>NC_048221.1:16669504-16875319 GCF_002007445.2 Ailuropoda melanoleuca
TCTGTTGAAAAAAAAAAAAAAATCTTTAAAAAAAAAAAAAAAAAAAGAACAGTAAAAGTAGTGCATTAAAGCGAAAGAAGGGAAGACATAAGAGAAAGACAAATAGGAAAAAAATATCATAATGGCAGACTTAAGCCCAACGACATCAATAATAATTCTGTTACATTTCAGTGGACCACATACTCCCAACTAAAAAAAAAAAATGTGTATTGGGGTGGGGGGAGGGGAGCAAAGCTCAACAATATGCTATTTAAAATCGACATGCTTTACATAATCAAAATGAAAGTAAAAGGATGCAAGAGAGATGTTAACTCGGAAATCTAACATGTAAGAACAAAGTTTGTGTAATTTACAAAACTACGAAAGTCAAGTACAGCGGAGACTAATTAAAAAAGTGTAGAAATAGGGGCGCCTGGGTGGCTCAGTCGTTAAGCGTCTGCCTTCAGCTCAGGGCGTGATCCCGGAGTCCTGGGATCGAGTCCCACATCAGGCTCCTCCCCTGGGAGCCTGCTTCTTCCTCTCCCACTCCCCCTGCTTGTGTTCCCTCTCTCGCTGGCTGTCTCTGTCTCTGTCAAATGAATAAATAAAATCTTTTTTAAAAATTATTAAAAAAATTACAGAAATAAAGAAATGGGTGTGCTGTGATGAGGCTTTATTATCATCAGAGAACCTGGCCTTAAAGACAAGCACTACTATGGCATGTAGACACACAAGACATAAGAGTCAATTCATTAGGAGAACATGATGATCCTAAGTGTATTATGCCCTTAAATAGCAGAGCTTCAAATACATGAAGAAAATACATAAAAGAAAAAACATTCACAGGAATCAAGGAAAAAAATAGACAAATATAGTTAAAACGGTCTAACATTCTTCTCCCAAAAACTGACTTGAATAGATTAAAATGTACTGCCACCTTCTCACCTGTATATTGATTCTATTGGGATTTAAAAACCATTTATTTCAAAGCATTGCTCAATTTAGAGAATTTTTTTTTTAATTTTTCTTTTTCTTTTCTTTTTTTTTTTTTTGAATAGGCTCTATGCCCAATGTGGGGCTTGAACCACAACCCTGAGATCAAGAGTCATGTGCTCTACCAACTGACCCAGCCAGGCGCCCCATTAGAGAACTTTTTGGTCACAGTGTTTTTCTCAATAAGCAGCAAAAGTACACCAAAAGATTAGGAAAAGAGGTAATTTCATAAACATCTTCACCTTGAAAGTTGGGAACTGGGGGCACAGAGCAAGAAAGGATTCATCCTATGGCATTGCTAAGAGTGATTAGATCGCATCTCACAGTCTAGGCAGAAGAATACAAACCATTTTTTGGAAGCACCACTTCCTCTATGTTGGGTACCGGTGTTGGGTCTTCCATGTCCTTGGTAAGATCTTCTTGCTCATCTTCCTCTTTCTGACTTCTGCGTTTCCCATAAAGACTAGCTTGGCTAAAACATACAATGCATATAAATATAAATATAAATATAAATAAGGCTGACTATAGCTACTCAGAGCAGACAATTTCAGGGGCTTTACCCTCATTGTTAGAATCTATGCTCAGAATCGCTTTAAAAGACAAATAAAAATCAAACAAATTAGGTACATTCCCAAATTACATCTAACCAGCCAGAAGGAAAATACGGGTTATTGGGAGTAAGAAATGGGCCCAGAAATCCTACTATACAAACTGCAGACAGTATCCTAAAGGGGGCTTCAATTATGTAATAAAAGATTATCTGTTAAGGAAATATGGCACATATTTTATCTCACATAAACAATCACTTACATAAGAAATTTTCTCAAAGATATGTACAACCGTATTTTCCTAGCTCTTTGTATCATCCAAACACCAAAAACTGCAGAGTAAAATCACTTAGGATGGTACTGTGTGTGTGTGTGTGTGTGTGTGTAAAAACTGCCATTGCTCTTTCTTTAGTTTATTTTTGAACTAACACATTTCAGAAGCAGATTAGGGTTCAAACAAGAATGGAAGGACTCCTTACCTTGAGGAATTACAGGGTACACAGGAATTACCATCTACCTCATATAACAGAAGTGTACCAGAAACGAATAAGTGTACCAAGAAAATAAGACTTCATCAAGACTGAAGGTTACCCTAAGCTAAACCTTGGGGGCTCTAACACTTCACCAAAAAGTAGGCAATGTTTCAGGATAAGGAGTGCAGGCATAAAGGCGTAAGAAAAGAGATAACGTGTTCTGGGAAGGAACAGGCAAGAACCCAGAACACAAACCAGTGAGGAGTGGAAAAGGAGCTGACAGAAATACCCAGTGGGCCAGCCTGAGTCCTCACACTGCTGAGAGAGTGAGCAGAGTTCTCTTCTGTGACGGACCACATACTGGCATAGGTTAGAATCAGGTATACAGATAAAAATATTTTTAAAATTTTTTAATAAAAACTGCATGACAATTTTTCAAAAGCCTGTGAATCTGTAGGTGTTAGGGAGACAAAATACTTAAAAAAGGAAGAAAAAATGCAGGGAAGGTCAATAAAACAAGAGTTAGGAAAACAGATGTCAATGTCCTTTCATTAAAGGAAACTTAACACGAAACCTGAAAGACTGCTCATTAGAACACAGATGTAATCAGTTCAAGGACATGGATACGTGTATTTTCGGAAACTCAATTTGGTGGGTTTTATACTCAGAGTAGAGGCTCAGTGCCATGACTGTGAGCCTCCAGGACATCACAGCTTGGTTTGGGGACCACGAGTGTCCTGGCACTGCATCTCAGCCCCTAAGTGGGAAGAAGGGTGCATTGTTTTCAGGCCCAGGAACACTTGGAAAAGTTGTATGGCTTTCTTCACAGGGATATCAAGAAGCTCTGAATCCTCTGCGCATCAATCGTAAGACTCAGATTAGAGATTTAAGAAATACGGTTACTGGGGCGCCTGGGTGGCTCAGCTGTTAAGCGTCTGCCTTTGGCTCAGGGCATGATCCCAGTGTTCTGGGATTGAGCCCCACATCAGGCTCCCCCGCTGGGAGCCTGCTTCTTCCTCTCCCACTCCCCCTGCCTGTGTTCCCTCTCTCGCTGGCTGTCTCTCTGTCAAATAAATAAATAAAATCTTTAAAAAAAAAAAATGAAAAGAAAAAATTATGGTTACTTACTCTTACTAATCACGAAAAAAAAATCTACTTTTGTGGGTTTTTTATATCATAATACATGTGACTTGACAAAATAACAACATCCTTTAATGACTATGACTGGCTCTTTAGTATTATTTATAAAACTAGGAGTTTTTTAACTTCCCTAACAGTTTCTGTACACGGATAACCCTACCCTTCAAGAAACAACATGATTCAAGGCATATTCTGGGCATAAAAATGCTCATTTGGCTATAGGAAAGTCAATAAAAGGAAGCTAATGGAGAGAAGATGACAAGTAGATCCTTACAGTCCAGTCAACAGCCAGAAATTTAACAAATTTCTGCGCAGGGGCTTTAAAGTCTCACTTGATCCCCACAACAACTTATGCAATAGACACCAGAATCCCCACTCAAGCAAGATTCACTAAAGTACAAATGTGATGCCCTGAACAAGGCACTCTGCTGAACGTGTAACAGACACAGGTTCATTTCCTCTAGGGAGCCATTCTGATCACAAATGGGACAGGTGGTAAAATCAGAGAAAGAGACACTAACTATAGTGAATATAATTTCTTAAATTCCTTACCAGCCACACTGCTCAATATACAATTAGACACAGAAAAAACAGTATTCAGGGTGCCCTGGTATAAATACAACATCAGGGGCGCCTGGGTGGCACAGCAGTTAAGCGTCTGCCTTCGGCTCAGGGCGTGATCCTGGCGTTATGGGATCGAACCCCACATCATGCTCCTCCGCTATAAGCCTGCTTCTTCCTCTCCCACTCCCCCTGCTTGTGTTCCCTCTCTCGCTGGCTGTCTCTATCTCTGTCGAAGAAATAAATAAAATCTTTAAAATAAATAAATAAATACAACATCAGATGGCCATCTTATAAAGGAGATGAAGAAACGGGAAAGAAAAATAAGGGAAGAGGAAAAGAAAGATGAAGAGCCAAATAATTCACCCTCAGACCTTGGTGAAGGTGACGGAACTTACTTGATACACTTAACGGGAAGCAGAGTCCAGCTTTGAATCTTGACTCTAAGCAAAAATCTCTGTGTGACCTTGGAAAAGTCACCTCCCTATCCTGAACCTCAATCTCTATTTCTTAAGATAAAGATGCTTACACTACTTCAAAGATCCCTTTCAGTTTTAAGATTCTGTACATGGTTTCTACTCTCACTAACCTGTGAGCCAAAGCTCCAATCCAGAAGGCAAAGATTCATCCCCTTCCCATGGGGAAGGCCAGAGACAGGAAAAACAGTTTCTCTCATATTTTGATCATGGAATTGGAGTGGCTATATTTTAAATACAGATTAGATATCACAGTTAAGTTTTCTGTGGAATACAAAGTTAAATGTGGTGTGCATGTGTGTGTGTGTCTGTGTGTGATGGAATATTACTCAGCCATAAAAAAAAAAAGAAGAAGAAGAAAATTCTGCTACTTGGGACATGAATAGACCGTGAGGCCATTTTGCTAAGTGGAATAACTCAGAGAAAAGTAAATACCATATGATCTCTCATATATGTGATCTAAAAAACAAAACAAAAAACACAAATTCATAGATAGAGGGAACACACTGGTGGTTGCCAAAGGTAGCGGGTGGGGGAGAATGGGAAAGTTGGTGAAAGGTATAAACTTCCCGTTATGAAATAAACAAACCCTAAGGGTGTAATATACAGCACGGCGCCTGCAGTTAACAACAGTATTGTGCATCTGAAAGTCACTAAGAGAATAGATCTTTAAAGTTCTCATCACAAGAAAAAAAATTATAACTATGTCTGGTGTTGGATGTTAACCAGATTTATTGTGATTATTTCATTATACACATCAATTTAAGAAAAGAGTGTACATAAGGTGCCTTAGCATAAACACAACAGAAGATGGCCATCAGATAACATCTGACAAGACGAGCTACCAGAACAAAGACATCTACCAAGTCAAAGTAAGACAACCTCCTTTGAGCAAAACTTTCGGTATAAATGTAAAATCTGGAATGCCCTCTGCAGTTTGTTTTAATGCATCTGAATCATGCTGCAGCTCTTACCCTTTCTTTCCACTCTTCTTCCGTGATTCTGTGGGTGTAGGAGGCGGAGGGGAAGGCGAATGTTTCCTCTTTCGAGCATTAGCTGATGCTTTCCTATCTCTTCTCTCTGGACTTCTGACTGGCTAGGAACAAGTAAATGGAAATAAATATCAGCCAGCTTTTCTGACTCCTCAGTTTCTACGAACCCTTTGTCCAAAGGTGAATTTCACAAAGACAATACCAATACCACTCAGCGCATCCTAGATCACCAGCAGTCAAGACTCTCTGACCTTACGGGCAATGTACCACCAATGGAAATATTAATGGAAATGAGCTACAAAACAGACATGCCCAAATCCTGCACAACAAAAACTGTTCCTGTTCATCTGCTTCCAGATGGGAAAAGCATTTTCAACAACTACTGGAAAATACGAAACATATGCAATGTAATTAATGAAAACTACAAACAATGGCTGAATAACCTTGTGAAAGTGTATCAGGAACTAGCCCTGACACATCAGTAAAAGGAATAGGAGAAAACTTTATGACACAAAAGATGTTAAATAAGATTGCAATTTATGATTTAAAAGTCAATCTGACAGAAGTACAAATATCCCTATTTGCAGATGGCATGATCTTATATATAGATGACCTAAGGAATCTACCAAAAACTGATCAGAGCTAATGAGTTCAGCAGTTGCAGGATACACATCGAAATACGAAAGTCAACCTGTAGGTGATGATTATGGATTTAATAAAATAGACAATAAAGAATTAACACCTAAGATGATCCAAAGTATTGTACCTGAGGTGCCAAAAAAAAAAAAAAAGTCAGAGATTAAAACATTAAACATTCACCATCTCTGGTAACCTCATACTCCTTACAACTATTTCCTTTCAGAAGCCCGGCAGCATCAAATTGGAAATCTAAGTCATCTTACAGGCCTATACAAGAAGTTTTAAAGAAAATCTAAACTGTACACACTGTACAGTAAGTCTGAAGTTAAACTTGTAAAAAGAGATATTAAATGCATTTTTATAGAATCACCCTAAAAATAAGTGAATAAATTAATACATAAGCCATCTAAATCTGAAGAGAGATGGCTACGGACAGGCCTCTGTAATAATGTGATGTAGAAGTCAGAATATTCCTAATGACAAAAAAGGCTGGCTGGAAATGCATTAAGGGAAAGCAAATATGTAAGCATATGGGGTGGGGAGGCTGAATAAAAAATAAAATTTAAGTCAAATTCCACAGCAAATAAGGACAAATTAAAAATGAAAGGATATGAAAAAAGACCCAGTTTTAAAATATTTTTCTTAAAAATAAAAAATACACATTGTGTGCCAAAGAGTTTTAGTAAGAAAGTTTCAGGGCTGAAAATAGATATGAAAGAATGGTACATTCTAAGTGAACAATTAAAAGTATTTCTGTCTCAGAAATTTTTCAAAGAACTACAATACAAAACAAAAAGCAAAAACCTGATGTGTCCCCAGTGAAAGGGAATGAGAATCTTACCTAAGCAGTCACCAGCAGATACCAACACATCCAAGCCCTCTTCTTAGACTCCCCTCCCTCTGGGTGACACACCTACCTCGCAGGTGTGGCTTCTTAAGAACCATGGTTAAAACTTTTGGTGGTCGGGCTTCTCAAAGGATTAATGAGTAATAAATGCCTTAAAAAAGGGCTGAACTCTACCTTTAAGACCTATACTATGTACTAACTACTGTGTGTACAGTAACAAAGCTATTAAAGAATATTAAGACAAAATTAGTTTTCCCTTGAAAAACCAACAACTAAATTAAATTATTCCATAATAATATTTGGTTCACAAAATCGAAATCAGACCCAGAAAACAAAATCAGCTGCACCGCTGCCACACTGCTTACGCCACTTTAAACCTTGCTGACCCTTTGAGACTGGCATGCCCCTTCTTTGGGAATGCCAGCTCTTGAGACGGTTGTATGGCCATTTGGTAACCTTTCTGTATACCTGACAAGTGATGCACCTTGGACTGTATGTCAGAGCTTATTCATGAAGATTTGACAACAGCGAGGCCCAGAAAGAAGAAACATCAAGTGGAGAAAAATGGTGCCAAACCAAATACCTCTTCATTCTTTGTTGAAATCCGCTGACGAAAGCTCACAGGCTTCCTGTTCTCGTCCACCTCATAATCCTCCTCATTCATCCATTCATTGAAAACATCAGTGTCCAAAATCCATTTTGCATGAACCTAAAATGACATTCAAGCATGTGTATCTATATAAATAGTAAACCATTACAGTTTTTAAAGTATTCAAAATTAAACAAGTGGATTTATTATTCTCAACTCAAAGTTGCAACTGCATTAAAGTTTAAAAACATAATACTATAAGGGTGCCTGGGTGGCTCACTTGGTTGAACTTCAGACTCTTGGTTTTAGCTCAGGTCATGATCTTGGGGTCCTGGAATCGAGCCCTGCGTCAGGCTCTGGAGCTCAGTGCAGTGTCTGGTTGCCCCTTCTCCACCACCCCGCAGCCCCCGCTTGCTCTCTCGAGCACACACACGTTTTCTCTCTCTCTCTCTCTAATCAACAAAATCTAAAAAAATAAAAATAAGAAACCCAGCCATGAGACTATTAAAGACCTGTGAATGGCCACTTAGCCATTTCTAACTTTTATTCCATGTTACAGCATGTAGTAAGAAAGCATCACTGGTTTTGCAAAGACTGAGGCTTTAATAGCTGACCCTGAAATTTGATAATCATGTCATTTGTCTTTATTTCAGCTTTATCTAGATATCACTGAAAAAATAAAACTGTAAGATATTCGAAGTATATACATCATGATGATTTGATATGCATACACACTGAGATAGGATCCCCTCATCTAATTAATTAGCACATCCATCACCGTACATACTTTTTTATGTATGAGAACATTTAAGTTCTGTTCTCTTAGCAAATTCCAATTATACAATGCATCAATTCTAGTCACCAAGTTTCACATTAGATCTTCAGACAATTCTTCTCCCAACTGCAAGTTGGTGCCCTTTTACCAACGTCTTACTCCTCCTAACCCTCCTTGCTGGCAACCATTTCTCTACTGTTTCTAGGGGGTTTTTTTCTTTCTTAAAGATTCCACGTACAAGCAGTATCATGCAGGATTTATCTTTCTCCGTTTGGCTTATTTCACTAACCATGTCATCTTTATCCTGATGAAAACCACTGATAAAAACATTCAACAGCATTAGGCCATTCAAAGCAATAGGCCTAGTCATTGCTCTAGGCATAAAGGATGTCCCTGTTTATGCATTCACCAAAATTCTAAGGAATGATTAAAGAGGACATTTACACAGACCTATCATCAGACCCGTCACCTCGCCCTGTCGAGTACATAGGTGCCCTTTGGAGACCTTTCACGGATAGCCACAGTTGGGGGAGTGGAGAAGTGAGAGTCAGATTCAGGATTCTTCCAAGCCCTTTACATGGCAACTTCTCTTGCTTTTTTGTTAGTGTTTCTGAGTAAGAATTTTAAAAATGATGGGTTCTCTGAATGTTGTATAGATACAGATGTAGATATAGATACTGAAACCATAGACCTAGCCTACATATTCCTATTATCCAACAGAATTTTTCAAAGGAAGTACACTGGAATTTGGGACTAGAAAATCCTTCCCTGTGTAGACAAATATGAAACAATTTCAGCACCAAAATAATTAGGCAGTAAGTTACTGACCCCTGAAAAATTAGAACTCCATAAACCCGGGGCACCTGGGTGGCACAGCGGTTGGGCATCTGCCTTCGGCTCAGGGCGTGATCCCGGCGTTATGGGATCGATCCCCACATCAGGCTCCTCCACTATGGGCCTGCTTCTTCCTCTCCCACTCCCCCTGCTTGTGTTCCCTCTCTCACTGGCTGTCTCTATTCTCTGTCAAATAAATAAATAAAATGTAAAAAAAAAAAAAAAAAAAAAAAAAAAGAACTCCATAAACCCATACTGATAAGAGATGAATAAAAAAGTAAATGAGGGGAGGGGCGCCTGGGTGGCACAGCGGTTAAGCGTCTGCCTTCGGCTCAGGGCGTGATCCTGGCGTTATGGGATCGAGCCCCACATCAGGCTCCTCTGCTGTGAGCCTGCTTCTTCCTCTCCCACTCCCCCTGCTTGTGTTCCCTCTCTCGCTGGTTGTCTCTATCTCTGTCAAATAAATAAATAAAATCTTTAAAAAAAAAAAAAAAGTAAATGAGGGGAAAGGAAGGACTCTTGCATATACAACTCTGAAAGCCAACTGGTAAACGCAGAGGGAGGGCTGGAATGGAAAATTATCACTGTGCAATCATCAAAGAAAAGATTGGTTCAGGCAAGAATTTCAAGTGGATGCTAAATCTGGGCAACAGATAGAGGATTTTGATGAGAAGCAGGATATCTGTACGGCCTAAAAGAATCTCTTACAGATTGCTTATAAATTGCAAGTGGAAAAAAAAGGAACTATACAGCAGAGCCAACAGAACACACCGTAACTGTGTGATCAGCACCACCACCAAGGAGCAGACAGACACGGCATGCCTCCCAACACGATGCCCTAAGGAGGACACATCACGTACGCAATATTCTGACTAGAATGCATAATCTGACTGAACCATGAAAAAAGATCAGAAATTCCAAATGAGAAACATTCCTTTCAAATTCAAAAATGTCAGAAGAGCCAAGGAAGCACTGGGTAATGTTTCAGATTAAAGGAAACTAAAGAGACAGGACATCTGAATGCAATAGCTGATAGTCAACAGTATTCTGTAATAGAAAAAATGCTGCAAAAAACATTATTGGCTCACGTGACAAAACTGGACTCAGACGGTAGATTAACATACTGGGTCAATGTTAGAAATTTTACCAAAGTTGATAACTGCAAAGTGCTTATGAATGAGAATCCCTTATTCTTATGAAATACAAACTTATGTTTTAGAGAAAAGGCAATAAGTATATGCATTTTTATCTCAAAAGGTTAAGAATAAAAAATGTATATATAAAAACACATGGAGTAGAAAGTGATAAATCAAAATGGGAGTAAAATGTAAACAACAGGCAAATCTGGATAAAGGGTGTACAGGTATGCCACCTATTCTTATTGTTGTCATTTAAGTTTGAAATTATTTCCAAATAAAAAGGTTTCAAAGAAGTCTAATTTTTGTTAATTCCATTTTCCTCAGATGAAATCTGAAGCTCGAAGGGTAAGCCTTTCAGAAGGTCACACAATTTGAAATAGGGTGAATCAGGTCTCACATCTAATATTTTGATGCAATTTAAGTGCTCAGTATACTACATAAAGCAGTCAATAAAAACTATGTATAATTACCACTGCTCATGGACAGGACCAGAGCTCCCTGAAGAAATGCTGATTCCACGACTCGGATATGGATTACAAAAAGGGTTTGGAACATCTTTTTGTCCCAGAAATAGAAAGTATACAAAAATGAATCAAATAATACCAAAAAGTCACAGGAGGCAGTTTAAAGGAGTTCCCATCGGCCAAAATGTGGACAATTCATCAGAATGAAGAATGGCGATCATGTCACTGCTCCATAGTGCACACGGATACTACAGGCACGGGTACAGGGAGAAAGGAAAGCCCATTCCCCCTGCAAAATGTCAATTACAACCACAGATGGAATGGATAAAGTGAGGAAACCACCAGTAGTAACTAATTCAGCCTGGCAGGAATTATTAATAGGTGAGCACACTTTGGGATACAAATTTAATGAAGAAAAGGATATTCATATAATCTCAAAGTATTTCGTGTAAGGTATTTTTAATTTCAACGAGAAAAATGGTAATGCCACAATGGGAAAACCAGGCAGACAGTACCTCAACAAACAATCAGCCACAATGGGAAAAACTGAAATACACGCCTCCTGATGTGAGGCACTGAGGACTAATTACTCAAAATCACTTATGTAGGTTTGCAGCCAAAAATGCATAGCTTAAATAAAATAATGAGGAAATATCCACACAAACTCAAATTCAAAGACATTCTAGGGGCGCCTCGGTGGCTCAATCAGTTACACCTCTGCCTTCGGTTCAGGTTACGATCCCAAGGTCCTGGGATCAAGCCCCACATCGCTCCTTGCTCTGCGGGGAGTCTGCTTCTCCCTTTCCCTCGGCTGCTCCCCCTGCTCGTGCTCTCTCTCACACAAATAAATAAATATTTTAAATAAAAATTCCTTTAGGAAAAAAAAGACATTCTAATACATAAAAATCAAGCCTATACGTTTCAAAAATGCCAGAATCACAGAAGAAAAAGAAAGGCTTAAAGTTCCACATTAAAGTAGACTAAACAGATCTCACAACTAAATGCAGTGTGAGCTCCTGAACTGGATCCTGGATCAGTGAAGAGACTTAGTATAAAACTTACTACATCATTGGGACAATTGGTGCAAAGGGAACACGGGCTCTGTATCAGGTATTAATATCGTTTCAAGGATTAACATCCTGAAATTATTAACAACAGGGGAATCTGGAAGAAGAGCATGAAGTAGCATTTTGTTGTATATTGTTCTTGAAACTTTCAGAATTATTTCAACATTAAAAGTTGAAAAATAAGAGTTGATGCATGAATTCTTACCACTGTAATAGAAATGACTAATAAGATAAGTCTGTTTCATCATAAGAGCCGTGTAGGCACGGCTTCCAGCCTTCCTAAATGACACCACCAATCTTTCACTGCACTCCTCCCACTCCTCTCTCAACCACCCCAAACCACAATGGAACTGGACTCTGGGGTCTCCTCAAACTCCACTGCAAACATTTCCATTAAGACCTAGATAATGAGTTCTTCGTAGTCATGGACAGCTTAATAGAATGACAAGAAAAGAAGATCCCCACTCTGTATTTTCCTGAAGCACTGTTATGGAAAAAAGCTGAGAAAAACTAAGTTATATAAGAATAAATTTTTTAAAAAAGGATCTCTCACCTTCCATGGCTTTTCTGGAATTGGTGGATCTTCAATTTCCGCATCAACATCATTACTATGGACCCAAGTGTCATAGCTACAAAGGAAATGAAAAAAGGAAAAACAGGTTAGAACCCAAATTCATTCATTAAAAAGATCTTTCATAAAAAGGTAAAACCGTATTTTAGAAATACTGTTAGGATCAAGTAATAGCAATATTTCACACACTTTTGTCTTTGCCACTCTGACAAGAAAATTCTTCTGTATAGAGGTCTATAGTGACCGTGACACTGTTAAGTCCAAAGTTCAAGCCTCAGTGCGCAGAATTTTAATGAGGAGATTACTCTCTCCTCAAAGCATTTCCCTCACTTTGCCTCCAAGACAGCAGTATCATCTGCTGTTTCTTCCAGCCACCAGCCTTTCCCCAGCCTGCATGGCCAGTTTCTCCTCTTCTCCCAAACCTCTTCAACACTGGAAGGTCCCAGCTTTGGTTTGTGAATAATCCTCTTCTTGTCTACTCATTCTCTTGATCTCATGCAGCCCTATGGTTTCAAATACATACTCACCTGCCCTCTTTTCTGAATGCTGGACTCATTAATCCAACTGTCAAAGCCACATTTCCCCTTACATGTTCAAGAAGGCTTTAAAACTAACACACTCAAAATTCAACATGCAATGCCATCCTGATCCCAAAAATATACCCTAGCCAATCATCCCCATCTCAGTAAATGCCAACTCCATCTTTCCAATTGTTCTGGCCAAAATCCCTGGAGACATCCCTGACTTCGATCTCAATCACATCCTATAATCCAACCATTAGCAACCTCTACAGTTCATTCCATCTTCAAAATATGCCCAGAATCTATCTACTTCTCACCCTTCTACTTCTGCCCAAAGCCCCTGAGTCTATTTTTCACAAAGCAACCAAAGTGATCCTTTTGAAAATCAAGTCTGTCCACATTACCACTACTCAAAACCTTCCAACAACACCTACCTTACTCAAAGAGCCAAAATCCTTACGGTGGATTGCCAAGACCTCATGATCCCGTCCTACGACCGCCACTCTGACCCCGTCTCCTAGTACTCTCCCTTCACTCATGTTTCAGTCGAGCCACATGGGCTCTCATGGTGTTCTTTAAAAATGCCAGGCAGTGGCCACTTAAAGCCCTTTATAGAGGCTCCTCATTACCCAGATATCATATGGCTCACCCCCCATATCTTCACACCTCTTGCTTAAGGGTTCTCTCTTTGAATCACTCCCCCTGCTCTTCCACAATTTTGAGGTAAGCATAAGATTATCTACCAAACTGAAACTCTGTCAATGCTACTATACTGGCCAATAAATTACTGTAAAAACAAGGGATATCTAAATTAAATACAAGTATGGTAACAAGCACTGGCTCCCTGTAGTCACTACTCAGAAGTCAGTTCAAAAAGCATTTGGAACAAGCACAGCTCTACACGTCTATTAATAGCACTCTGGCAAGTTTTCTAGGAACACTTAAAACATGAGCTGGAGAAAAAAAATCCTGTGCCAAGTTATTAATCATACCAGGTAAAGATAACAATGGTGAGTTAGCAACTGATAACCTTACATTCTCTAAAAGTCTTGAGTACAAAATGTCACAGAAGTAGAAGTGAGGGCACAAACTCCAGCAGTCCCCCCTTATCCCAGGTTTCACATTCCACACTTCCAGTTATCCGCGGTCAAACGTGGTTGAAAGCAGATGGTCCTCCTCCTGACCGCAGAAGCCTAGCGCAACATCACAGTGCCTGCACCACTCACCTCACTTCATCATCACGCAAGCATTTTATCATCGTCATCACAAGAAGGGTGAGTACAGCACAATTAGGTATTTTAAGAGGAGACCACATCCACATAACTTTTCTTATACTGTTCCAAATGTTCTATTTTATTATAAGTTATTGCTGTTCATCTCTTACTGTGCCTAATTTAAAAATTAAATTTTATCACAGGTACGTACGTACAGGAAAAAATATAGTATATAGAAGGTTCAGTACTACCCGTGGTTTCAGGCGTACCCTGGGGGTCTTTAAAATGAGTCCCTCACAGATGAGGGGGTTGGGGGGACTGCTATATAGTTAACAAAGAAAGTGAACAAAGCCTTGAGAAGACAAGCCATTATATCTTATCTGAAACATAAAGAAAAGGTTAGCAAACAGGCTAACATACTTTATCGTGTTATTATAAAATGTATTTCAAATGTAAACTTATGAAGCTAGTCATTGTAAATTTGAGATTCCACCTAAATGTTTCAAAGGCAAACTGATTTCCTTTAAGAGTTCCTATAATATCGAAAGGTTTACTTAACAGCGCCAAAGACTGCTTGAAGCCTCAAGAATAGAGATGTTTTAAGAAAGCATTCATTTAAATATTATTTAGAAATCTGTTAGTTCATTTAAAGTAATCAATTATGGCTCAAGCTAATTCAGTCTGGTTCTAATTAACTCAACCTGTATGAAAACTGTGCATATACTCAATATTCTGAACATATCTAAAGACTTATCTTCTTCTTTAAAAAAAACTTGGTATTATGCTAAGCAAAATACGTCAATCAGAGAAAGACAATTATCATATGATCTCACTTATACGGGGAATTTAAGAAACAAAACAGAGGATCATAGGGGAAGACAGGATAAAATAAAACAAGATAAAATCAGAGAGGGAGACAAACCATAAGAGACTCTTAATCACAGGAAACAAACTGAGGGTTGTTGGGAGGGAGAGAGGTGGGGGGATGGTGTAACTGGGTGATAGACATTAATGAGGGCACGTAATGTAATGAGCACTGGGTATTATAAAAGACTGATGAATCACTGACCTCTACCTCTGAAACCAATAATACAGTATATGTTAATTAATTGAATTCAAATTTTAAAAGATGAAAAAAAATCTTTACAGGAGTGCCTGGGTGGCACAGTTGGTTAAGCAACTGACTTGTTTCAGCTCAGGTCATGATCTCAGGTCATGAGATCGAGCCCCATGTCAGGCTCTGCACTCAAGTGTGGAGTTTGCTTGAGATTCTCCTTGTCTGTCCCTCCCCCCCCACTCTTTCTCTCTCTCGCTCAAATAAATAAATCTTCAAACAAATAGAAATCTTGGGGTGCCTGGGTGGCTTGGTCAGTTAAGTGTCTGCCTTCGGCTCAGGTCATGATCCCAGAGTCCTGCGATCAAGCCCCATGTCGGGCTCCCTGGTCAGTGGGGACCCTGCTTCTCCCTCTCCCTCTGCCTGCCACTCTGCCTGCTTGTGTTCTCTCTCTCTCTCCCGCCCCCCGCGTTAAATAAATAAATAAATAAATAAACATTTTAAAAGATAAATAAATAAATATCTTTACAAGTAAAATAAAGTTACTCAAATAGATTAACTTAAAAAGAGCATACAAGCAGACATTACGGTTTATCATTAGATGAAGAACACATCTATGCAATAGTCTTATTCCCTCCATAAACTGAAATAGACTCTGATCAACTCTAGATCCTACTACCAATTTAAACGAAATACAGAGAATGGAGAAACATGTTCAAATATAACACAGTGATGTCATTAAAAAAAAAAAACCCACATACAGGACAAATACCCTGGTTTCTTAAATAAGACAATGCATGTGGTCAGGTGGGTAGGGAAGACAGAGACAGAACCTAGACACTGAAAAATGGGTTCAGAAATATATCAATTAATCACAAAATGTGGTTGAATTCTACTTCCAATAAATATCGATCTATAAATTAATCATACATATCACTTATATGACAACACTGGATAGGTGATATAAAAGGAATTCTGTTTTTTAGATTTGACAATATTACACTTACTATTTTTTTTAAATGAGGCCTTGTTTTTTAGAAATACATATTGAAATATTTATTATTAAAATGTTATGTTTGGGATTTGCTTCCAGTAATATGAGAAGGCTCAAAGTGGACAGAAGTAGAGGTAAAAGAAGACTGGTCTGACATGAAAAACCACAATGGTCAGAATCTTCCCCACAGCGCCACTGTAGGTTTAAGAAGATAAAGTTCATGGAAGGTTATCCTTATTTTAAGTGTCCTATGTAGGTACAGTATCAATTTAAAAAGGATCACCATTTTCACTAACATCTAGTTCATATTTATAAAATTCTTAATCTATACTTAGAGAATGAAACACAGTATGAATTATGATTATCTCAAAGTAATACCTACAATAGGGTAATAAATTTCTGCCAAGAAGAAAAACTTAATTTTAGACATAAAATAATTCATTCTTAATTGTATGGCATGAAGATTTTTTGAAGAAACAAATAAAACTAAATACTCATAAAATACTAGGGAGAAAAATTTCTTGAAGGAAACAAAGCTAGATTAGCACTCTAATACCATATTGAAGGGGTGTTTTGGCAAATGCAGCAAACGTTATCAGTTTATTAAGATAAATAAAGCCTTGGGACTTTGAATTGAATCCCATAACTTCAATAAGAAAAATCAATAAGACTCAAAAAGTGAGATCAAGCACTGAAGCAAACAAAATTGTCACTATTCAGAAAATGAAACTATATATAAATAACTCTGACTTGCACTGAAAAAAATCTTTATACCAGATCTCAGGACATGTCGACATTACCTGTCTGGGTAAAACCCCCAATGCACTAACACCTGCTTATCTTTTCTCATCACCGGTCTCAACCATTCTTCTGAAAGGGAAAAAGAAAATACTTTAGTCAAGCTAACAAAATAAATGAATAAACTATTATTTAGACTTAATTTCTACTTAGAATTTTTGGTTTGCTCATAAGCACCCCCCCCAAAACTTTTTTTCTCATAATTGAATATCATATCTATTACATTAAGGGAAAGTTGTTCAGCCATGTGTTCAGAATTACTATAGTGTAGGCCTATTATCCATTACTCTTGACAAGTCCAATTGTCCACTGCAGTAAAATACTCCCCTCCCACCCACCTGCCTGTTTATCTCCAATTCCATCCAAATCATGATCACTATATTCTTCACTACCACATTTCCAAGTAAAACCTCTCCTCCCTTTTTCTGTGAGTCTTTACAATTGCTATACATTTTTCAAGGTGTAAGTCATGCTTCACGTCCTTGATGGAAGTTTTACCATATACTCTTCTTCCTCTAGATACACTTTCTGTAGTATCCTATAGCACTTCACAGAGTGCTACATCAAGTTTTTACCAATAATACTATTTTTATTATTTTTTAATGGTGTCCTACCTGTTAATTTAGCCCTCCCAACAACAGTGTAAGAAATATGATATTAAATATATTTATTTCAAATTTCCTTACCAAAGATACGTGTAAATTTATACAAATTTAGAGGATGATCCTTATTAATTTGAATCATAGTTGTATTATATCTACATTTTAGTACTTGTTATGAGGTGTTTCTTTGGTAGTCTAAATTTAGCTTACCAAATTTGTCTCTAGTGCTCAAATTAATTAAATTAATAAAGTAAGCCCCTTGAAACCCAAGAAATAGCAAAATAGAAAAACTTAAGTGAAACCAGCTAAGTAAAAGTGGCTTTTCATTGCCAATTCTTTTTTTTTTTTTTTAAGATTTTATTTGTCAGACAGAGAGGGGGAGAGAGCGCATAAGCAGGGAGAGCGGCAGACAGAAGAAAGAGAGGGAAAAGCAGGCTCCCACTGAGCAAGGACCCTGATGTGCGACTCGGTCCCAAGACCCCGGGATCATGACCTGAGCCGATGGCAGACGCTTAACTGACACCACCCAGGTGTCCCTCATTGCCAATTTACAAGAAATCATCCCAGCTGCACTGACTAAACATGAAAGCCCACATGCCTATGTTTTGTTTTGTTCTTAAATTTTTATTTGAAGTAGGCTCCACACCCAACATAAGATCGAGTCACATGCTCTACTGACTGAGCCAGCCAAATGCCCTAAGCCTGTGTTCTTTTTCAAGCATCTAACTGCTCACCTTACTATCTTGAGAGAAAGTGAATAGAAGAAATCAAGCCTGCGTCCTTAACCTGTATTCCAAAATAGCCAAGGAAAAAGTGAAGAGGTGGCCAGTGGGTCTTTTCATAACTCACTATGTAGCAACAAATAGAATACACTGACCCTTAACTAGTAAGAGCTACCCTTTAGGATACTAAATCTACCTTCAAAGGCTGGGCAGCTTTTAGGAGGTAAAGAAAAAAGAATACCCATTCTTTTTACAGCTGATTTTGATACAAAGAGACTATGGCAATGACTGCCTTTGGAAATTTTCCCAGTAGCAGAAATAACTAAAGGTTAGAGATGTAAATCCACATTCCTCCCAGAGATAATCATATGCTACACAGAACCGATGAAACAACCACAGCTTTATAAGTAAAAATTAGTCCAAACTGAGAATACATACATAACTCTCACAATTCAACAATAAAGACATAGTCTAACTAAAATACAAGCAAAGGGGGGTGACACCTGGGTAGTTCAGTTAGTTGAGAGTCTGACTCTTGAGTTTTGGCTCATGTCATTATCTGAGGGTCATGGGATCAAGCCCCACATCAGGCTCCGCGCTCAAATGAAGTCTGCTGGAGATT
Source organism: Ailuropoda melanoleuca (assembly GCF_002007445.2). Lineage (NCBI taxonomy): Eukaryota > Metazoa > Chordata > Mammalia > Carnivora > Ursidae > Ailuropoda > Ailuropoda melanoleuca. Next base: position 16,688,119 of record NC_048221.1, read on the forward strand.
TTCTCTCTCCTTTTCCCTTTGCCACCCCTCCCACATGTGCGCACTCTCTCTCAAATAAATAAATCCTTAAAAAAACAAAAAACAAGCAAAGGATCAAATGAAACATTTCTCCAAAGAACATATCGCCCAAAAGCATATGAGAAGACACTTGGGATCATTAACAGGGAAATGCAAATCAAAACCACAAAGATACTGCCTGACACCCACCAGGATGGCTAATACAAAAAGACAGCAGGGGCGCCTGGGTGGCACAGCGGTTAAGCGTCTGCCTTCGGCTCAGGGCGTCATCCCGGCGTTATGGGATCAAGCCCCACATCAGGCTCTTCTGCTGTGAGCCTGCTTCTTCCTCTCCCACTCCCCCTGCTTGTGTTCCCTCTCTTGCTGGCTGTCTCTATCTCTATCGAATAAATAAATAAAATCTTAAAAAAAAAAAAAGACAGCAAATAAAAAGTGTTGATGAGAATGTAGAGAAATTTTATCTCCATACAACACTGATGGGACTGTAAAATGGTATAGCTACCTTGGGAAACATCGTGGTGGTATCAGAAAATGTTTAATACAGAGTTGCCAATATGGCTCAGCAATTCAGTTTCTATGTATAAACACAAAGGAACTGGAACCATACAACCACACTGTAACCTGTACATAAATGATCATAATGGCATTATTTATAAGTGTTTATAAACTTACAATTGGCTAAACAAAAGGTAGTATATCCACTAATGTAACGTTATTTGGCCATAAAGGGAATAATGTATAAGAAGTAACATCAGCAAAGTAAGATTACAGGAGGTCCCAGACCTTGTTCCACTACAGAGACACTGACTTAACACCAATATATCATTTAGAAAGTCTCCATGAGAACTCTAGGAACCAATTAAGGAGTTGCAGTACTTCAGGCAAGCTCAAATTAAAGAACAGCTACATTGTAACAGTAAAAGAAGCCATTTCTTATCAACCACAATAGCAATTCTCCCAAGCCAGCAGAGCTTATTAGCAGGATCAGGAGGAAAAGCTCAGCTTGCAGCTTCTCCCTTGGGCTGAAAAGAGAAGGCTGAATGTGCATCCGATATTCCAAATTATTAGGGGGGCTGTTTGCCTCACCTGACCTAAAGCACTGATGGAACGGCTCTATTTTCGGTGTGTGGTAGTCAATGAGAACAAACGAAATCTAAGCGACCTGTTGAAGTACCAGAGAACCAATGATGCCACAGACAGAGGCTGGGTCAACTGGGCATTATCAGGAGAAAGCACCCAGATCCCAGCTTCTCCCCTGGCAGGGAGAAAGACAAGTGGAACGTACATCCTATGTTCTGGCTTTTCCGACGGCTGCCGAAGGGACAGGTTTCTGTCTCAAATGACTCGGTGTTGATGGGGAACCGGCATTCTTTGGAAGCCCGAGCACCATAAAGATCAAAAGAGAGCTAAATGGCTTGTTGCAACAAGATAGAACTTGTGGTAAAGCAGAGAGACACAGAGAAAACGAGCTATTACAAGCTCCCGAATGAGAAACCAGCAAACCTCTTTACACACACAAGCGCAGAGAAGGTGCATCCTCTGAAAACCTTTGAGAGATGCCTAGAATCTCAAACTGAGCTGACTGGTGAAGGTCTTGCCCTGTACAAAGTCAGACCATGAAGACCAGGAGAGGCAGCTGTTATTTCAAAGGAAAAACACAGCAGAAAATAAGACACACAAAGAGAAAGTAAAATGGTCTAACCAAAGAAATAAAATTAATCTCAAAAACTGACCCTAGAGGAAAAAAAAGATTAATTACCTGACAAATAAAAAATAATCCTTTTTTTGTATATAACCCTGAAATGGAGACCTGAGCTGAGATCAAGAGTTGGACACTTAACCAACTGAGCCACCAAGGTGCCCCAAAATAATCATTTTAAATGAAAACCCAATGGGTCAACAAAAACAAAAACAAAAGAGAAATTTTAAAAATCCAAAACAAAAAAGAATCAACTTACCAAAATTTGTGGGATGCAGCAAATGCAATTTTAAGAGGGAAGGTCATAGTGATAAATGCCTACCTCAAGAAACAAGAAAAATCTCAAAAAAACAGCCTAACTTTACACCTCAAGGAACTAGAAAAAGAACAAATGAAGCCCAAAGTTAGTAGAATGAAAAAAATACCAAAATCAGAGCAGAAATAGGGGCACCTGGGTGGCTCAGTAGGTTAGGCATCTGCCTTTGGCTCGGGTCATGATCCCAGGGTCCTGGGATCGAGCCCCACATCAGGCTCCCTGCTCAGCAGGGAGTCTGCCTCTCCCTCTCCATCTGCCTCTCCCCCAGCTCATGCTCTCTCTCACTCTCAAATAAAGTCTTTAAAAACAAAAAATCAGAGCAAAAATAAATGAAAAAGAGACTAAAAAGACAATAGAAAAGAACAATAAAACCAAGAGCTGGTTATTTGAAAAAAACAAACAGAACTGGGGTGCCTGGGTGGCTCAGTGGATTGAGTGTCTGCCTTCAGCTCAGGCCATGACCTCAGGGTCCTGGGATTGAGCCCCATGTCGGGCTTCCTGCTCAGTGGGAAGCCTGCTTCTCCCTCTCCCTCTGCTGCCCCCCGTTTGTTCTCTCTCTCTCTGCCAAATAAATAAATAAAATCTTAAAAAAATAAAAAATTAACAAAATTAACTCATCAAGGAAAAAAGATAAAGAGATCAAATCAATAAAATCAGAAACGAAAGAGATGTTACAACTGATACCACACAAATAAAAATGATTGTAAGAAACTACTATGAACAATTAAACACCAACAGACTGTACAACCTAGAAGAAACCGATAAATTCCTAGAAACATACAACTTTCTAAGACTGAATCATGAACAGAGAATCTGAACAGACTGATTACTAGGAAGGGGAGTGAATCAGTAACTTAAAAACCCCTACAAACAGAAGTCCCAGACCAGATGGCTTCACTAGTGAATTCTATCAAACATTCCAAGATTTAACACCAATCCTTTTCAAACTCTTCCAAAAAAATAAGAGGAAGGAACTCTTCCAAACTTATTTTACAAGGCCAGCATTATCCAGATACCAAAACCAGACTAGCGTGCCAAGAAAAAAAAAAAAATTACAGGCCAATATCCCTGATCAACATAGATGCAAAAATCCTCAAGCAAATATTATCAAACCAAATTCAACAATACATTAAAAAGATCAAACATCACTATCAACTGGGATTTATACCAGGGATGCAAGGATGGTTCAACACCAGAAAATCAATCAAAGTGATATACCACATTAACAAAATGAAGGACAAAAATCATATGATCACCTCAACAGATGTAGAGAAAACCACTCGACAAAGTTCAACATCCACTTATGCATAAAAACTCCTGATATAGTGGTATAGAGGGAACATACCTCAACATAATAAAGGCCATAGATGACAAGCCCACAGCTAACATCATTATGAACTCAATGGTGAAAAGCTGAAAGTTTTTCGTCTAGGATCAGAAACAAGACAAAGATACCCACTTTCACCATTTTTATTCAACACAGTATTCGAAGTCCTAGCCACAGCAATTAGGCAAGAAAAGGAAATAAAAGGCATCCAAAATGGAAAAGAAGTGAAACGATCAGCATTTGCAGAATTCATGCTACTATATTTAGAAATTCCTAAAGACTGCACCAAAAAACTTTTAGAATAAATGAATTCAGTAAAGTTGCAGAATATGAACTGATACACAGAAATTAAAATAATGGGTTTTTAAAAAGATTTTATTCATCTATTTGAGAAAGAGTGAGAGAGAGAGAGAGAGCATGAGCAGAGGGGAGAGGGAGAAGCAGACTCCACACTGAGCAAGGAGCCCAACACGGGGCTCAATCCTGGGACCCTGGGATCATGACCCAAGCCGAAGTCAGATGCTTAACCCACTGAGGGACCCAGGTACCCCAAAATAATGGTTTTAAAGAGACTCAATGCACTAAAAAAGAACACATTAAACAACTAAACAAAATTAGGGAAATGATGCATGAATAATAACAGAATATCAACAAAGTGACAGAAACTATAAAAAAGAATCAAAAATTTAAAAAATTAAAGAATAGAATATCCGAATTGAAAACTCCACTAGAGGGTTCAACATCAGATTTGACCAATCAGAGGAATCTGAGAACTCAAAGTCTGGACATTTGAAATTCTCAAGTCAGATGAACAAAAAGAATGAAGATAAGAAAACCTATGCGACATATCCACTCATCTAAATAAATGTTTTGAGTAAGATTTATCTTCCTCTTCTAATGAATATCTCGATTTTTAAAAATTCTCATTTATTTTCATCTCTAAGGAAATACTTATTCTTCCTGCTAAAACCAGTCATTCGGCCCATTTCGTAAATCAATTCTTCTATCCCTTCCAGGTTTCAACTCTATTATATGTTTCAGTTTACTTTTGCTCTGCCCAGAAATAAACTATAAAGCCAAATCTTGAAAGACTTAAAAGACAGGCCACCTGCTGGGTGGCATTCTCAACCTTCTTTTCCCTGTCATACATTCTGAGAAACTGATGGTCTTCCACCCACTCTACAACTTATTCTCACTGGCAAGTTACTAAAACTTCACTCTCATAGGTTACCAATTATTTCCTTACTGACCAATCCAAATGGCTTGTCTCAGGCCTCACTTTTATTTCTTTGTAGAAGATTTCCATTGCCAACCTCCTGCATTTTAAAACGCTTTCCTTATTTTCCCATGACTTTTAAGATGTGGACCATCCCTGGCTTGCCATCTGAGTAATTTCTTTTGCTCTCCTGATAAATGTACTTATCTCATCCAATGACACAATTTTGCCTCACTCAGCAATTTAACTCAGAGCATCCCAAAAGTCTTGCTCTCTGACCAGTCTCCTTATATACCCCAGAAATCAGCTCCCGGGAAAATTTTCCTAATACAGCCACAGTTGCACATTTCTCTCCACCAAAGTCATCAATATTATCCACCCTCACCCTCATCCACCTAATGAAAACAAAACTCTTCACACTGGAGCTTTGTCCTCTCACCTACCTACTCTTCTCTCCCACCATCCTGAGATATACAGCCAAATTTTGCCATTTCCGTTCCCTCAAAGTTCATAATTTATTATCTCTATGCTTTTGCTTATTGTGCACCCGGCTTCTAGAATGCCATACCCCAAACATCTTACCGACTGGCCCATTAAATATCACCTTTTATTTTAAATTTTGACTAATCCTCATTAAAGGTATACTGCATTTTCAAGGGTTTTAGAATATGGTTTGTAATGTGTTTGTGGCTGGTACTGTTATCATCTACACACTTACCTGAAACAAGTACTTGTAAGGTGCCCAACACAAGTCTTTGCTGAGTCAATATTTACCTGACAGTTATTCTAAGGTAAATTGTACAGTGTGCCAAATCATGTCTTATATTTCAAAAATAACCTTCAAAATATTAAAAATTAAATTTAAATGCTATCTCCTAACAACTGCTCTAACTACTGATAATACCAAGCAAGCATCATCAGTATGCACTAAACTAGGTTGTATTAAGCAAAGGAGAAAAATAAAACTAGCACCACTAAGGAATCACTAAGTAGCCAGATATAACAATTACAGTTCAAATAGTTTGTAAAAGGCAATTTTTCTCAAAAAGCTCAATGCTAAAAGTTTTGTATCAGCCTTAGAGAAGCAGAGCCAGCAACAGAAGCAGTATTCTAACATCACAGCTATCCACCACCCCCATCTAGTGGACACCAGTTGCTATTACTGAACAGGAAAAAGGCTAAGAAACAACCAGTTAAACACACTAAAGGCAGGATGAGGCTTCTCACTTTATAAAAGTGTAATAATCACAGAGCTGAGATCTTGACTGTAACAAATAAAATCAAACTTTTAGCTATCAAACTGATGACGAAAAGACTTAAATGTAACAACTAAAACTGTAAAACTCTTAGAAGAGACAGGTTGTAAAACTTCATGACTCTGGATGAGGCAACGGCATGCACAAGCAATCAAGCAACCTAACCTACAAATTGTTTTCAACACCTGTAGGATCCGTAGCAATGTCCCTCCTTCCATTCTTGACATTATTTCTTCTTTCTTTTTCTCTTGCTTATTTGCAGCAAGATTTGAATAGCCTTACTGATCTTTTCTGAGAACCATTTCTGACACTACTGAGCACCTTGCTCCTGTATATTTCCCACATGATTAATTTTCGCTCTCAATTATTTCCTTCTTTCCTTAGGTTGAATTTGCTGTTATTTTTCCAATGTCTTGAGAAAGATGTGTGCATCACTGATTTTTCAGCCTTTCTTCTTTCCTAACATACACATTTAAAGATATAAATTTCCCCTCTGGGCATAGCTTCAGCTATATCCAACAAAATTTAACGTTCTTGTACTTTATCATTCATTTCATAATTATTCAATTACAAAGATTTTCTTTTTTTCTTTTTTAAAGATTTTATTTATTTATTCGACAGAGACAGCCAGCGAGAGAGAGAACACAAGCAGGGGGAGTGGGAGAGGAAGAAGCAGGCTCATAGCAGAGGAGCCTAATGTGGGACTCGATCCCGTAACGCTGGGATCATGCCCTGAGCCGAAGGCAGACGCTTAACCGCTGTGCCACCCAGGAGCCCCAGCTACAAAGATTTTCTACTTCCATTGTAATTTCTTCTTTGACCCTTGGATTACTTGACAATATATTTCTTAATTTTCAAACATACAGGGATTGTCTGGTAATCTTGTTGTTATTGACTTCTAGTATAACTGCACTGGTCAGAAAAAATACTCAGCATGGGGTAATTAGTAACTCAAATCTGATAAAATTTAGCTTCTTATACAGATGTCCTAAAGGGATATGTTATGCTAACCAGAAGCTTGATCCCTTATAGGAGACCTATTTCTCAAATTAATCTGGTTAATTTATTAATTCATATTTTCTTTCTCAACAAATCAGTTTCTGTAGCTCTATCAAATTCTGGCCACTGACAAAATCAACCTGCAGGATAGAAGAGCTGAAGTTCAGAATCTGAACCATTATAAATCCAGCAAACTAAAATATTGTTCAGGGGCCCCATTCAGACAGCCAGTAAACCCATCTTCCCCAGAGATGTTCTTTCATTTCACAATGTCTCTTAATTTTCAGAACACAAGCAACACAGCAAACATTAACAAAGTTAATACATAAGGCACACCTAAACTTAACACGCAGATAATAACCAACAAAGAAAGAAATAAAAGTCCAATGATCAGAAAGTTGGACATCAAAGAATTAATTTGCACAGACCAATTCAGCAAAAAAATAGAAAAACATTTAAATAACCAATGCAAATTATTTAATACTTGAAAGTCTCTTTTTCAAAAAGCTAGTTATATTGTTTAAATCTCTGATAAAACTTAAAATCTAGCGAAGTAGGAGTTCATAACCAAAAATTAACTTACCATCCTCTTGTGAGGAAGGATATGGATAAATGTGGTGGGAAGCTTTTGACTTCTCATCAGTGAAAGTCCCCTGGAAAGAAATGAACAACATAAGGATAAAGCGCATGGCAAACAGACTATGCAATGCCAGATCCAAAGTGCCTGAGAATCATAAAGGCATTACTTTCTTTATTATGTTTCAAGACTATAATATTTGTTATTTTTAGTAAAGGAAAAGAATTATTAACAAGAACAAATAGAAACACGTAAATTATCTATTAGACACAGTTTATATTGTTGTAAAGAAAAATAATGCAAGTACCTCTTACCTAATTCTCTATGTATCTCTCTAGGAAACCTTGTCAGTAATATGATTATTTCTAATTTTAAAAGTTACTCCAAAGTCATCAGAAATTAGCAGAGTTATCTAAAATGAGTCAATGCAGGTTTAATTAAGACCATGAGCCATAACTTACAGTTACATACATATAGGATGGATGTTTGAATTGGCTCTATCATGTATGCATGCTACTGTTATTTTCAGTCAATGTTAGAATAATGGATGATATAAATACTAAGATTAAGGTCTAGCTAGGCCACAGCTAGACTACAGCACACAATCTAGAATATGACTTGGCAGCCTTTTTTTTAAAGATTTTATTTACTTATTTGAGACAGGAAGAGCACGCAATCTCAGGACCCCAAGATCATGACCCAAGCCAAAATCAAGAGTCGGACGCTTAACCAACTGAGTCACCCAGGCACCCCTACTTGGAAGCTATTTAGATATAAAAGTGCTCATTCTAGAGACCATAAGAATGAGGACAAATTTTTTTTTTTTTTTTTTTTGAGAATAAGTCTTAAAATTTTATGTGACAATGAGTATTTACTAATTACTACAATCAGAAAAACACAACAATGCTATTTCCAACTGGAAAGAAATCCTAAGATTTAGGGCTATCTAAAGATGAATTAAACTACAATAAAGCAAGGCATTCTCAATCATTACAAGTATTTGGGCACACTTCTGAACAACCACAAAAGATGCTGAAAACGGGATATTAACACGTAATGAGTGTGAGGCAAGTCAGAGGAGCACAGTGTTTGTGATTTTGGCCTCTGGAGTCCAATCAGACAGGCCTGGGATTGAACTTCAGCTCTACCATTTATTACGTAGGTGATACAAATATCTAAGGGTTTTTTGTGCTTCAGTGTCTTCTGTGAAACAGAGTGGTAAAGATACCTATTTCACAAGAATTGTTACAATTTAGCAATGAGCTAAGGATAGTGTCAGGTACACTCTAAGTACTCAAACAGTGGAGTTATTAATGCATTTTAAATGTTTGAGCAAAGGCCTAATCATCAGTATTCAATAATATCATTAGCTTAATGTCTCTTCCCTACGATTCTATGATACCAGGAAAATCCTTACATCCCTCTAGAGGTTATTCCTAGAACACAATCGCTAAGCCAGACTTTTAAGAAAAATGAAAAAACTGGGGCGCCTGGGTAGCGCAGTCATTAAGCGTCTGCCTTCGGCTCAGGGAGTGATCCCGGCGTTCCGGGATCGAGTCCCACATTGGGCTCCTCCGCTGGGAGCCTGCTTCTTCCTCTCCCACTCCCCTGCTGTGTTCCCTCTCTCGCTGGCTGTCTCTCTGTCACGTAAATAAATAAAATTAAAAAATCTTAAAAGAAAAAAAGAAAAATGAAAACTAAATGTTCAGTATCAACTGTAGGAAAATACATTAAGCTTCTTCCAGGACTAACATGGTAGCAATAAGAGTAGGTAATTTCAGCTTTAAGGTAATAGCCAGCACGTTAATTTGTTCCGTTTCTGCCTTCTAACATTCTACATGTAATTAAACTACACTTGACAGCCACTCCAATAAGCAGTCCAGAAGAGAAAAGAAGAAGGTTAAGTGACTGGTTCAAAGTCAAAATGCTGGTGGGACAAGAAAGTGTACTTGAGACTGCCTGATCCGACAGCACAATTATATCATCTTCCTCTTTGGTAGGGACGTTGTATGTAAGAAAAGGACTATACTAAATCTCCAAATGTAAACAGCATTAGAAATTCTCACTTTAGGAACTTGGAAGATACTGAAACATAATACAACTGGTAACCTCTCTTGCAGAAGAAAAAAGAAAGATATTTCAGGAGGTCTCTCAACTAATCCTAAGGATTAGTAAAACTCTGTCACTCAAATGATGTTGTTTCAGAAAATTATCTTCTACCCAGGTCTCCTCAGCTAGTTTACCGTGATATGGGGTTGCTTACAGTTCAGCCACAGGTAGCTACAAACCTACATGCAGTAAATACCAGGTCTCGGCCTAAAATGAGGTTAGAGGAGGGAGGGAAAGACATCTGAAGATAGCCCTGGCACATGTGAATCAAGAGAATGTAGGCTTATGGGGAAAACACAATTTTCCAGTCCACATATATAAACATAATACGTATCACTGGAGTGGCGGGGGTGAGGAAAGACAGGTTTACTTGAAACAATATTTGCTCTCCTCTTACCAACAACTATGTCATCAACTTCTACTTTGTTTGCCTTTGTGATTACAGTGATGCAGACCACATGGTCTCTTTAAATTACATAAGGCCAGAGGCACCTGGGTGGCTCAGTTCGCTAGGCGTCCAACACTCTATTTCAGCTCAGGTCATGATCTTAGGGTCTTACCAGGCTCCGTACTCAGCAGGGAGTCTGCCTGAGGTTCTCCCTCCCTCTCCCTCTGCCCCTGCCCCCTACACTCACTCATGCACTTGTTCTCTCTCTCTCTCTCTCAAATAAATCTAGGGGCGCCTGGGTGGCTCAGTCCGTTAAGCATCTGCCTTCAGCTCAGGTCATGATCTCAGACCCCTTGCTTGGCAGGGAGCCTAACTGTCCCTCTCCCTCTGCCCCTCCCCCGTACTCGTGCTCGTGCTCTCTCTCTCTCTCCTCTTTCAAATAAGTAAATTCATTTTTTGAAAAATTTTTAATAAAATTAATCTTTAAAAAATAAATAAATTGCATAAGCATATTTCATAATAAGACTACAATCACTCCATACTAGTGACTATTAAATGTTAATTTTGGATACATATGTGCATCAAATCACCATATTGTACAACTTAAACTTACACGATGTTAGGTGTCAATTATATCTCAACAATGCTAAGAGGGAAAATGCTTCTAGGATAAGAACTGGAGGTGAATGGAGAGAAAAAACTTGGTACTGTAAGAACCCAAAGAGAGAGAATTTTCATTTAATGCAGATATATATAGAAACTAAAAGATAATATGATTGAGATTTTTAAGATGCTTACTACTACACAATTTTCTAAAGTGATCATGTCTATTACCTGATGTCGTTTGATAATATCTTTCAATTTGTTAGCCAACTTCAGATCAATGTCTGGAATGAGGTAGATGTTGGGTCTGGTCAGACAATTGCTCTGAGGAGAAAAAAAAACAGATTTTGAAATTCTCTTCGTTTTGAAATGATGTCACATTATTAATGAATTACCCTAATGGCCAAAGTTGACATTCAAAGCCATAGTGCTTAAAATGGGAAGACGTTTTTTAGTATAGACTGTAGAAGTCTCATCTCAATATAAAACCTAGGTGTTCAGCAGGCCACTTAATGCCATCCCCAGATCCCTTCTCTGCAGCTAAGTACACCTGGACAAAATATGTTCAGAATCACAACCTAAAGAAATTCACCGTATTTTTCATTAAGGTACCACACTGACATATTGATACTCCTATAGCCAATCATACCTGAACTGACCTTAATAGTCCAAATCTAATGTAGTGTTTCTACCTACACCTTGTATTGAGGGGTGGATCCCAGGGGAATGCCCATTTTGGCTCATGTGTAAGTTACTTATAGCTCTTTTTCCCATTTCTAAACTTACAAATAGCAATGATTAAAACATGCATATTAACGCCTCAAATCATCACCAAAAATCAGTGAACCAATAAAAGAAAGTTCTTTCTCTAGCTAACAGTTCATGAGACAAGTTTCAGGCATCAAGTTAATGATAATACCTAGCTGAATCTCTGTCAGCTACCTCCCCCCAGGAAGGCTAATTCAGTAATCAATAAAAATACTAGGAAAGAAAAGAAGAAAATTAAGTGTTCTCTCTTCCAGGTTATATCTAGTTGGGGAAATAAGATCTATAATTATGGTACAACCATGAAACAAATCCAAAAAAAAAAAAAGACTATATAAATGAGTGACCAGTAGATTGAGAGTGTTTATATTAAATATGAAAGAGATTCAAATAACGGATTAGGTGAAATAAAGAAAGAAAATATCAGGGCATCTGGGTGGCTCAGTCGGTTAAGCATCCGACTCAATTCTGGCTCAGGTCATGATCTCACGATTGTGAGACTGAGCCCTTTAAGATTCTCTCATGAGATCCTCTCCCTCTGCCCATTCCCCCACCTCTCTCGAAAGAAAAGAAAAGAAAAGAAAAGAAAAGAAAAGAAAAGAAAAGAAAAGAAAAGAAAAGAAAAGAAAAGAAAAGAAAAGAAAAGAAAAGAAAAGAAAAGAAAAGAAAAGAAAAGAAAAGAAAAGAAAAGAAAAGACTCGAAAGAAAAGAGAAAAGAAAAGAAAAGAAAAGAAAAGAAAAGAAAAGAAAAGAAAAGAAAAGAAAAAAGAAAAGAAAAGAAAAGATCATAGATTATTTCACAAGAAGTTTAGGATCAATATTCTATAAATGACAAGTTTTAGTCATACTTTATAGCTCTAATCCCCAAAAATCCATAAAAAGAATAAACAATAGATTTCAGAAAATTTTTCTTCCTGTGATCTTTTGGCGGTTCAAAAAAGCCAATCTTAAAAAACTGAAAGTATATTAAAGGGAAAAAATTTTTAATAATTTAACTTTCTGAGTTACCTGCACCAATGTTTTTTCAATGTTCATAAACATTTCAACATTCCGATCCATTCGGGATGGATTCTGTAAATCAAACCTACGCCTAAAGAGAAGAAAATCGTTAGTTAATCTGTCTTGTACCTTAAACGAAAGTGAAAACTTAGTTTTAGCACTCAACACAAATGAACTGCAAAGATTTGGAAATTAAAAGTGTTCTACAAAACATGTGAGGGTATTTTCTCAGTATAAGAAAGCAGTGTCAAAATCTTCTTGAACTAATGTTTTAAGTATTATGACATTAAGATCCACTCCAGTCAAAACGAAGTACCAATTCCATGAAGTAACCTGTTTTCCTCAAGTCTAAGATATTTTACATTATATAGAAAAGGAGTCCACAGATCCAAAGGCAATGAACTAATATACCATTCTTCAAGTATAAGGGAAGTTTATCTACGTTATATATGCTTAAAAGTCATTTGCTCAAATTCATCAGTGTCTGTGTTCTCTTTGAGCCTACTATTGTCCTAAATCTGGTAAATTCATCTATTGACCTTTTCTCTCTCCCCAGTGTCCTTTTATGTAAGTACCCAAGCATAACATTCTAATGCTGTCTGCCTTTTCACCCACTTCCATTTAAATTTGAATGCTTCTTTCTCCATATTTTTTATTCAACATTTACTCTGATTTTGCTCCATTTTAATTCCTGGGACACCTGAGTAGCTCAGCCAATTAAACATTCGACTCTTGATTTCAGCTCATGTCATGAGCTCAATGGTGTGGGACTGAGCCCTGTGTCAGGCTCTGTGCTGGGCATGGAGCCTGCTTAAGATTCTTCTCTTTCCCTCCCTCTCTCTCTGCCCTTCCTCACATCTCTCTTTTAAAAAAAAAAAAAAAAAGTGCGGCTTTATAAAGCAAACCACTCAGGAAATTAATATTTATTATGACTGAGATCCAATTCGGAAACTAAGGAAAGTGTCCACTAAAGCACAGAAATAGGTAATTTGGAACGGAACTAGTTACAGCTTCAAAAATGGCATTTACATGTAGGAGGGACTTTTGTCCCAAGCAATCATATCTTGAATTAACCTTGATACACAGAACTTATCCTTAAATCCCATTTTTTGGGTTGTTTAGTATTTTCCTTCCTAACTTCAGAGCTTCTGAGGAATGGGTAGGGTAGGTCAGAAATTCCAAGCAATTTCCATTAACTGGCAGAACAACAGAATAACACATGACTAAATGAGACAACCCTATTAGAGCAGACAGGCTTCCGCTCGTTCTTTCAGCACAATAAAGGGAGGGACGTATGTCTCCCCTTTTTAAAGGGTCACTCTTTCACAGGCTTCTGATAACAAAAGAACTATATCCAGAAAAGTCTCATTTCAGAATTGCTTACATAAGCCTTCACTCGTATTATTCATAGAGAAACTGCTTCCTTAGTAAATGATTCACATGAGGCTGAAGGGAATTATCACTCCCAGAAATCAGAAATAGTTTGAAAGTAATCATTAAACAAATTAAAATAGGGTTGCCTGCATTTACCTGCAAATGAAGATTAAAAGCTAAATGAATCTGGTAATAGAAGAAGAAAATTAATAATTTATTCTGCCTTTCTGATTATTGATGAGTTGAATTTCTCAGTATTGCAGCTAATAAATAAAATAGGAATGAGAGTAACAGTCTAACAAAGACTTACCTAAAAAACAACAGGCACCTATATCTATATTTTAGAATACTTACTTTCTAATTTTTTCAAAATTTGAAGGCTACAGCTTGGTAAAAGTTGTAACGAAAGCATGATTCTAAGCACTGAACATCAACATCGGTCTATTACGAGCAGAAACAACCAGACATTGTATGCCTCCAGAGGGAAGAACACAACACTGTCTATTAAGCACTGCTGACCAAAACAACAACAACACACACACACACCTGAATCAGATCTAACTACAACTTTACTAGAAATTTAGAAGACTATGTTAAATGATATTCTAGGGAACATATTACCAAAATCTAGAACACAGAAAATTCTACAAGATAACTCGTTTTTGTAAAAAAAAAAAAAATAATAATAATAACTTTCAAGGATAAGAGGGGGAAGAGAGCAAGGTGGAACACTATTAATTTTCTTTTTTTTTAAGGAGGTGAGGGGGGCAGGGGGAGAGAATCTTAAGCAGGCTCCATGACCTCATAACCCTGAGATCATGACCTGAGCTGAAATCAAGAGTTGGGAATCTTAACCTATTAAGCCACCCAGGTCCCCAATTTTCTGAAAGAGACTTAGACACATCAACCAAATGCCATGTACGAATCTTGTTTGAATACTGATTAATATAAATTAACATAAAAATACAAATTAAAATTTAAAATATGAATATAAAACCATCCATGAAATAATCAGGGAAGCTTGAACACCAAGTGGGCATTTAATAACACTGAAAAATTATTGATAATTTTCTTAGCTGTGATAATGGCACTGCTGTAATGCTTTTTAAAAAATCCTATGCTGGGGGGTGCCTGGGTGGCTCAGTCGTTAAGCGTCTGCTTTCGGCTCGGGGTGTGATCCCAGGGACCTAGGATCGAGCCCCGCGTCAGGCTCCCTGCTCCACTGGGAGCCTGCTTCTTCCCCTCCCACTCCCCCTGCTTGTGTTCCCTCTCTCGCTAGCTGTCTCTCTCTCTGTCAAATAAATAAATAAAATCTTTTTTAAAAATTTTTTAAAATCCTATGCTGGAGCGCCTAGCTGGCTCATTTGGTTAGGTGCCTGACTTTGGGTCTCAGCTCAGGTCTTGATCTCAGGGTCATGAGATCAAGCCCTGCATTGGGCTCCACACTGGGCATGTAGCCTGCGTATGTATGTATGTATGTATAGATAGATAGACAGATAGATGGATAGCGTAGGCTTTTTAGTGGTGCCTGGCTGGCTCAGTCGGTAGAGCATGCAACTCTTGACCTCAGGGTAGGGAGTTCAAGCCCCATCTTGGGCACAGAGATTACCTAAGAAAAAAAAAATCTCATGAGGCGCCTGGATGCCTCAGTTGGATCATGATCTCAGGGTTGTGCGATTGAGCCCTGAATCCCTTAGGATTCTCTCTCTGCCTCTCCCCCTTCACCCCCAAAATACTATGTTTTTAAAAAATTTTAGAAACAGTGAAATATTTATAGATGAAATTATATAAAGCTGAAGGTTCATGAAGGTAAATAGCAATTCATTATATTATTGTCTCTGCTTTTATAGTTTATAGTTTCCATAATAAACTCAAATGGTTTGCCAAACAATGATTTAATAACACAACAAATTAAAGCTTTCCTGATTCAGCAATATGCTATGTGAGCAAAAAAAGTTATTTAAAATATATGGATATTATGAAAAACTGAGATGGGGCACCTGGTTGGCTCAGTCAGTTAAGCATGCAACTCTTGGTTTCGGCTGAGGTGGTGATCTCCGGGTCATGAGATCAAGGGTCAGGCTCTGCTTGAGGTTCTCCCTCTCCCTCTGCCCCTCCCCCCACTTGTGTTCTAAATTAATTAATTAATTTTAAAAATCTTTTTTTTTTCATTTTATTTATTTATTCGACAGAGATAGAGACAGCCAGCGAGAAAGGGAACACAAGCAGGGGGAGTGGGAGAGGAAGAAGCAGGCTCACAGCAGAGGAGCCTGATGTGGGACTCGATACCATAACGCCGGGATCACGCCCTGAGCCGAAGGCAGACGCTTAACCGCCGTGCCACCCAGGCGCCCCTAAAAATCTTTTAAAAAATAAAAACTGAAATAAACTCAGGTAAATATGGTATAACCTTTAGTTGAAAGATTTAAGCTGACTTGTTTTGAAATTAACAACACTATTTAAATAAATTTTACTTTATACAATATAGAAAAATGCTCAAACCTACACACGAGAAATGCAAATTAAAACTAAAATTATAAAGCCTTTTTGGATCTTAATGCAGCCCTCTAGAAGAGACAAGGAAGGAACACTAACTCTCTGGCTTTTAAAAGCTTTGGTTATTTAAAATGTAAATATGAGCTCTCCACTGAGGGTTTACTAATTAATGAGTCTTCTGCTTTGTTTTCCTCGGGCAATCTGCCTTTTAACCTAAGGCAATACTGTCTGTCAAAAGGGCTTTCATTAGCTTTATTGCTCCAATTTTGTGCCTCTTGTGACTACTGTTAGGGATGTTCTCTTCTCATCCTCAGCTACATAAAGAAAATATAGTCTGAATAAAAATAATCAAAAAAGGATCCTGGAGAATGACTTTAATTCCTTGGAGAGTGGTGTGAAGGACTTCAGAAGCAAACTTGGAAAAGGCAAGACAAAAATGCATTGAGCTGGAAGCAAGGTGAAAAGCAGACAACAGTATAGCAGAACAGCTGTGTGGGAAGTGACAGAAGTTGGCCTCAAGAGTAAGGCGCTTTGTCTAATAATGGCAAGCTACAAAAGCTTGTAGGAGACCATCAACAGAAGGATGGTCTTGTATGCCACACTCCAAATGGGTAGCAAACAGCCCACAGAAAAACAGCCTGAAACAGGTAAGCATATACGCAGGAGGATGGTCTACTACATAGAAGCAGACAACATTATATCCTGCTAGGTATGTGACTTTGGGGATAATTAAAGTGTTCTGGATCCTTGCTATATTATTATTATTTTTAAAGATTTTATTTATTTATTTGACAGAGAGACAGCCAGTTAGAGAGGGAACACAAGCAGGGGGAGTGGGAGAAGAAGAAGGCAGCTCCCAGTGGAGCAGGGAGCATGACGCGGGGCTCGATCCCAGGACCCTGGGATCACACCCTGAGCTGAAGGCAGACGCTTAATGACTGAGCCACCCAGGCGCCTCTTGCTACATTATTTTTTAAAAATTTAAAGGCTGTTTTAAAATATGCTATAAAAATGGATAATTCTTCACAAGTTAAAAGATCTAAACCATGGGGGCGCCTGGGTGGCACAGCGGTTGAGCGTCTGCCTTTGGCTCAGGGCGTGATCCCGGCGTTATGGGATCGAGCCCCGCATCAGGCTCCTCTGGCTATGAGCCTGCTTCTTCCTCTCCCACTCCCCCTGCTTGTGTTCCCTCTCTCGCTGGCTGTCTCTCTCTGTCGAATAAATAAATTTTAAAAATCTTTAAAAAAAAAAGAAAAGATCTAAACCATGTTTGTGCTAGAATGACAATCTCACTGACTAGCATTTCTCAAAGTAAAGCCTGATGACCATTTAGAGTGCTTTTTGAAAATGCAGACTTTTAGTTTTCACACCACATTTAGTAGTTAACAATGTATGTCCAAGAGGCCCAGTAATCTATATTTCTAAAAGTATTCCAAGTGGGGGCACCAGGGTGGCTCAGTGGGTTAAGGGCCTGCCTTCAACTCAGGTCATGATCCCAGGGTCCTGGGATTGAGCCCCACACTGGGCTCCCTGCTCAGTGGGGAGCCTGCTTCTTCCTCTCCCTCTGCCATTCCTCCCACTTGTGCTCAATGGCTCTATCTTCTGTCAAATAAATAAATAAAATCTTAAAAAAAAAAATTATTCCAAGCGATTCCTAAAGTTCGAAAGCCACTACCCAAGACTTACTGTGGTAATATCTAAAAAGCAAAAATCAAAAGGAGACTCTGAGGCAGGGAATAAAAGTTGAACCACCAAATCTTAAGGCAGAAAGAAAAGTAAGGACTGAGCTTATCTGCAAGAAATAAATGTTGGCAGCAAATCATGTCACAGGGAAAAATAAAAGGCCACTCACTTTTCACGTTAAGACAAATTCTAAACTTTATGTTAACTAAGCCTAGTTCACCACAGCCAAGCAAAACTAATAAAACACAAACTATTTTCAATCAATCTCTTTAAAAGGCATGAAATATGATTACAATACAAAGTAATCTGTGTAGAAGGGTAAGAACAAATAGGATTCTGATCACTCTGCAGGAGGACACTGACATTTACTGAGTTGAATTTAGTTGTATTTAATCTCTCCTTCTTCAGGAAATATTTTTAGATTTCCATAGGATGTCAAAATTCTCCTGGTTTGGTATCCCTCAGTTATATACAACTATACATGAAATCAGCAGAAAGTTTTATCCTTTAATGAAAACCTACAAATATGGCACTCACTTCTGACTAGAGACATCCAGAAAGATCAAACACTCTAGAATCTTAATCTGTACTGTCTGTTGAATGTTCCCACTCAACCTCGTAAATGATACTCCAGCCTGACATCACTGAAAGCTAAAAGAAAGCAGGAAGTAAGAAAGAACCAAACAGAAACAAGAGGAAAAGAGAACATTTGGCCGTAAGAAGGAAATGAACAAACTTCGGAGCTAGACTGTGACGTTAACTGGAGAACACAGACGAGGTTCAGAGGTGTATGTTGGGTACGGGGGAAGTCAGAGGCACTGTCAAGACCACAGGCCACTATTCAGACATCCAAATTGGGGGGAGAGGGGGTTACNTTCCCGCTGAGCGGGGGGGGGGGGGGGGGGGGGGGGGGGGGGGGGGGAGTGTGCACTGTAACTAAGTGTCTAATGTCACCAGAAAGGGGAGGATTCTGGTACAATGTGAGTAAAAGACTTGGAAAAATTCTTATTCCTCACTCCTCTTAAAGTCTCTAACTTTAACCTTTACTTCTTTCTTGGTCTCCCTTTTAATTTAAAGACATCTTATTTTACATATCCTTCTAAACCACATTAAGTCCTTTCACCAAAAAATATTCCATTGCACTGGCACACAACAGATGACTTCGGAGAAGTCATTTCACTTTGAGACTGTCCTCTTGAATCCAGGTCAGGATTTAAAACACAAACTGAACAAAAAAATAAGAAGAGAGTTCCATGTGGGAATCTAGAGCTAACAGTAGGGTACAAATCATATCTGATAGTCAGACACACCGTCAATCTTAGCTCAGGAAACACCCTGTAAGAGTCACGACACCACAGCCAGAAGCAGAGCTGCAAAAACAGCAAGCCACCTCTGGTGACTCTTGTGCTCCAACACTCTTGTGCTCATGGCATCAATTAACCAATCTCTATTAAATACCCACCCATACATAAAAAGTTCGGCAAATGCACAAAGTCTGTGTCACTTGCTATTCATTATAAATAAATCATTTCCTTATAAACTTGCCCTATTTATCAATGTGAATACTTACTTGCATTTCCCAGCCATAGAGTATTGGATTAGCTTAACTTTTAAAGTACCCAAATTACATGAGTATTCTCCTAGAAAGATGCTAAGACTGAACTGCACATAGACAACACAACTAAAACCTCGACACGACTTCAAGTCAATTCCCTCCAGCACCCCTTCAAACCCTGCTCGTGAAGTAACTCCCCGCTATCCTTGAACTCCAGGACCATCCCATGAAACACTCACTAGTCTCAGCAGCTGAACTTCCCTCCCAGAGATGGCAGAAATGCCAGAGTTCAAGAAAGAAAAGAAAGCACCAAGAGAGACAAGGCAAGAAAAGGGAAAGAGAAGAGAGTGAAAGGAAAATGCAACATTGCAAGAACAGCAGCAGTGATTCTACTTCTAGCTGCACCACTGCCCGAGTAGTGGTCTGTGCTCCTGAGCTGGATTCCTCTCGTCTGTGTCCTGAGGACAGCACACTAGACATCTCCCGTTCTGAAGGCCGGGCTCACAGAAACACATAAGCCGCTATCTTTTAGCATAACCTAAGTTCACAATACACATTTTTATATTTCA
Source organism: Ailuropoda melanoleuca (assembly GCF_002007445.2). Classification (NCBI taxonomy): domain Eukaryota; kingdom Metazoa; phylum Chordata; class Mammalia; order Carnivora; family Ursidae; genus Ailuropoda; species Ailuropoda melanoleuca. Next base: position 16,708,068 of record NC_048221.1, read on the forward strand.
CAGTGAGCCTACCTTCTAATTTGCCAACAATGCACACTCATCTATTACCTAGATACAACCACATATGAGAAATAACTTGCCTAATAAATACAATAGTTGTTCAATATTTTTCCTTGACGTAGGCACAAAGTAAACTAGAAAACCAGATAAAACTTCCACTTTGGACATTAATTATAATGTGCTTTTAGACACCATACAAAGAAGGAAGAGGATTCAACATTAAATAACTTAAATATCACATCAAAACATACAAATAAACACAAAAACTTACCATCCCTGTTCATTTTTATACTTGTAAGCAGCCCCAAGAATGTGACACAAGGTCCCTCCAGCTTTGAAATCCATGAAACATTTTGCCTAAAAATGATACAAGTAACACATGAGAAAAATAAAAGTTCTGACAAAATTAGTCATGTCTGAATTCAAAGTTTTATAAACTCAATTGACACAAACAACTGGTAGCTTAACCTCCTTAAATAGCTTTCTGGAACCAAGTAAGGTATAAGGAAATTTTTCCAAAAGTGGATTAAAAATTTTTTAATTCAATTAACATATCACTCGTTTAGTAAACAGTCTCTGAAAAACAAAATTTATAAAAAATAAGTCAAAACATTTCAGCAGGAAACACTAACGGACAGAATATTGATACACTACAAACTCCACTGGTAAATTTAAAATTCAATTTTTAAAATGTATAAAATTCTAGTAAAATACAATTTCCAACAATATGATTTTCCTATAGAGTAAGAAATATTAGTATACATTACTTTTTTCCCAATTTAGGTCCCTGACTTTAAATCATGCAAAAATTATAACTGAACTCTTGCAATAATATTTTCAATGACCACGAAACACAGTGTAACTATAAACTATATGTAAAATTATAGCTAAAGTCTGTGCAACAATTTAAAAGAGATGTGCACTTTATCGATTATAAAAGTATGCTCAAATAAATCAAATGCTGAATGACTTCTACATTATGGAAGTAAAAGTTTCACATAAACTGATCATCAAATAGGCTAATAAGATGGAAGTATTAGAAATACAGCATGCGGGGCGCCTGGGTGGCACAGCGGTTGAGTGCCTGCCTTCGGCTCAGGGCGTGATCCCTTCATTATGGGATCGAGCCCCACATCAGGCTCCTCCGCTATGAGCCTGCTTCCCTCTCTCCCACTCCCCCTGCTTGTGTTCCCTCTCTCGCTGGCTGTCTCTATCTCTGTCGAATAAATAAATAAAAATCTTAAAAAAAAAAAAAGTTTAAAAAAAAAAATAATATAATGGAAAGAACTGCGTGATATTAAATACAAGAAAGCAGAAAACAGAATGGTGGTTGCTAGGGGTTGGGGAGAGCAAGGAATGGGGAGTTACTGTTTAATGAGTAGAGTTTCAATCTGGGAAAATGAGAAAGTTCTGGAGATGGATGGTGGTAGCAGCTGGACTACAATGTGAATATACTAATATCACTGAACTACACACATAAAAATGATTAAAATATTTTACGGCAATGAAAAATAAGTAATATTTTTTAAAATAAAAAATACTAAGAAGAATCAAAGATGAGCTCTTTCAAAATAAGCTAACGAGTAAGCCCTCCAAGTCATTCTGACTATGCTGTTGGCTTTTTAAATCCATAGGTTTGAGTTCTGAATTTCTTGCCCAACACTATTCCCAGTACACCCCAAATGTTGCATTACATATTCCTAAACAAATACAGCCAGGTGCAATTCTTACCACTGACAACATGCTATTTATCTGAGAAAATGCACAAGTTATTACAATTTTGTAGTGTTGGCATCTTAAATTAGAATAATGTGCTGGGGCGCCTGGGTGGCACAGCGGTTGGGCGTCTGCCTTCGGCTCAGGGCGTGGTCCCGGCGTTGTGGGATCGAGCCCCACGTCGGGCTCCTCCGCTATGAGCCTGCTTCTTCCTCTCCCACTCCCCCTGCTTGTGTTCCCTCTCTGGCTGGCTGTCTCTATCTCTGTCAAATAAATAAATAAAATCTTTAAAAAAAAAAAAAAAAAGAATAATGTGCTGGTAGGTACCTACAAGAATAGAATGAAACACTTCTACTAAGCCTTCCCTGAACCTGCAGAGACTGGGCTAAAATGCTCTCTCCAACCACGCATGCGTATCGCTACTGCGCACATGCAAACCACTCACAGCATAATACTGAGATGACTAGTTTACACACCTGTATATGTAATATGTACTGTAATATGAACTCCTTGAGGACAGGAACAGTGTCCTATTCAAATCTTTAACATCAACATTCAACAGAGTGCCTGACAATGTAGGTAATCAGTAAAACTTTTCTCAATAGTTCAAGTATACTAAAATAATTTAAAAACTCATAGACGTGTACACATTGACCAGACCAGAACAATAAAACATCTACACACATAATTTAAGATTAAGGTCAATTTCTGGACAGGTAGTAAATATGAGAAATTAAAATATTAGATATATGCTTAACACAGACCTAGTAACTTATATCAACCACTACAGGAACAAAGGATGAGCGAAGAAGTAGAAACTGAGACTTCCAATTTTCCAGAGGTAACATCTGAATAAAGGGAAAGAAAGAGGTAAACTCGGGAACCTGTCAAGGGCACTAGTTCCAGTAATCAAGTGCAAAAAGGAAAACATAAATCCATAAGGATGTGACAGAAAAAAACCAAAAAGGGACACTCACCAGACATCAAGGATTCTTAGAGCCCACATGGGAATGGATTTGGGACTCTGGTTCTAATGATAAAGCTCAGTGTCAAAATCACCCGGATAAAAAAGTAGCAGATCGAAGTCAGGGGACGGCAAGTTGGAGGCTGAGACAAGAGACTTTGCAGGGACACCCATGGGGCCTTGACTGTATCCCCTCACCCAACTCTCATCCCAACCACCCCCACCCTGAAGAAGGCTTGTCCTAACTGACACTGGATGTTAATTCCAATACAAGAGCTCATGTTCTTAGACATTCTCTGAAGGAGCAGCATGGACTGTTCGTTGTAAATTCCTCCTGATAAGTATTGAAAAATTTACAGAATAAAAGGGCAAGAGGATTCTAAAACTTGAGCTTTCCAGAGCCAGCAAGCTGCTGCTTCGCCTAGAGTTATCTCAGTAGCTACACACCCCAATCAGAGACGGTGGGGGGGGGGGGGGGGGGGAGATGATCAAGGACAGCTCTAACACGCTGCTTCTATTTCCAGCTGTGTGACTACACTGCTTCTGATAAGCTGTTCTATCTCTGGTTAACTATTTGGAAAATTAATCTAATCTTATTCTGGATGTACGTAAGTGGTCTCATCCTACCTATTTATAGCCCCCCTAAAATTCTGCTGAGCTAATGAAACCTAGGAAAAGATAAATCTAACTGCAATACTTAAAAATGCTTAAAATGTGTACCATAGTGTCCTTATTTATCTCTTTGGCTTATTTATTAAAGGCAATTTGTCTTAACTAGAAAAAAGGAGGAGGATGTATACTTGGTACGTAGAACATTCACATCTATTAACGCCGTGACCTGGTCTATTAATCAATGTGATGATGCAAGACAGTAAACATGAGAAAGTGAATAAAGGAAGAGAAACTGACATCCAAGACACCAAGAAAGTTCACAGAAAATCACAATGTCATCTTCACACCTTGAAAAGTTGTGGGGAAAAAAGGCACGTCACTGAGACTCCAGAACCTTTTTACCTCACAAAATATGACAATCAAATATTGCTTACATTTCTCTGTGTACTTTAACCACTTTGGAGTTCAGATAATGCTTTCTAGAAATTTTTCCCAATGTTGTTAATAAGAGAAACTATAATAGTCTTATAATTAGCACCTCTAATCATAGCTAATTATTGCTGTAGTACTCTTATTCTTGGTGAGAACAAAAAGCATTATCATTGCTACCAATTACTGAGAATTTAAATTTACCATGAGGCACCATATATACATCACTGACAACTTCCTATTCATCTGAAAAAATGCACAAGTCATAGCAATTCCATAGTGTTGGCATCTTAGATGAGAATAATGTACCTCATTTACTCCTCACAACAATCCTCCGAAGTTGACTCTTCATGCCATTTTACAGATGAAAAAGCGTTGCTGGCTGCAGCAATGTGACAGGCTGAATAACCAGAAAACCCTACCACTTCAAATGTATGCTGGACAAAATATAACAGATGTTATTTTAAATGTAGCTGGATTTCTAGGAAGAAAGGAAATCCCTAGGTGCAAAAATCAAAGAATAAAAAAATCAAACTAAAAGTCAAAGTGGCAGTCTTCTGAGGCTAAAAAAAAACAAAAAACAAAAAAAACGCGCCAGGGTGACATGGGGCGGGGATAATGAGACTAAACAGGCAAGTAATGACAACGTTGATAAGATAAAGGTTAGGGCTTCATTGTTGATGCAGGACAGGAAATAAGACTACAGATCTAAGCAAAGGAGGACATCAGAACTAAGGCAATCACCCACCATACAGGCATGGAGAGTCAGGGCTACCAACAGGTTGCACCAGTAGAGGGACAGGATGACCTAGAAAAAAATACCTGCCAGCAAAGATGATAACAAGGTTCCATCTCAAGATAATTTGAGTTTGAAACTTAACTAACCACTCAGTTAGGAACCCCATGACAATTTAACATAAGAATCGGTCTTAATTTTGGCAGGTCCTCTGAAGTGACTTAAAGAGCAAATTCTCAGCCAGGCCAACAGGATTCCCAGGTAAAATTCCACTGAAGGAAGGGCTGATGTTCCAAAACTCAAAAACACAGAAATCTTAATTATGTTCTGTTCCCTTAAGTCAACAGAAAAAACTAACAGAAGAATTCTAACATTTCAAATAAAAGGAAAAAATACGATAGGACTTGTACAATTTGAATAAATAAAATGATTAAAACACACTAAAGAGAAAGATTTGAAAAAGATATACATGTAACTCCTAGCAAACATACCATTCAATGAAAGTAAAAGCACAATTGTCAGTTTATATAGCAGATTACACAACTACACATAGAAGAGTGAAGTTTAAAACTTATTTGTGAAGGATTAGAAATTGTGAAGGATTTAAATCCCCAGCTTCAAGAAACATATCAGTACTTTTTTTCTTTTTAAGAATTATTTATTTGAGAGAGAGAATGCTAGAGCAGGGGGAGGGGCAGAGGGAGAGAGAAAAATCCTCCAGCCGACTCCCTGCTGAGCATGGAGCCTAATGCAGGCGCTCAATCCCAGGCCCCAGGCCGCTGAGATCATGACCTGAGCAAAAATCAAGAGTCACACACTGACTGCGGCACCCAGGCGCCTCAAGAAACATATCAGTTCTGAGGAATATATTAAAAATGCATAATAGAACCTACACCCAGAGACATACCATAGTGCAACTGCATTAACAGCAAAGACAAAGAGGTCTTAAAAGCAACCCGAAGAAAAGAGAGTACCTAAAAAAAAAACAAACAACTGGACTGACAGATTTCTCAACACCAATAATCTCAACAAGTTACAAAAAATATTAAAATATGTTCTGAATGTAACAAAATTTAAAATTTATAATAAAAATCAATCATTCCAATCACCTTTTGAAATAATAATGCAAGAGTCAAAGGAGAAGTCAAAACAGAAATCAGAAAATACTTTAGAACTAAATGATATGAAAACATCACACATCAAAACATAGGAGCCACAGCTGGAGATGCACATGTTTAAAAGAAAAAAGAAAAAAAAGGAATGCTGACCCCTACACCTCACATAATACACACAGGTCAATTCCAGATGGATCATAGTTATAAAGCTGAAAGATAAAACAATAAAGCTTCTATGAAAAATACAATAGAATATATTTATGACTTTGGAATAGGCAAAGGGCATAAAAAGCATTAAGCATAAAAAAAAATCTTATAGATTATTCTATGTCAGCAATTGGCAAACTGTAGCCCACAGGCCAAATCCAGCCTGCTTCTGTTTATGTAAATAAAGTTTTATTGGAAAAAAATCCATGCTCATTGTCTGAGGCTATATTCACACAATAGCAAAGACGAGAAGCTGCAGCAGAGACTATATATTTACTATCTGGCCTTTTACAGACATTGCATATAAAATCATTTACCACTTGGCCTTTGACAGAAAAAGTTTACTGATCCCTGCCCTATATTACAATTAAGAGCCTCTGTTCATCGGGGCGTCTGGGTGGCACAGCGGTTGAGCGTCTGCCTTTGGCTCAGGGCGTGATCCCGGCATTATGGGATCGAGCCCCACATCAGGCTCCTCCGCTATGAGCCTGCTTCTTCCTCTCCCACTCCCCCTGCTTGTGTTCCCTCTCTCACTGGCTGTCTCTATCTCTGTCAAACAAATAAAATCTTTAAAAAAAAAAAAAAAAAAGAACCTCTGTTCATCAAAAGACATCATCATGAGAATAAAAAGATAAGCTGCCAAGAGGATATTTGCAATAAATATTTCTGACACAGGACTCATAACCAAAACATGTAAGAAAAACTCCTTTAAAAAAGAAAAGAAAAGAAAGAAACATTCCCACTCTTGGTGGGAATGCAAACTGGTACAGCCACTGTGAAAAACAGTACGGAGGTTCACCAAAAAGTTAAAAATAAAACTACCCTATGGACCAGTAATTCCACCACTGGGTATTTACCCAAAGAACACAAAAACACTAATCTGAAAGGATATATGCACCCCTATGTTTATTACAGCGTTATTTATAATAGCCACATTATAGAAGCAGCCCAAGTGTCCATCAATAGATGAATGGATAAAGAAGATGTGTGCATGCGTGCGTGCACACACACATACACACACACACGCACACCAGGAATATTATTCAGTCACCAAGAAGAATGAAATCTTACCATTTGCAACAACATGGACGGAACTAGAGAGTATAATGCTAAGCGAAGTCAGTCAGAGAAAGATAAATATCATACAGTTTCACTCATGTGGAATTTAAGAAATAAAGGGAAAACACAGAGAGAGAGAGAGACAAACCAAGAAACAGACTCTTAACTATAGAGAACCAACGGTGACCAGAGTGGAGGTAGTGAAGATGGGTGAAATAGGTGATGGGATTAAGGAGTACATTTATCATGATGAGCACTGAGTAATGTACAGAATTGTTTAATCACTATATTGCACACCTGAAACTAATAAAACACTATGTTATGGAATTAAATTTTTTTAAATGAGAAAGATAAATGATTAGATTTTTAAAAATGGGGAAAAGATTTGAACAGGCACTTCAATAAAGAGAACAGCCAAATGGTCAATAAATACAAAAGGGTATTCAATTTCACTAGTCATCAGCAACTAAAGAAAATGCAGTATCACCATAAATCCACCCAAAAACTAAAATAAGGGGCCACCTGGGTGGCTCAGTCAGTGTCCGACTTATAATTTTGGGCTCAGATCATGATCTCATGGGTCATAAAGATCAAGCCCCGCGCTGGCCTCCACACTCAGCGGGGAGTCTGCTTGAGGTTCTCTCCCTCTGCCTCTGCCCCTCCCCCCACTTACGCTCTCTTTCTCTCAAATAAATAAATCTTAAAAAGGGGGGGGGGCGCCTGGGTGACACAGTGGTTAAGAGTCTGCCTTCAGCTCAGGGCGGGATCCCGGCGTTATGGGATCGAGCCCCACATCGGACTCCTCTGCTAGGAGCCTGCTTCTTCCTCTCCCACTCCCCCTGCTTGTGTTCCCTCTCTCGCTGGCTGTCTCTCTCTGTCAAATAAATAAATAAAATCTTTAAAAAAAGAACAAAAACCCTAAAATAAGAAAATGTCCAAGCATGGGTGAGAAAGTAAAGAATTAGAACCCTTGTATATTGCCTGTGGGAGTATGAATTGTTTCAATTGCTCTGGAAGATTAGCAGTATCCACCAAAGCTGAACATGCACTCATGACCCAGCAATTACATTCCTAAGAATAGAACAGAAATACATACGTTTACCGAAAGACATATACATACAAAAATATTCACAGCAGCAATACTTATAATAGCTCTAAACTGCAAATTACCCTAAAAGCCAATCAATGACAGAATGGATAAATAAATTCCGGAATATTCCCACAATGGAATACTATATGGCAAGAAATGACAATGCCGCCCATTTTTTCAAATAAATTTTTATTTGAACACAGTCACACCTACTCATTTAGATATTATCTTTGGCTGCTTTTATGCCACAACAGAACTGATTAGTTATGACAAAGTCTGTATGGCTTGCAAGCCTAAAATATTTACCATCTGTCCCTCTAAAATTTACCAACCCCTTATACAGCAATCAGAATGAAGAAATTTCATCTCCAAATAATAACATGGTAGAATTTTACAAATATACTTGCCTATATGTTTCAAAAATGTAAGTCATGAATGACAAAGACAGGATGAACTATTTGAAATTAAGACTAAAGAGACATAGCTAAATAAAATGTGCAATCCTGGTTTGGATCTTAAAAAGGACATTTTTGAGACAATTTGTTGAAATGTGAAGACTGATTATATAGTAAATAACAGCATTGTCTGTCCCAATGTTAAATTTCCTAAATTTGATCGCTGTAAGACAAGGTTTAAAGAAGAACCATGCTGCATGCAGTCTGAAGTCTCCAGCCACACCCTCCCCCTACTAGATGGGATCTCCTGGACACCAGGAACTTCTGAAGTGACTTTAAGAATGCAGTCACTGTAGTGACAGACTGGTGATTTGTCCTCAGAAGTCCTTTTGTTTGACTTACATGCTAATCTTGGCTTTTACCCTTCCCCATTCCAAAAAGTCCTCGAATTTTGCATGATCTTAGGAGAACAATACTATTCTCAGATACAGATCATAAAATACTGAAAATTGGAGGAATCATCATTTCACCAAATTCAACAATTTTCTAATGTTTCTTTGCCACACAACTCTTTTAGGAGCAGAAAGCTCAAAAGGAAGTCTATCAAGAAAAACTGTTCAAAGTGAAAAACTTGAGAACAACAGATTCCTCTTAAACCTCCCCATTTATTCCTCTGTTCTCTCAGTCACTCAGGTGCTCTGCAAGAAACAATTATAAAGCCAATGATCAGGTCCAACTCCTTTTCTGATAACTATATGCCTCTTAACAACTTCCTTCTCCCTAAAACTTATTTACCACACAGCATGGTTTACTAAATCAAATGAAGGAAAGTGATTGCCAAAGTGACAGTCCTCGGATTCATATTCTTTCCATTACAGCAGACTGACCAAGTTCATGAGAATCTCTGCCATGAAGTCAGTCACACTTACTGGACAGAAATTCCAAAGTGTCAGAGAGAGATAGTCTATGGACTGTGACTCATCTAAAATGTCCCAAAATAATACTACCCAGTCCAAATACACAGCCTCATTTGTAGAAATGGCTTTGACAATAAATTTTACCTTCAAAGTATTTACATGTATTCCAAAGTTATATATTAAAATGTGTTAAGTTCCTGTGACAGTTTGAAAATAAATTCCAAATAATTTAATGCATGTCCCTGAATATAGGTAACCATCTCAATGAACCTCCTTTTGAGAAATAATAATTTCACTAAGTTCTGATTATTGATTTAAAATAAGTCAGCACCGTGTTTTACATTTTTATAAATATTTTAAGAAAAGATCAATTTCACAAAGTAAATATTATTCAGTTCTCCAGCTAACTTCATTAACAGCCTTTCACTCTTCCTGTCTTTGAGGCAGTTTCTAACATCACAACAAAGGCATGTCAATCAGTAAATACATACCAAACACTTGCAGTGAGTAGGAAAGTAAAGCAAATCTGATCAATGTTTAATTGATAAAATATGGCTTCAGTTCAAAGGACACTACAACATTTTGTTAGTCCTCAGGTTTACATAAAATACAGTCTCAGATACGAGTTGAGTTGAAACAGAAGACCTAGCTCTTTGGGGCCTTCCTCAAGAGCTGGAGGTGATGGCAAACTAGTATAATAAATGTGCAAACAATATGTCTACCTTAATATCTACATTTCTACTTTTACCAAGAAAACCTCTGACAGAACAAGCAAGCAATCTATTTTTCATGTTGTTAAGTACTATATACCACTTCTAATTTCTCAAAGAGCTTCCATTATCACATATTTTGTGATTCTCACAGCTACATCATAGTGTCAGCAGAGCAAGAAACATTTTCCCAGAAGTAGTAGTACAGGTGGAAGTACCTTTCCCCAACGTCACAGAGTGTTAGGACATAGCTATTTAACTCCTAAGCCCAGGGCTCTTTCATAACACCTGGTTCCAGAAACTGATCTGAGATGATTCTATATGTTACATTAGTTCAATTTAAGAAATAAATGAGCTTTATTTTGGCAAAATCAACAGCTTTTACACTCTCTCCAGACTTCTGATTCAAGTCAGATTAAAGAGACCTGTGCTTTATCTCTGATCTCAAAAACCTGAAATGATGCTTAAAAAAATCATTACAGGAAATATCCTGGGCTAAGTATCCAGAATCATCCAGCCAAAAAGAACTAAAAATGCTGATATAATACACAAAACATCTTCTAACAAAAGTAAAACAGGAAATCTCCGAGAACTGGCTGGCCATGAAGAATAACAGCACAGAGACATCAAAGACAATATTGACAAAGAATACAGTCTTTACAAAAGCAGTTTGGAAAATTCAGCAAACAAATGACTGCAGCCTTCATCAAGCACCAACAGCAATCCTTGGGGAAAGGAGAGAATCTAACTACGAGAGTTATTAGCACATTACAACACTCAAACTGCCCTGTTTTTAACAAAAAATTGCACAGCATACAAAGAAACAGGAAAGTATGGCCCATTCAGAGGGAAAAAAATAAAACTAATAGAAACCCTTCCAGAGGAGAGAAAAAGGAATGAAGAAAAAAGAACACAGTGTAAGGGACCCATGGAACACCATCAATTTTACCAACATACACATTATGGGAGTCCCAAAAGAGAGAAAAGAACACCAAATTTTTGAAAAAGTTATAGCCAAAACTTCCCAAATTTTATGAAGAACATGAATTTACACATCCAAGAAGTTCAACAACCTCCAAGCTGGATAAACTCAAAGAGATCCACACCAAGACACTTTATATTCAAATTGTCAAAAGACAAAGGATCTAAAAACCAGGGAGAAAGAAGTAACTCATCATATACAAGGAACTCTCAGTAACATTAACAGCCAATTTCTATTCAGAAACCATGGAGGCCAGAAGGTAACGAAAAGATATAGGTAAAGTGCTGAAAGAAAAATAACTTGTCAATCAAAGTTTGTATCCTGCAAAATAGCCCTTCAAAAATGAAAGAGATAGGGTGCCCGGCTGGCTCAGACAGTGAAGAATGTAACTTTTAATCTCAGGGTTGTGAGTTCAAGCCCCACGCTGGATGTAGAGATTACTTAAAAAATAAAATCTTCAAGGGGCGCCTGGGTGGCTCAGCCAGTTAAGCATCTGCCTTCAGCTCAGGTCATGATCTCAGGGTCCTGGGATAGAGCCCCATACTGGGCTCCCTGCTCAGCAGGGAGCTGTTTCTCCCTCTCCCTCTGCCTGCCATTCCTCCTGCTTGTGCGTGCTCTCTCTCTGAGAAATAAATGAATAAAATCTTTTGAAAAATAAAATAAGGGACGCCTGTGTCATTCAGTTGGTCAAGCATCCACCTTCAACTCAGGTCATGATCCCAGGGACCGAGTCCCACACATCGGGCTCCTTGCTCAGCACAGAGCCTGCTTCTCCCTCTGCCTGCTGCTCCCCCTGCTTGTGCACTCTCGCTCTCTCTTTCTCTAACAAATAATAAATAAAATCTTTAAAAAAAAGATAAAATAAGAAAGATGAAAAGATGCTCCACATCATATGTAATCATGGAAATGCAAATTAAAATGAGATACCACTACACACCTATTAGAATAGTCAAAATCCAGAACACTGACAACACCAAATGCTGGTGTGGAATGGAATATCATTCAGTGCTAAGAAAAATGGGCTAGCAAGCTATGAAAAGACATGGAGTAACTTTTAAGTGCATATTACTAAGTGCAAGTAGACAATCTGAAAAGACTATATACTACATATTCCAATTATATGCACTCAGGAAAAGGCAAAACTACAGACAGTAAAAGGATCTATGGTTGTCAGAGGTTAGAGTAAGGTAGGAAGGAATGAAGAGACAGAGCACAGAGAATTTTCAGGGCAGTGAAACTATCCTGTGTCATACTATAATGGTAGATACATGTCATTATACATTTGTCAAAACCTGTACAATGTACAACACCAAAAGTGAACCCTAATGTAAACTACGGACTTTCTTTCAATGATAATGATGTGTCAATGTAAGTTCATCAACTGTAACAAATGTAGCAATCTGATGCAGGATTTCCGGCAGAGGGGAGGTTATGCCCCAGTCAGGGCAGGGAGTATATGGGAAATCTCTGTACCTTCTGCTCCATTTTGCCATGAACCTAAAACGGCTTTAAAAAGGGATTAACCGCGTAACGTGAACTTTATTTTAACTTCAATTTAAGTGAAAATGAAAAATTTCTTGAAAAATCCAAACTGCCAAAACTGACACAAGAAACAGAATCTAAACCCTGTACCTATTGAGGAAACTGAATCAGTTATTAAAACCTCCCCCAAAACTCTAAGCCCATATTATTTCACTAGTGAATTCTATCAAATACTTAAGAAATTACTCAATCTTAAGAAAACTTTTATACTAGCAAATTAAACCCCATAATTTATAAAAAGGATAATGTATCATGATCAAGCAGAGTTTATCCTGGAATACCAGGTTGATGAACTGAAAATGAGCAAATGAATGAAGCTCACATTACTAACAGAATAAAAGAAAAACCTTTTGACCACCTCAAAAAATGCAGAAAAAGCACATGATAAAATCCAACAGTCATTCGAAATAAAAGCTCTCGGCAAACTAGGCATAGTAGGGAACTTCCACAACCGAATTAAGATCACATAGGAAAAAGCTACAGCTAATATCATACTTAATAATGCAAAACTGGATGTTTTTCCACTAACAAGAATATGGTTAGAACTCCTGTCTTACGGCTCCTGGGTGGCTCAGTCGGTTAAGCAACTGCCTTCAGCTCAGGTCATGATCCTGGAGTCCCAAGATCGAGTCCCGCATCAGGCTCCTTTCTGAGTGGGGAGCCTGCTTCTCCCTCTGACCCTACCCCCTCTCGTTCTCTCTCTCTCTCTCAAATAAAATATTTTTAAAAAGAAAAAAAAGAATTCCTGTCTTAAACACTTTATTTTTTTTTTTAAAGATTTTTTTTTTTATTTTATTTATTCGACAGAGATAGAGACAGCCAGCGAGAAAGGGAACACAAGCAGGGGGAGTGGGAGAGGAAGAAGCAGGCTCATAGCATAGAAGCCTGATGTGGGGCTCGAACCCATAACGCCGGGATCACGCCCTGAGCCGAAGGCAGACGCTTAACCGCTGTGCCACCCAGGCGCCCCTTAAACACTTTAAGTAATCTCTACACCTGATGTGGGGCTCAAACTCACAATCCCCAAATCAAGAGCCACATGCTCTACCAACTGAGCCATCCAGGAGCCCCGTCTTAATCATTTCTTTTTTTTTTTTTTTTAAGATTTTATTTATTTATTTGACAGAGAGAGAGAGAGAGACAGCCAGAGAGAGAGGGAACAAAAGCAGGGGGAGTGGGAGAGGAAGAAGCAGGCTCATAGTGGAAGGAGCCTGATGTGGGGCTCGATCCCAGAACGCTGGGATCACTCCCTGAGCCGAAGGCAGACCCTTAACAACTGCACCACCCAGGCGCTCCCCATCTTCACCATTTCTACTCAATGTTGAGCCAGAGGTGCTACCCAGCAATGGCGCAAGAAAAAGAAATTAAAAGCACAAAGATCGGGGGGAAAAAAGAAAACTTGTCATTAAGTTATAGTAATAAAAAATGTGGTATTAACAAAAAGATGGACATTTCAATCAATAGGAAAAAACCACCCAGTTATAAACCCACACACATCTGGTCAACTGATTTTCAACTAAAGTGCTAAGCCAATTCAAAGAAAGAACATCTTCCCAACAAATGGTAGCTCTAAAATAACTGGATATCCATACTGAAATAAAAGAGAACATTAGCCCTTACCCTCAAGCTATACACAAAAATTAACCCAAAATATATAAAACCTAAAACTATAAAATCTCTAGAAGAAAATACAGGAAACATGGGGCGCCTGGGTAGCTCAGTCGTTAAGTGTCTGCCTTCGGCTCAGGGCGTGATCCTAGCGTTCCGGGATCGAGTCCCACATCGGGCTCCTCGGCTGGGAGCCTGCTTCTTCCTCTCCCTCTCCCCTGCTGTGTGTTCCCTCTCTCACTGGCTGTCTCTCTGTCACATAAATAAATAAAATCTTAAAAAAAAAAAAAAGAAAATACAGGAAACAGTCTGTGACTTTGGGGTATACAAAGGTTTCTCTGAACACAAAAAGCACAAATTGTAAAAATCAATAAATTGGACTTCATCAAAATTCAAAACTTTTGCTCTTGGGAAGATGCTCGTAAGAAACAAAAAGTCAAATCCCAAGCTCGGAGGAAATATTTGCGATATATATATTATAAAGAACCCATATGCAGAACATATAAAGAATTTTTTAAGTTTAATTAAAAAAAAAAAAAACTGTGCAGAAAAGAATTAACACAGCAGGCCCGAGATGACTATCCTCAGTAAGGCCTACTTGCCAATTGGCCCTTGGCTAGCATCTGGAAATCTACCTCTAAGAGTAGTCCTAGTCAACTGATAAGAAGGGTGGTTCGCTGAGCCTAGACTACTTGCACAAACAATGTGGTTTATGAATACTTGCTTTCCTTCTGGGTAGTCTAGAAGTCTAAGTATGTGCTAGAAAGACGGTACCAGCCCCCAATGAAATCCTTGGGTGTGAGACTCTTTTTTTTTTTTTTTTTTAAGATTTTATTTATTTATTCGACAGAGATAGAGAGAGCCAGCGAGAAAGGGAACACAAGCAGGGGGAGTGGGAGAGGAAGAGGCAGGCTCATAGCAGAGGAACCTGATGTGGGGCTCGATCCCATAATGCCGGGATCACGCCCTGAGCCGAAGGCAGACGCTTAACCGCTGTGCCACCCAGGCGCCCCTGGGTGTGAGACTCTTAACAGGCTTCCCTGAGCAGAAATATTGCCCGTATGCTACGTTTTCAATGCTGGGGAAGAATACACTTTGTGTGACCCCTCACATAAGGAAGAAAGCATACAGAAGCCTGCCGCATAGATTCCTCCAGGCTACACCTGTGTCTTTTCCCCTTGTGACTAGGCTTTGTATACTTAATAGACTGCTGTAACAAATCTTAGTTATACATGGGGCGCCTCGCTGGGTCAGTTGGAAAAGCATGCGACTCTTGATCTCAGAGTCCTGAGTTCCAGCCCCAGGCTGGGTGAAGAGATTACTTAAATAAATACACTTAAAAAAAAAAATCTTAGTTGTAAGTACAAGCATAGGCTGAGTTCCATAAGTCCATCTAGCAACTCTGAACGTGGGGTGGTCCTGGGGACCAAATTAAAAAATTGTTTGAATAAGCAACTCACAAAGGAAGAGACACAAATGGTCAATAAGCACATAAAAAGATGTTTAACATCATCAGTCATCATGAAAATGCAAATTGAAAGTATGAGATTTCACTATATACCTATCAAAATGGATAAAATTATGAAGACTAATCATACCAACCATTGACACGAATAAAAAGGAACGGGAACTCTCATACAGTACACTGCTAGATGGTATGTAAAATGATACAACCACTTTAGAAAACAGTTTGGCAGTTTCTTAAGAACTAAAGTTAAATGCTACCAACCCTATCACCCAAACGTCCCACTCCTGGGTTATTTACCTAGGAGAAATGAAAACATGTCACAAAAAGACTTGTACATTATAACAACGACAGCAGCTTTACTCACAAAGCTGGAAACAACCCAAATTCCCATCAAACAGTAAAAGGATATATGAACTGTGGTTTATCCATACAACGGGATATTAATCAATAATAAAAAGGAAAAATAATACATGGAACAACACAGATGATGCACATCACAAAATCCATTATGATGAAAACCAAGACAAAAAAAGTATACACTCTGACTCTATTTATATCAATTTCATGAAGTTGTAAATGAATCTACAGCCTCAATGGCTGCCAGGGGACCGGGGTGGGAGATGGATTACAAGGAAACTTATGATGGGGATGATGGAAATGTTCATTACCTTGAGCTCATATTTTAAACATGTACCACTTATAGTGCATCAATCAGACATGAGTAAAGCTCGAGAGAGAAACATTATGGGAAAAGAAAAAGAGAAATGGGGGGGGAAGTAAAATGGGGAGGCAGATAAAAATAAATAAATAAAACATCACCCAAACAGATCAGGAATATAATGCCAGTGAACTAAGGTTTCTACTTGTGACTCTACACGGTGTGGATGGGACTACAGGCCTACCATTAACAACACTGGTCCTATAGTTTTCTGGAACCCTGATCAACACCTGGCCCAGCAAGCCCTCTGCCTGGTATACAGGTGCAGGCCCTAAAAGCCCATACTCTGCGGTCCGCTGTGCTCTAACCAGTCATGCCAGATCATCCAGGCTCACCGATCTTGCAGATGAATTACAAGGGCAAGAAAAGAACTGACCAGAGTTTTTCGGACTTATCCTTTTATCTACAGTAATTTATACTATCTACAGGGACACGGCTCAACAGTTCAGCTGGATTATCTCCCTCATTTTGGCTCAACCTGTCTTTTCACGGTTACAAATACTTCCTCCGTGGCTCATAACACAGATACTTAGGATTCCGTTCCTATAAAATTCAAAAACAAGCAAAACTACACTATTCTCTGTAGAGATTCATACAGACATGGTGATACATATAAAGAAAAAGCAAAATGAAACTAAATCATTGCGTCACAGAGTAAATGTCCCACATCATCTCACTTAAACGGCCACTTACATTCCACTTTCATCAAACAGAGGTCTAAGCTACAAACTTAAAGGACTAACTTCCAATACATATTAAACACTTAGAATCTTCTTTCTAGTCCCATGTTCCCAAAGGTAGTCTCTCCACTCTGAAATTTATGGAATAGCAACGTGTAGTCAGGTTATAGTTGCAAATGAAATGATTAATTTTTTTAAATGTGATGATAAGTGAAAATTTTGAACATCTCATGAACGTACTTAAAATCTTCTGCTACTTTAGACTCTGACTTGACCTTCTAGCAGTCTTCTAGATCTTAGAGCTTTGTTTTTAAACACAGTTGCTTATGATCTATTTTAAAAGGCAGAATACAAAACTGCCTCTACCCTATCATTACAATGATGTTATGCACTGAGCCTTGAAGAGATTACAGAAAAACAAGAATTTTTACTTGTGGTGGAGGTAAACACACTTTTTTCTTCTGTTTCAATTCATGTTACGTTTGCCTATGCAACATATTATTTTTTTTTTAAGATTTTTATTTATTTATTTGACAGAGATAGAGACAGCCAGCGAGAGAGGGAACACAAGCAGGGGGGAGTGGGAGAGGAAGAAGCAGGCTCATAGCAGAGAAGCCTGATGTGGGGCTCGATCCCATAACACTGGGATCACGCCCTGAGCCGAAGGCAGACGCTTAACCGCTGTGCCACCCAGGCGCCCCACAACATATTATTTTTTAAGCAGGCTCCATGACCAATGTGGGGCTCAAACGCACAACCCTGAAAGTAAGAGTCGCATACTCTACTGACTGAGCCAACCAGGTATCCCTGCCTATACAACATATTTTTAGTCTTATAAACCTTCAAATTTTCCCTAAATTCTAACTTCTCAATTTAGCATTAGATAGAACATACCCTACATTGAGCCAGCTGTTTAATATCTGGTATGACTTAGGAAGTCAGTATATAAAGTTCCCCTCCGATTAAAAAAAAAAAAAAAAAATCAGCCCAAATAGTGAACTCTTATACCAGTACTGCTTATTCAGAAAGAAAAAAAAAAAAGTTTAAGGTTAAACAGCTGACATGTTTCACTAAAACATTCTTTGCTTCATTAACTGTCTGTCTAATCCACTTTTGCTTAACACCATTACACATTACATCAATCCCTTTCATTTGGGAAAATGTTAAACACTATTTTAAGAGGAAGAGAAGTACATCTGGTCCCACTGGCACTAAGCCATGAATTATTTTTATTTATGGCTTCTGCCTAAAAATATTCTTCCCTAATCTTTAAAATCTGGAAAAAAATAATGGTTTCATTCCCAAGAGTTAAATACCCCATAAAAAAAGCCTCCTGTACATACTATTGTTTAAGACCATTCATACAATCCTAATTAGAAATACCAATATAATATGAATCATATAAAATACTTTGTGTAATATATCTATGAATTTTATTCTTTTTTTTTAAAAGATTTTATTTATTTATTCGACAGAGATAGAGACAGCCAGCGAGAGAGGGAACACAAGCAGGGGGAGTGGGAGAGGAAGAAGGAGGCTCATAGCAGAGGAGCCTGATGTGGGACTCGATCCCATAACGCCGGGATCACGCCCTGAGCCGAAGGCAGACGCTTAACCCCTGTGCCACCCAGGCGCCCCTATGAATTTTATTCTAAATAGTAATGTTATACTTAATAAAGTGCAATCTATATGTATTATGTTACAGTGTTTTAAATGAAGACTTCAACCAGTTCCTAATTTAATAATTCTAATCTGGTTCATAATACACAAGAATAAGAAGTAAACTCATGTAATTAGAGGTGAAGGAACATAGAGCTTTCAAAGAATTCAGAAAAACACACACACAGAGAATAAGAGTGATAAAGCAAATGCAGTCAAATGTTAACAATCAGGAATTCTGAATAAAGGGAAAAATGAAAGTTCTTTGCATTATTCTTGCAAAATTTTTACTTTGAATTAATTTTAAACTTAGAAAAGTTACCCAAAAAACCTCAATTATTCACACGGCTCAGAAAATGAAGTTACGTTCGTCATCCAGTTGAGTAATTCCCATTAGTACAAAATGAGCATGTACCTCCAAAATCTAAAAATTTATTCATAAATTATATACAGGTACTTACTACATTGCTAATATATTACACATACATGACACAAATCACACATTAAAAAGTAGGTATTTTAAAAGAATAAAGTTAGGGGCGCCTGGGTGGCACAGCGGTTAAGCGTCTGCCTTGGGCTCAGGGCGTGATCCCGCGTTATGGGTTTGAGCCCCACATCAGGCTCCTCTGCTATGAGCCTGCTTCTTTCTCTCCCACTCCCCCTGCTTGTGTTCCCTCTCTCCCTAGCTGTCTCTATCTCTGTCAAATAAATAAATAAAATCTTTAAAAAAAAAAAAAAAAGAATAAAGTTAAAAAGCAAATCCAAAGAGAAGGAATGACCTTGCTCCACAACTGTGAATTCATCCACTACACAGTAACTCCCAATCTCTTCTTCTCATTCAACCTGTACTCTAAATTCCAGATCCCATTTCTTGTACCCACAAGATTTCTAAACCTGATGTGCCTATCAGAGAATCAACCATAACACAGTTAGACTAAACTGAGTATCCTTCCCCAGAAACCTGCTTTTACTCTGGCTTTCCCCTTCATGCTGAAGGAGTCTGATTGCTCAGTGTAGTCCTCCTAATAAATTCTTTCTCTGTCCAGCCCCTAGACTCCCCCCCACAAATATTACCAAGTTCTGCCCCCTTAAACTCTGAGTTCCCTTCTGCCCTCTTTAAATCCACTGCTTCCTTCACAGGGTATCATCACAGTAGATTATGAGAGCGGTTTCTTCATGAAGAGTTTTCAAAGCCTCCAATCTTAACAGCTTCCAACCCATTCTTCACACTGAAGCCTGTGGGATTACTCTAAAACCCAAAATCAACTAAGCTACCTACTACTCTCTCCCTTGTTGTGGTTCCCCATCACTTTCGAGATAAAGGCCACACATCTAGCACAGTAAACCTGGCCTGTTATGACTGACTTTAGCCCACTTCTCTGCCTATTTGTCCTCAGTTCTAATCTTGTTCAACTGTTACAACTACCTTCAAGTACCACATTTTCTCAGGCCTTTATGCTTTTATGCTCTATGCTTTTACTGCCTGAAAAATCCCATCCCATCCTTCAGCATTTCCCTGAAGAACACACACTCAACTTTCAAGTTTCAAATTCAAATGCCCTTTGCCCTGGAAAACATTTCCTGAGATCACCAGGAAACGTAAAAGGCTCTATTCATTCAGCTCACTAGAGTGTGCACCCCCTGAGGACAAACAATATACACTGTATTGTTCTTTAAATTCTCAGGATTTGATAAATAAGCAATCGCTTAATGCTTGATGAACTCAAATCAGTGGGGGGAAAGCAGCACTTTTAATAAACGACATCCAGATCATCATAAGAAAAAAGATAAAACTGGGTCCATTGCTCACACTGAATACAAAGATAAATTCTAAACAGATGAGAATTAAGTATAAAATATGAAGCTATATAAGTACTAGAAGAACATCTGACATCCTACATCCTACGAGTGAAGAAAGCCTCCTAATATGATTCAAAAACCACAATTCTACAGGCATCTGGCTGTCTCCTTCAGTAGAGCATGTGACTCTTTTTTTTTTTTTTTAAGATTTTATTTATTTATTTGACAGAGAGAGAGACAGCAAGAGAGGGAACACAAGCAGGGGGAGTGGGAGAGGGAGAAGCAAGCTTCCCACCGAGCAGGGAGCCCGATGCAGGGCTCGATCCCAGGACCCTGGGACCATGACCTGAGCTGAAGGCAGATGCTTAACGCTGAGCCACCCAGGCGCCCCAAGCATGTGACTCTTGATCTCAGGGTCATAAGTTCCAGCCCCACATTGGGGGTAGAGATAACAAAACAAAAACAAAAACAAAACAATACAATTCTATATCTGACTAAATAAAAATAAAGGTCTTGACAGCAAAAATACCATAAGCAAACTAAACACATTTACTGCAAGATCAGTAAAAAACATACACTATCTCCTATTCTCAGTTATACCTGAAAGAACAATAGGTTGTTAAAACAAAAAGTTTAGTGATGAAATAAGAAACACCCAAATCAGAAACTTCTGAGATTTAAAAAAAAAAAAAAAGGTCTACCTATACTCAGTGGAGGCAGCAAACATCAGACTGGAAACTGCAAAAACCCAAATCAGAGAATTGGAAGACAAAAATTATGAGAAAAGCTACAAGTAATTCCTAGAAGTCTGATGTTCTACAGAGTTCAAAACTATAAATGAAGGGGGGCGCCTCGGTGGCACAGCAGTTAAGCGTCTGCCTTCGGCTCAGGACGTGATCCCGGCGTTATGGGATTGAGCCCCACGTCAGGCTCCTCCGCTGTGAGCCTGCTTCTTCCTCTCCCACTCCCCCTGCTTGTGTTCCCTCTCTCGCTGGCTGTCTCTATCTCTGTCGAATAAATAAATAAAATCTTAAAAAAATATATATATATATATAAATGAAGGAATACGGGATGGGAGAGAAGACTAATAGACTGAATATTCCCTGAGCTAAAGAAACATAACTGAGTCTTCAGATCATGACTTACAACAAGTCATATTTCTGAATTTCAAAGATCAATATTTCAAAGATCAGTATAAAAAATGGGAAAATCAAGTACCAGATTTTTCTCCACAAAATCTAATGTTAAGGAAGAACCAAACCACGGGCACCTGCTGGCTCAGCTGGTAGACATGTAACTCTTGATCTCTGGGTCGTGAGTTCAAGCCCCACGCTAGCTGTAGAGATTACTAAAAATAAACAAACTTAAAAATAAAAAGGAAAGGAAAGAACAAAACCTACATATTTTGGTAGGAAGGAAAGGAAAAAAAGCGTAACCCAGTATTTGTATACCAAACCAAACTATCAAAGTATCAACTGCAAGGACAACACACAAGCTCAGAAAATCTTACCAACAAAAGATAAAAATTGCACAAAAAAGTATCCTACACAAGAACTGAATCAGGAGAAAGAATAGAGAAGACATGGTATAGCAGAGACTACAAGGAAATTACGACATAGTAAAATGTTAACTACATGTTAACAGTTAAGTCTATAAATAGTTGTTGGGATGTTTCATGCAAATGTTAAATGACTCCTGAAAGTGGAGCTTCCTACACTTAAAAAGCAATAATAATCTACAGCTAAAATTCCGTTGAGGTGCTCTGTTTATTCTACAGGCCAGCAGCAGTAAAGGCAAGAGCTGGAGGCTGCACCTCAAAGTACAGAAACTGCAGGTTCCCCAGCGTTACAGTAAGCCAATGTACTTACCGGGAGTTTGGTGAAGGCCGGGTTGGTGACGTGCTTCCCAAAGGCATCTTCCTGGAACTGAAGAAGCTGGACCACCAGCCCAGCCAGCGTTTTGTTGGTAGGAGCATCCGCATGAACGTACTGAAAGATAAAGACAGGAACTCAAAAACCGGGACAATAGTGCGGCAGAGAATGGTAGCTCACTTCCTATTACCTACTAAGCACAGGCCAGGTGACAGATTTGCAGAGGTCTGAAGCATGGTCTCTGCTGTAAAGGAGCTTACAAAAATAAATACTGGGGGCACTGGGGAGGGAAAGATAGCCGATCTCTTTAGTTAACAGGTCTCAGGAGAGAAATCACGCCCAAGGAATGAATCCAAGTCATCTCGCGTGCACCTGGACCTAAAGTTAGATGGTGAGATCCTGAGCCTCAAACTTGAGCCTGATACTGTAATCAAAAGAGACCTATTAGCAAATGTATTTTTTATGTGGGATGACTATAAATAACTTGTGGGGGGCGCATGGGTGGCACAGCGGTTGGGCGTCTGCCTTCGGCTCAGGGCGTGATCCCAGCGTTATGGGATCGAGCCCCACATCAGGCTCCTCCGCTATCTGCCTGCTTCTTCCTCTCCCACTCCCCCTGCTTGTGTTCCCTCTCTCGCTGGCTGTCTCTACCTCTGTCGAATAAATAAATAAAATCTTTAAAAAATAAAATAATAAATAAATAAATAAAAAACTTGTGGCCAGAGAGCAGACTGCACTGTTTTTAAAACAGGTCTACAAATTTCTTTGATACTCCTCTCATCAAGAAGTGGGGTGTATGCCCTTCTTTTGCTGAATCAAGACCATCCTTAATGACTAACTTCTAACCATTAGAATGCAGTGGGGGGAAAAAGTGATGCTATGGGACCTCTGAGGATAAGTCAAAAGCTTCCGCGTAGTCCTTTGGGGACAGCCATCTCTGGAGTCCTGAACTACCACGAAGTCCAACTACCTTGAAGCTACCATACTTTGAGGAAGCCCAGACTACATGGAGAAGCCTCTTGGAAATGCTATGGCCAGAAGCCCCAGCTGATGTCCCCAAAGACTGATAGTACAACCACCAGACACATGAGGAAAGACAGTTCCAGAAGATTCTGCCCCCAGCTGTCAAGTTATCCCCAATCATCAAATCTTTCCAGTTGAAACCCTAGACAAAGTTCTCAGAGACAACTGTCCCCACTGTACTCTTCCTAATTCCTGATACACAGAAACTTTGAGCATAATAAAATGGTTGGTTTATGCCAAAAGGTTTTGAATATAATAAAATGGTTGTTTTTATGTGCCCTTAAAAATGGTGAGGAAGGAAAATTCTGTTATTTTTTTTACTACAATAAAAAAATTTTTTAGGAGCACCTGGGTGGCTCAGTCGGTTAAGTGTCTGCCTTCAGCTCAGGTCATAATCCTAGGGTCCTGGAATTAAGCCCCACGTCAAGCTCCCTGCTCGGTGAGAAGCCTGCTTCTCCCTCTCCTCCCCGCTTGTGCTCTCTCTCACTCTCTCTTGCTATCTCTGTTATCTCTCAAATAAATAAATAAAATCTTTTAAAAAAATTTTAAACAAATATATTTGAAAAGTTATCCACGCTAATGTCAACAATGTCCAAAGGCCAAACTAGTGGCAGACAGCAAGCTAGTTCCAAAGCAAGGAAAGATAACAGGTAACATGACAAGGAAAGCATAAATTAGCAAGTTAAATTAAATGTGAAAGTTTATTTAAGTATGAAATGTTCAATATCACTTTGAAAAGCCAATACATTCAATAAAATTTTTTAAACCTCCAATTTTGAGGGGCGCCTGGGTGGCACAGCGGTTGAGCGTCTGCCTTCGGCTCAGGGCGTGATCCCGGCGTTGTGGGATCGAGCCCCACATCAGGCTCCTCCGCTATGAGCCTGCTTCTTCCTCTCCCACTCCCCCTGCTTGTGTTCCCTCTCGCTGGCTGTCTCTATCTCTGTTGAATAAATAAATAAAATCTTTAAAAAAAAAAAAAAAAAACCTCCAATTTTGAGCAGGAAAAACATCTATACCTCCTTGAAATTGAAAAGATAACAAAAGATAATAAAATGAATTTTTCTTCCTGGAATAAACCTCTTTCTCAGTATCATCCAACATTTCAAGATTAATGTGGTAGGTTTCTATTACAAAAAATATTTGTAAGTGATATATATATGGCAAAATGATTATCAGCTGCAGTCTACTCTCACTAGATTCAATGGCTCTCAATTTGTACCACTACCAAGCAAAGATAAAGCATGATATAAAAAGGCAATTCTTCTTAAAGCTTAGTATCCTCCAAATTTTATTTATTCAGGTGCATTAGCTTTCCACTCTAAATGAAACAGCCAGCATGCAGTTCGCTTTGCTGAAGACTGGTATTTTGTTGGAATGCTTTATATTACATGACCAAAGGCTGGTAAAATCCAGCCCACTGCCTGTTTCTCTGTGGCCCACAAGCTGAGAACAGTTTTTATATTTTTAAATGGTTGGAAGGAAATTTTATTCTATTTCGTTTTTTTAAAGATTTATTTTTTTCAGAGAGAGTGAGCATGAGCAGGAGGGACAGAGGGAGAGAGAGAGAATCTCAAGCAGACTCCACGCTGAGCAGGGAGCCCAACACAGGGTTTGATCTCATGACCCTGATATCACAACCTGAGCCCAAACCAACAGTCAGACACTTAACTGACTGCACCACCTAGGCACCCCTGGAAAGAAACTTTAAAGAATAATAATATTTCGGGACACCTGGGTGGCTCAGGCGGTTGAGCGTCTGCCTTCAATTCAGGTTGTGATCTCGGGGTCCTGGGATCAAGCCCATGTTGGGTTCCCTGCTCAGCAGGGAGTCTGCTTCTCTCTCTCCCTCTACCCCTCACTTGTGCTTTCTCTCTCTCTCGCAAATAAGCAAATAAAATCTTCAAAAAAAAAAGAATATTTCATGACACATGAATATTACATGAAATTCAAATTTCAGTACCTATAAATAAAGTTTTATCAAAACACAGCACACATATTCACTACACATAGCCTATGGCTGCTTTCATGTAACAGCACAGTCAAGCAGTTATAACTGAGACAGCATGACCTGAAAAGACTAAAATCTTTATTTTTTTTTTTAAAGATTTTATTTATTTTACAGAGAGAGACGGCCAGCGAGAGAGGGAACACAAGCAGGGGGAGTGGGAGAGGAAGAAGCACGCTCCCAGGGGAAGAGCCTGATGTGGGGCTCAATCCCAGAACTCCGGGATCACGCCCTGAGCTGAAGGCAGACGCTTAACGACTGAGCCACCCAGGCGTCCCAAATCTTTACTCTCCTGCCCTTTATAGAAAAAGTCTGCCTATTTCTGTTCTAGACCACTCCTTTTTCATCCTTATAAAAAGTTTTCTTTTATACTAAGGGTATTCTGTGAAAACACATTTTCATAAATCCACAAAGTGAAACACCTGTGCCAGATACCAGTCAAAAAATGGAAACAAACTTCATACAACTAAGCATGTAAGATGTCAATTCTGTTGGCCCTAAAGTAATGTTCTTCAAATTTTAGACCCAGTTTCTAATTCCACAGGTCAGGTCCAAGAATTTGCATTTCTAAGAAGTTCTGGGTGATACAACTGGAACGGGAACCCACCTTAAGAACCACTAAACTTTTTTAAAAAATCTGTTTCAGGTATTACTACACATCTTAGTTAAAGAATATGCTTTATCATAATTTAAAAGTTAAAGGGGTGCCTGGTAGCTCAATCAGTTAAGCTTCTAACTTAGGCTCAGGTCATGATCTCAGGGTCCTGGCATCCAGCCCCGCGGCAGTCTGTTTCTCCCTCTCCCTCTTCCCGCGCTTTCTTTCACTCTCAAATAAATAAATCTTTTTTAAAATTTAAAAATAAATAAAAATAAAAGTTAAAAACCAGTTAAACAATTTTTAAACGTTGAAAACTACTTACAATTCCCCTTTCCTATAATATATTGCCAATTACCAATTCCCATAAAAATTATCAAGTTTACTTTTTTAAGGACTATACACTTACAAGTGACAATTCATTCTCTGGTTTTTTCCAACTTAACATAGTAACTCTTTAATAAGAAATACTCGTAAAATATTCGATTATGACTATTTCTTATTCATAGCACTCACGTAACATAATCTTTAATAAACTCCTCAAATGTATCCTACAGAACTGACAAAATGTGGAGCATATATCCACAAGGTTAACTTTATTATTTTTATAAGAACAGGTTTCTTAAAGAACTCATATAATGTACTGCAATTTTTTGTACATAGTAAAACAACATGAAAAATTAATAACCCTAAAAACTTTTTATTTTTCAGATACCTGTAGATAACCAAACAATGCCAAATCCTAAAACTGAAAAACACACCATCTTGGAGGAAGGCTGTTCAGCAAAAGCCAATTCAACCCTTTAGGCAAAAACTAAGTTTAGCAACTGCTATATACATAGCTTCATATATATTCTAAATTTCACTACTATGCATGTTTCATCTGATATATCATTCAGAATACAAAAACATGTAAAAGGTTCCATGTGGACAACCTTATAGTTTCAGAATAAAGATGGCCAGGTTCAAAGTTCAATCAAAATTATTACCTTAGCTATTTTAAAAACCAATTTTTTTTTTTTTACATTTTATTTTTATTTTATTCAGGAGAGACAGAGAGAGGCGCAAAGGCAGGAGACACAGGTTCCTGTGGAGCAGGGAACCTGATGCGGGACTCAATCCCGGAACCCAATCCCAGGTCCCTGGGATCATGACCTGAGCCAAAGGCAGATGCTTACCTGACTGAGCCACCCAGGCACCGCCAATATTTTAATTATATTTAACCTTGGTTACTTTTTCCCAAATCACCCACAAAAGTTACCAAACATGAAAAAGATGACATTTTTAATTCATAAATGAACTGTTACGTTAATGCATTAAATTATACCTCACACCCACTCAAAAGGCAGCCAATGTATGACTATAAGGTTTTTAAATCAACTTTTAAACATCTCAAAATATTAACATTCTATTTAACCAATAAGAATAAAGCAAGCTGGGGCGCCTGGGTGGCACAGCGGTTAAACGCCTGCCTTCGGCTCAGGGCGTGATCCCGGTGTTGTGGGATCGAGCCCCACATCAGGCTCTTCCACGATGAGCCTGCTTCTTCCTCTCCCAGTCCCCCTGCTTGTGTCCCCTCTCTCGCTGGCTGTCTCTCTGTCGAATAAATAAATAAAATCTTTAAAAAAAAAAAAAAAAAGAATAAAGCAAGCTGACCACGGGATATACACAAAAATATCATTACCACCTCAAATTTACATAACCCCATCTTCAACAACTTAGTGGAAGTCAATCTTACTCTCAATTTACATATGGAAAATTAAAACAGGAATCAAGTCATTTGCTCAAGGACATCACCAATTAGCAGTCAAGAGTACTGAACTCACATCTTCCAAAGCGTAATGCTCATTCACTATCCTATAGTGACATAATCGAGTGCATTTCAAATGGCTTCCAAAAAATTACCTAAAGCATAAAAGGTTCTTGACAACTTTCAAAATACTGAATCCTGATTAACAGAAAAAAAATTTAATGACTACAGTTTATTTCAGTCATAAACATTTTATTTTTTGATCAAAAAAAAGTTCAACAGCATGTTTTACTTAAGACAACCAAAAATTTTTAGTCTCAAGTATTTTGATTAAGAAAGGTAGGAAGATTTAAAAAAAAGAAAGAAAAGAAAGATAGGAAGGTAAGTTGAGAAAGTTTTATCAATATATCTGTTTTATGCTATCTATGGTATTNTAAGTTCCCAGGTAAATTTCTTCCTGGTTTGACTTATTTGTGAAATAAGATTTAAGATGTTAATCTAAGGGTGATCACCAAAATAGACTAGATCGCCTAAGGAATGCATTTCAGTACACTTTACATAAAGTTTTTAACAAAGACAGTTGTTTTTTTTTGGGGGGGGGCGCCTGGGTGGCACAGCAGTTAAGCGTCTGCCTTCAGCTCAGAGCGTGATCCCGGCGTCATGGGATCGAGCCCCACATCAGGCTCCTCCGCTATGAGCCTGCTTCTTTCTTCCTCTCCCACTTCCCCTGCTTGTGTTCCCTCTCTCGCTGGCTGTCTCTATCTCTGTCGAATAAATAAATAAAAATCTTAAAAAAAAATAAAATTAAAAAAATAAAGATTTTATTTATTTAACAGAGAGAGACAGCCAGCGAGAGAGGGAACACAAGCAGGGGAAGTGGGAGAGGAAGAAAGAAGCAGGCTCATAGCGGAGGAGCCTGATGTGGGGCTCGATCCCATGACGCCGGGATCACGCTCTGAGCTGAAGGCAGACGCTTAACTGCTGTGCCACCCAGGCGCCCCCCCCCAAAAAAAAACAACTGTCTTTGTTAAAAACTTTATGTAAAGTGTACTGAAATGCATTCCTTAGGCGATCTAGTCTATTTTGGTGATCACCCTTAGATTAACATCTTAAATCTTATTTCACAAATAAGTCAAACCAGGAAGAAATTTACCTGGGAACTTAATAGTTCACATAACTTTCACCTCCAAGGTATCTGAGTTGAAACCATTTAAGATCAGTAAGGTTTTATCATTTGAAAACCACTCAGAAACCATGGGCAGAAATACAGCTTTCATCTCCATCAAAGTTAGGATGAAAGACATGTACCCAATAATACAAAGGCAGCTCAGGTAGGAGATGAACAGCTTCTGCACTGCAGGTGGGCTTAAAAGGCAACCTCACGCCAATAGTTAACCGCCCTGTGCTCCCACTCACCTATCTGTGCCTCCCTCCAGGAGTCACCTCCTCCGCACTTCTTTGGCCTAGTTGAAGCTCATCCTAATCAAAAAGTCCCTCTCCCTTCTCTGTTGCTGAACCAAATTTATCAACAAAGCTTAAATGAATAGGTTCCTAGACCAGTTAATCTGTTCATGCATTGAACAAACACGTACTAAGGACACAGAGAAAACAAACACAATACAAGGAAGTTCTCTTTTAACTTGAAACCACATGAGTTTTACAAGTAAGTGTCTATATCTACCTTTACCACTACATTTTCCACTACCTTCACTACATTCCTTAATGAGAGGGATTATATGTGGCAAAAAAATTGGGGCTTTGGAGCCAGGCAGACCTTCACTGAATTCCAAATCTACCACTCCTCATTGTAATCTTAGAGAAGTCACTTATATCTGGAGTCTCAGGTTCCACTCATGTGTAAAATGAAATAAGTATCTATTATTCACAACTGTTGTAAGGATCTGAGCTATGATTTAAGTGCCCAGATACAGTTAGATGCCCAGTTGTTTGTGGAATGCATGGATAAACCCATTAATAAAAATGGGACTACCAATGTCATGTTTCATTCAGTTGCTGAGATTTATGAATGTAAAAAAGGAGTATTAAATGCAACAGAAAACTTTAGTTAAAACTCATCAATGTGTATACTGAGTGGAAATATATTGTGTCCTGGATGGTACTTTCGCCACTCCAATACCACTCTCTAGGGCTGACAGGATTCTGGCTGTCAGGCATAAGGAATACACAATCCTGAATTTGAGGAGGCCCAAGAAATATACACTGGCCTTATGAAACCCTGAGATGAACTTTATCTTTATGGCCTGAATAACACTGAGCCAACATTTGCTCAATGGCCTCAACACTGGGACAAATCCCTCAGTCAACCCCATAACCACTTCTTTACCCACCAAACAAACCCATTCAAACAAAATTGGGCCCAAACAGATGTACACAGTCTGGAGAGGTAGAAATAACTATTATTTCTCTTTCTCCTTTCTCTTCCTTGATATCCAAAGGAATATTCCTCATTTCTGCTAAAACTACATTGACAAACTAATATGTTATTATGCCAATTATACCTCAGACTGGGGGAGGCGGAAGGCTTCATTAAGGTACACTGAATTTAAAACCGAAAGCATTGGCTGAAGGGCACATGATAAAAATAATACTTTCATAACATAAATATATTCAATTCCCTTAGCCACTTTTAGAAGCTCTGCTGCCTACAAAAAAAAGTGTCCAATTTATTACTATATAAGCGAGAGCAATATTTCGGTCTACTTACATGCAGATGAGAAAAACTAGCAATCCCAAATGTAACTGCAAAATTTTAGGGCGAAAAAAGTCAAAGCATATGAAAATATATATTGTCTCTCACTTCCTAAAACTTCAGTAAGAAACAGTCACTTCTGAAAGTACCACAGTGTAATGTCAAAGGAACCCAAGATCCTGTCCCTATCAACCTTCAAAACCTGACAGACTCCATTGCGCTGCACAACTCAAATGAATAGGTTTCTAGAACACTTCGTCTTTTCATTCGCTGAACAAATATTTACTAAGCAACTACTAAGGGCGAGGCAATGAGTACCAGCCATTGCGGGGTGGGGGGGGGGGAATGCAGTGAAGAGGCCTGACAAGGTTCTTGCCCCAGTGCTATGGTTCTCAATGGGGGAAGTATGGAACTTGAAAAGGGTGTTCGGAGATCTGGAGCAGAGGACGTATTTTGGGCTGTCTGCTTCATTACACCTTCTAAGGGACTCATTCCTATTACCTACAAGGGGAAGTTAAAAAACACTCGTTATAAATAAAAGGTTAAGTCACCAGCGAAACTTACCGCCCAAAAGTAAGAGAAACAGCTAAATGAAAAACATAATCTCACAAAGTGGTACAAAGAAATTAAAGGTGATATAAAGTGCGGCAGTCTAGTACAGATGGGGTTTGCAGGGAAGGCACATTAGGTACAATTAGGTACAAACACATTAGGTACAAGTGAACGTTAACTGCTGTACCCACACTATACGGAACTAAAAGTACAATGAAGTAAAAACTGTCATTTTTTTAATATCAGTGCTCATCAATACTATCATCCATTATATTGGCCTGCTGTTATTAACTTCCGACTACAATCGTCTAGTCATTCTTTACCAAACCAACAACAGGTAGTAGAACCTTAGCTACCTCACTTGACTCTGAAGGTGAGTCTCCAAACAAAACTTTAAGCTGCTCTTACAACCCTGGCTCGGACAGTTTGTGATAATCATCGTACACACACCCAGCGCAGCTAACAAAAGAGATTCACGCCCTCCGGTTTGCTGAGCTCGAGAAGCTCCTGCACACCGAGGCGCGGTGCGGGTACTCCCAGAGGCCTGGCCCCGAGAGCCCGGTGAAGCCCCGGGCGCGCGGGCGCAGAGAGCGGACGGCGGGGGCGTGGCGGGCCCGGCGCCTGCCTTTGTTGTCCCTCGTGGCGCGCGGGGGGGAGGGGCGGCCTGAGGCCCGCGAGACCAGTAGCTGCGCCCGGCTTCCGTCGCGTGGCCTCCCCGGCCCCCACGGGCGCGCGAACCCACCTTCTTGTAGTGCTTCCCCAGCCAGACCCGCACCGAGTCCAGCTGGGACACCGTCTCCGGGCTCTCCCAAAACTTGCTGGCCGGGCCACCGTCCTTCCGCCGATAAACGGCCAGGC
Organism: Ailuropoda melanoleuca; assembly: GCF_002007445.2. Lineage (NCBI taxonomy): Eukaryota > Metazoa > Chordata > Mammalia > Carnivora > Ursidae > Ailuropoda > Ailuropoda melanoleuca. Next base: position 16,739,839 of record NC_048221.1, read on the forward strand.
CCGCGGCCACCGCCGGCCGCGGCCATCGTCGCCGTCCGTCGTCCCCACCGCCCGGCCCGCCCCGGCCCTCGCGGTGATCCCCGTTCGCACCCGCGCGCGCGCGCGCAGCCGCTACCACCGCCTCCCGGCCCCGCCCAGCCAACCCCCTTCCGGCGCGGAGGGCTGGCCCCTCCCTTTCTCGGGACTCGTTCCCTAACCGAAGAGGGCACGCGCGCACGCATGCGCAGCACCGGCGCCGGGCGGGCTTGGGACAAGCACTTGCCCCCGCCTCTTCCGCCAGCCGAGTAAGGCTGCGCACCTTCTCCAGGGCCCGACCTGGGCGTCTGCGGGTTGTGCTGTATCCAAGTTCCTGCATCCCGTCAACCACTGCACGGAGGTTCTGTGTCATCCGCTGACACCGCCGGAAAGGAAAGATCTGGCGTGAGAAGTTCCGAAGGGGAAGCCCGTTTAGGGTGTCGAGTGCTGGCCGAGGAACCCCTACGCGGGGTGGGAATCTGCGTCTGCTTCCTCCCTGCCCGCAGACTTCCTGCACGAAGTGGTCGCGTAGCCTTTGTAAACGTCACCTGGGACCACCACCCGGAGCTGCATCGGCAGCACACACCTTCCGCCCCATCGTGGCTGCAGCCACACCAGCTCTTTCCTACCTCGGGGCCCTTGCACCAGCTGTTCCTGAGACCTGGACAGCTCTTCCCCTATAACTGTCACTTAGGCGCTTTCAAATTCATAGCTTAAGGATACTTTAGAAAAAACGGTCTCTGACCGTACAATATTAAACAGCTAATCATATTCACGCGACATCCTCTGTGTAGCACTCACCACGGCCTGGTATTTTTCTTATTTTCTTACTTGTCCGCATCCATTACATGAGAACCTAATCGTGACTTGTTCACAGGTGTACTTCCAGTGCTGGAAACAGAGCCTGTTATCTAATAGATATTCCATAAATATTTGATGAATGAGTGAATGAATGACCTACGGAGGGGCAGAAAGATTTTAAATTATTAACAAAGTGTGATTGGCCATTATGGCGTTATAAACATGGTGTTATGTAACACCAGAACAGCAGGTGACTAATTGCTTGTGAGAAAGTCTGGTGAGTTTTTGAGACCAACTTTTTTTTTAAGATTTTTTAATTTTTTTATTTGACAGACAGCCGGCGAGAGAGGGAACACGGGGAGTGGGAGAGGAAGAAGCAGGCTCCCAGCGGAGGAGCCTGATGTGGGGCTCGATCCCAGAGCACTGGGGTTACGCACTGAGCCGAAGGCAGACGTTTAACGACTGAGCCACCCAGGTGCCCCATGAGACCAACTTTTAAGAACGAATAGAATGTGATCAAGGAGGAAAGGACATTTCAGACACACACACACACACCAAAAAAAAAACAAACAAAAAAAAAAAAAACGGATCAAAGGCGTTAAAGTGTGAAAACAAGCTGGGTGAAACCTTCTTTGAGCCCATGGTTTGGAAGCAGAGATGTTGGTTGTGGTAGTGAATTTTGACTTTATCCTGTAATCATTGGGAAATCAGCTCGAACAGAGAGAATGACATGATCAGATCTATAGATTAGGAAGATAACAGTTGCAAATGTAAATGATATATTAGAGGAAGAAGATGAAAAAAGATGACCTGATAAACAGTGTAGGACAGAAACAATAAGAATAAAATATGAGTAAGATGTGAATCTTGCCCCCTGAGAGCTCAGACGTTAGAAATACAATAGCAGCTGTTAATGGAACACTTGTATGTGCTGTGTTCTGTGCTAAGTACACCTGTATTACTGCAGATAAATTAAGGCAGAGAGAGGTGAGGTTAAGTAACTGGCTAGCAGGTATTAGAGTCAGTTTATGAACCCAGGCAGTAGACCCTGGAATACTACTACACCCCACCTCCTAAGTACACTGTGTTTTCTACATTTTTTTTAAAGATTTATTTATTTACTTGAGAGAGAGAGGCAGGGGAGGGGCCGAGGGAGAGGGAATCTTAAGCAGCCTCCGTGCTGAGCTCGAAGCCCGATGCACGGCTAGATCTCATGACCCTGAGATCACGACCTGAGCGAAAACAAGTGTCTGACACAACTGACTGCACCACCCAGGCACCCCAACTGTGTTTCTATTAACTGCTTGTGAGTAGAGCAAAGTAAATGCTCCGGAGGAATTCAGAAAACGATTTCATTTGCCTGGAGCCATAGAAAAGGAAGTTAGTTCTTCCAGGCCAGTGGTATTCAAGTTTTTTTGCTCCTATTACTTCTAAAATAATTTGGAAAACTACATACCTTTTTTTTTAAAGAAAAACATCTAAAATTTTTCATTACAATTAATTGAGCACATTATAAAGATGGGTATTTTTTCAAAAAAGTGGTTATATCATGTTTTAAAAGTTTTTATTTTGGGGGCAGCTGGGTGGCTCAGTTGGTTAAGCATCTGCCTTCCACTCAGGTCATGATCCCAGGGTCCTGGAATTGAGCCCTGCATTGGGTTACCTGCTCAGCGAGGGAGCCTAATTCTCCCTCTCCAGCTTCCCCCTCCCCTTCAGCTCGTGCTCTCTCTCGCTCTCTATCTCAAATAAAATCTTTTAAATATAAATAAATCATTTAAAAAGTTTTTATTTTGAAATAATCTCAAATTTACAAAAAAGTTGCAAATATAGTACAAAGAGCTTCTTCTTTTCCTGAACCATATAAGAGTGTGTTGCTGACATGATGCCCCATCATCCTCAAAAATGTTAGTGTATATCTCCCACAGACAAGTATATTCTGTTACATAATCACAATACACCCATCAACACCAGGAAATTAACATTTATACTATCCTCAGACCCCATTCATTTTTCTTTTTGCCCCTGGAAACTCTCTTACAGCACTTTCCAGTTCACAATCATGCATCCTATTAGATCAGGTTTCAAGTCTCTTTTAATCTAGAACAGTTCCTTGGGCTTTAACTTTCACAGCATTGACAATGTTGAAGACTTCAAGCCAGTTATTTTGTAGAATGTCCCTCAATTTGAGTTTGGCTGATGTTTTTCATGCTGTGTTCTTTTCACTGCATACAAATGGCACATGATTTCATGACTTCCATAACTTTGATAAGTTGATTAAGAAAGTATCTGGGAGGCTTCTCTACTGTGAAGTTCTTCTTTTTTTTTTTTTTTAAGGATTTTATTTAATTTTGCCAGAGAGAAAGAGAGAGTGTGTGCGTGAGCACATGGTGGGGGAGCTCTATAGATCTCTGGGGGCGGGGGGAGAGTGCACGCAGAGGGAGAGGGAGAGGGAGAAGCAGACTCCTCACCAAACCGGGAGCCTGATGCAGGACTTGATCCTGCTACAGTCACATGTAAGCCACCCTGATATGCTTATCTACCTTGCTGACACCACCTAAAGGCTTTAGGACTGAATTATTTTAGAAGAGATGGTAAGGGAATAGGAAAAGTAAAAAGACATCACTCTTGGGCTGCCTAGGTAACTCAGTCGGTTGAGTGTCTGTCTGCCTTCAGCTCAGGTCATAATCTCAGGGTCCTGGGATCAAGTCCTGCATCAGGCTCCCTGCTCAGCAGGGAGTCTACTTCTCCCTCTCCTTCTATGCGCGCACACACTCTCTCTCTCTCTCAAATAAATGAATAAATCATTTAAAAAGACATCACTCTTAAAACCTAATGAAGTCTAAATATGTAATAATTTGGTGACCATATTATAATACAGACAGTCCTTTCTGCACAGGAGTGTAATACCCTAAAAATGACTGTGCAAGCAGACACTAAGCAAAGCAATCTTAATAATCAATGCGGACAATCACAATTATTCCATGGTCTTTAAACTTTTTTATCAAAACATGAAAAACCCTATCAGTTGTAACTGTATAAAGAAATGGATATAGTATAATTAAATTTATGTAAACAGAAATATTGGGGTGCCTGATTGGCTCAGTGAGAAGAGCACACAGCTCTTGGTCTCAGGGTCTGGCATTCAAGACCCACATCAGGTGTGGAGATTACTAAAAGTAAAGAAATAAAAAATAATAAACCAGAAATATTAAGAATTAAAGTGTTCTTTTTTTGGTGAAAAACTTAACCTCTAGCAGTTTGAAGTTCTCATATAAGTTAGAAGCAAGCATTTTTTTCTGTGTTTTGTCAAATTCTCATACCTCTTTTTTTTTTTTAGATTTTTTAAAAATTTTTTATTTCACAGAGACAGCCAGCGAGAGAGGGAACACAAGCAGGGGGAGTGGGAGAGAAAGAAGCAGGCTCCCAGCAGAGGAGCCTGATGTGGGGCTTGATCCCAGAACGCTGGGATCACGCCCTGAGCCAAAGGCAGACGCTTAACGACTGCGCCACCCAGGTGCCCCTCATACCCCTTTCTAAGCTTGGATCAGTTTTCAACATTTTGTGCTTCGCACTTTTAATGTGAAGCTTTTGGCAGGTATCAACTACTCGGAGTTGACTTCACTTTTCCTTCACAATCACTCTCCTCATTTGCATGGATAAATTTGGCATAATGCAGTTCCTCAAGAGTCTCTGGAAGAGCTTTGGGGTCAATACTCCCAAGGTCAGCTCTTCCTTCTGTAATGCTATTTTTATTTGATTTGAGTTTCACTTCACATCAATTGACTAAAAAAGAAAATCACACAATCAAAGTCCAACACCCTTTCCTGATAAAAACACTCAACAAATATGAAGTAGAAGGAAATCAATTGCTGAACCTGCCAGGGAACATCAGTGAGAAGCCCACAGCTAACAACAGCATCATTCTTAATGGTGAAAGGCTGATTGCTTTTCTCCTAACATGAGGCACAACAAAGATATCTGCTCTTACCACTTCAACATTGAAGTTCTAACTGGGACAAATAGGCAAAAAAAAAAAAAAAAAAAAAAGCATTCAGATTAGAAAGTAAGAAGTAAAGCTATCTCTATCTGTAGATGACATGACCTTTATATAGAAAATCCTCAGCAGTCCTCTAAAAAATAAAATGAAAATGAAAACTAAATGAGTTCAGCAAGGTTGGACGGCGTATGATCACTATACGAAAGTCAATTGTATTTCCATACACTTGAAATAAATAATCTTGAACTTTAGAAAAAATTACATTCACAATGATATCAAAAAGCACAATATTTGGGATAAATTTTAAAGGAACTTTAACACTTATACTCTGAAAAAGACAATATATTGTTGAAAGAAATTAGATATAGGGGCACCTGGGTGGCTCAGTCAGTTAAGCGTCCACCTTTTGCTCAAGTCATGATCTCAGTGTCCTGGGATGGAGCCCTGTATTGTTGGCCTCTCTGCTCAGCAGGGAGTCTGCGTCTCTCTCTCTCCCTCTGCCTGCCGCTACCCCTGCTTGTGCTCTCTCTCTGTCAAATAAATAAATAAAATCTTAAAAAAAAAAAGAATTGTCAAATCACTATGTTATATGCCTGAAACTAATTTTTAAAAAATATTATGTCTCAAAGGACACCAACAAGAAAATGAAAAAAAGCACAAAACAAAACAAATTTGTGAATCATATATCTGATAAGAGACTTGTAGCTAGAGTAATAGAACTCTCACAAATCAAATATGAAAGAACCAATAACCCAGTTGACTAATCAACTAATAACCAAATAGAATAAACTTGGTACATGTAACGTTATGCATGAATCTCACAAACATTATGTTGAGTGAAATAAGTCTTATCCAAAAAAGTATATACAGTAGGATTCAATATAAATGACGTTATAGAACAGACTTGGTTGCCTCACGGGAGTGGAGGAAAAGAGGCATGAGGGAGTTTTCTGGGGTGATAGTTATAAGGTGTAGTTTGAAACGGATTTGCGTTTACACAGAGGTAGGCATACCACTTACGAAAAGGAACACAAGATCTGTGCCTTTCACTGTAAATTTTCCCTCAAAAGAAAAGAACTCTAGACAAACATTGATCTCTTGTTAAAAATACATACGCTGGAGAGGCGCCTGGTGACTCAGTCAGTTGAACATCTGACTCTTAATTTTCGGCTCAGGTCATGATCTGAGGGTCATGGGATCAAGCCCAGCATCAGGCTCCCCACTCAGCAGGGAGTCTTCCTGTCTCCCTCTCCCTCTGCCCCTCCCCATGCTCTCTCTCTCTCTCATTCTCTTCAAAATAAATCTTTTTTAAAAATGCATGCTGGAGGGGCGCCTGGGTGGGTCAGTCATCAAGCGTCTGCCTTCGGCTCAGGGCGTGATCCCAGAGTCCTGGGATTGAGCCCCACATCAGGCTCCTGCACTGAGAGCCTGCTTCTTCCTCTCCCACTCCCCCTGCCTGTGTTCCCTTTCTCGCTGGCTGTCTCTGTCAAATAAATAAACAAAATCTTTAAAAATAAATAAATAAATAATTTTAAAAAAATAAAATCTTTTAAAAAAAATGCATGCTGGGGCACCTGAGTGGCGCAGTCGTTAAGCGTCTGCCTTCGGCTCAGGGCGTGATCCCAGCGTTATGGAATTAAGCCCCACAACAGGCTCCTCTGCTATGAGCCTGCTTCTTCCTCTCCCACTCCCCCTGCTTGTGTTCCCTCTCTCGCTGGCTGTCTATCTCTGTCAAATAAATAAATAAAATCTTTAAAAAAAAAAGTTTTTAAAAAAATGCATGCTGGAGTGTTTAGAGATGAAACATACTTCTCAGCTAGCTCTCCAAATTATAGTGATCTATCAAAACTTTATTCGTCTATAGGTGAAAAGTGGATTCAGTTTCTTCAATTTTGAGGGGAAAAAAAGAAATGGAAACTGCATGACTGTTTCCCAGTCCTTAAAGTCATTAGCTTGATCAATTTCTTTCTTTTTTTTAATTTTATTTATTTATTTGACAGAGAGAGAGACAGCCAGCGAGAGAGGGAACACAAGCAGGGGGAGTGAGAGAGAGAGAGAAGCAGGCTTCCAGTGGACCAGGGACCCCGATGCGTGGTTGGATCCCAGGACCGTGAGAACAGGCCCTGAGCCAAAGGCAGATGATTAACAACTGAGCCACCCAGACGCCCCAGCTTGATTAATTTCCGAGAAGGATACCCGGAAGGCTTTTCTACAACATATCGAAGATTAGAGTTTGTAAACATTTTCTCTGAAGGGTCAGATAGCAAATATTTTAGGCTTGCAGGCCATAGTTCCTGTCACAGTTACTGAACCCTGCCATTGTATTGTAGACAATATGAAAATAAACAAGCATGGCTGTGTTCCAATGACATTTTATTTACAAAAATTGGTGGTAGGCAGCATTTTTATTTCAGATATTGAAAAAGTTCAGGAAATGGATAGTGGTGATGGTTGCACAGCACTATGAATATATACTTAATAATTGCCACAGAATTGTGCACTTAAAATGGTTAAAATGGTAAATAGCCTTGTATTTTACCACCAGCAAAACAAAACAAAACATGGAAAGCAGGCAAATTGGGCCTTGTGGGCTATAGCGTGTTGATCCCTGACAAAGACTCTTACAGCTGTTCCTTTGACTTAGAAGCATCTTGTTTAACTCAATTTACTCAGACCTGCTTGAGAAAATCACGCTATTGTTAATTTCATTAAGCTTACACAATACAATATTTTTGGTGAAATACTTTTATCACAAAGTTTAGATGTATTTTCATCTAGACCTTAGAACCACACATTTAAGCTCATTCGAATTATGGAAAATATTTGCCATATAACCCAAATTGACAAAACCAGTCCTTCCTGTCAAGCCAATTAACAAAAACTTTATCTTTGTCAGGAAAAGCCTGACATCATGTTTAATTAAAATAGGTATGTTAATACTTATGTCAAGGAATAATCTAAAAGCTACTGAGGAACAGATTATGTTACACATTCAATGAGGTGATTGTTAAAGCAGTCTGGTCAATATTCCAAGGATTTAGTTCTAAAACCATTTTCATAAATTATAAAAACAAGATAATACACTGATTGATGGATCCATAATCAAAAACCTCCCAACAAAGAAAAGCCCTGGACCTGATGGTAAATTCTAGCAATCATTAAAGCAGAACTTATATCAACCCTTCTCAAACTTTTTCAAAAAATTGGACAGGAGGGCACACTTCCAAACTCATGGGTCTAGCATTACCCTGATACCAAAACCAGACAGACACTATAAGAAAATAAAACCACAGATCATTGGTGTAAAAACTAACAAAACACTAGCAAACAATAAACCATAACCAAGTGCTATTTATTCCTAGAATGTAAGGATGATGGTTCAACATACAAAAATCCATCAACGCGGTATACCACATAAACGGAATAAAGGGAAAATACACATGGTCATCTCAATTGATGCAGAAAAAGGGCTTGACAAAATTGAACGCCTTTACATGATGAAAATACTCCATAAAGTAGGGAGAGAAGAAAACCACCTCAGCATTATAAAAGCCATATAAGAAAAACCCACAGTGACCATCATACTCAATGGTAAATGACTGAAAGCTTTTCCTCTAAGATCAAGAACAATGCAGGGATGCTGACTTTCACCACTTCTATTCAACACAGTACGAGAAGTTCAAGCCAGGGCAATTAGGCAAGAAAAAGAAATAAAAATCATCCAGATTGGAAAAGGAGAAGTAAATTATTTCTGTTTGCAAATGATGTGATCTCATACACAGAAAGCCCTGAAAATTCCACAATAAAACTGTTGTAACTAATAAATGATTTTGGCCAAGTGGCAGGGTGTAAAGTCAAGACTCAAAAATCAGTTGCATCTCTGTATACTAATAATAAACAATCTGAAAAGGAAATTACAATTGCATTTGCAATAGCATCAAAAAAAATTACTGGGTGGCTCAGTCAGTTAAGCCTCGGACTCTTGGTTTCGGCTCAGGTCATGAGCTCAGGATCATAGGATTGAGTCTCGTATGGGGCTCCATACTCAGCGGGGAGTCTGCTTCTTTCCCTCTCTCTCTCTCTGCCCCTCACCCTGCTCATGCATGCACTCTCTCTCTCTAAATTAAATAAATAAATCTTTAAAAAAATACTCAGTAATTAACTAAACCAAGGAGGTAAAAGAAGTTTACAATGAAAACTATAAAAATATTGCTGAAAGAAATTAAAGAAGACATAAATAAATGGAAACACATCCTTTGTTCATAGTTTGGAAGACTTAATATTGTTAAAATGTCAGTACCACTGAAAGCATTCTACAGATCCAATGCAATCCCTATTAAAATCTCAGCGATGGGGGCGTCTGGGTGGCTCAGTTGGTTATGTGTCCAACTCTTGATTTTGGTTCAGGTCATGATCTTGGGGTTGTGGGATCAAGCCCCTCATTGGGCTCTGTGCTCAGTGCAGAGACTGCTTGGGATTCTCACCCTCTCCCTGTGCCCTTACCCTGCCTCTTTCTGAAATAAATAAATAAATCTTAAAAAATAATAAAATAAAATCCCAATAATGATTTTTGCAGAAATAGAAAAACCCATCCCAAAATTCATGTAGAATCTCAAGCCCTCAAGTAGCCAAACAGTATTGAAAAACAATAACAAAACCAAAGAACTCCCATTTCCTAACTTCAAAACAGGGTGGTACTGGCATAAAGACAAACATGTAGACAAAGGGAAAGAATAGAGGGCCCAGAAATAAACTCTTGAGTACATGATGCAATGAGTTTTGACAAGGGCGCCAGGGCTGTTCAATGGGGAGAGGACAGCCTTTTCAACAAACGACGTTGGTTAAACTAGCTAGCTACATGCAAAAGAATGAACTTGGATCCTTATCTCACACTATATACAAACATTAACTTAAAATGGATCGAAGGCCACAATGTAAGAGAGAAAACTACAATTCTTAGAAGACAACACAGGGCAAAAGCTTCATGACCCTGGATTTGACAATGATTTGTTGGATATGACACCAAATGCACAGGCAACAAAGGAAACATTAGACAATTGGACATACGTTGTAGCAGGAATGAACATGGTGGATATCACACTAAGTGAAATAAGCCAATCACACAAACGCACAAATCATACAGAAGATACCTAGAATAGTCAAAAATCATAAAGAGAGACAGTAGAACAGTGATTGTCAGGGGCTTGAGGAGGGAAAATGGGTAGTTATTCAATAAGCTGGAGTCTCAAAGGATGAGAAGGAGAGTAGAGGCAATAACTGAAAAATGATTGAGAATTACCCAAAACTATTTCTGATATTCATAGATTCACGAACCAAAGAAATCCCAAGTGTGACAAATAAATAGAAATTCTCATTTAGACTCATTTTAGCAAAACTGCAGAAATTCTAAAAGATGTATATCAGAAAGAAGAAAGATGACCCCTGATTTGCAAAACAACAACTACAAAAAACCACAAAGAGCAAAGAAAGTGGTAAATGATGAGTAACTCTCAATACTAATGGTGTAAAACAAGAAGAACGGCTGATGGGATTTTAAGATCTTTTTTTTTTAAAGATTTTATTTATTTATTTGACAGAGATAGAGACAGCCAGCGAGAGAGGGAACACAAGCAGGGGGGAGTGGGAGAGGAAGAAGCAGGCTCATAGTGGAGGAGCCTGATGTGGGGCTCGATCCCACAACACGGGGATCACGCCCTGAGCTGAGGGCAGATGCTTAACCACTGTGCCACCCAGGCGCCCCAAGATCTTATTTTTAAAGTAATGTCTACCCCCAACGGGGGTCTTGAACCCACAACCCAGAGACCAAGAGTCACATGCTCAACCGACTGAGCCAGCCAGACACAGAATTTAAATATTTAACAAGAATAATAAGTACTTTGTGAGTGGAGAAATGGTAGTCCTTTTTTTTTTTAAGATTTTTTTTAAAAGATTTATTTGTTTATTTATTCGACGGAGAGAGACAGCCAGCGAGAGAGGGAACACAAGCAGGGGGAGTGGGAGAGGAAGAAGCGCTCCTAGCGGAGGAGCCTGATGTGGGGCTCGATCCCATAACGCCGGGATCACGCCCTGAGCCGAAGGCAGACGCTAAACGACTGTGCCACCCAGGCGCCCCAGAAATGGTAAGTCTTCTAAAAAGGTAAATATACTGGTTAATATTTGATAAATTAATGATGTGTGTTTAATTTCTAGAGCATCACTGGAGGAGTAGAGACCTTGCTTATCATGCAGAGTAGTAAAGTGACAAAAATGATAGGCAATAGAAGAGTGGAACTGACCAAAGTGTAGCTTCAGCCCATAAGGATCAGCAATTATATTAAATGTATTAGAACCCAAAGTTTTCAATTAGGGACTCCTGGGTGGCTCAGTCGGTTAAGCATCTGCCTTCGGCTCAGGTCATGATCCCAGGGTCCTCGGATCGAGTACTGCATCGGGCTCTCTGCTTAGTGGGGGAGACTGCTTCTCCCTCTGCCCGTACTTTCTCTCTCTCTCTCTCTCAAATAAATAAATAAAATCTTTTTTTAAAAAAAGTCTTCAGGGGCACCTGGGTGGCGCAGTCGTTAAGCGTCTGCCTTCGGCTCAGAGCGTGATGCCGGCGTTCTGGCATCGAGTCCCACATCAGGCTCCTCCGCTAGGAGCGTGCTTCTCCCTCTCCCACTCCCCCTGCTTGTGTTCCCTCTCTCCCTGTCTCTCTCTGTCAAATAAATAAATAAAATCTTTTTAAAAAAAAACTTAAAAAAAAAGAAAAAGTCTTCGGGACACCTGGGTGGCTCAGTCGTTAAGCGTCTGCCTTCGGTTCAGGGCGTGATCCCAGAGTCCTGGGATTGAGCCCCACATTGGGATCCCTGTTCAGCGGGAAGCCTGCTTCTCCCTCTCCCACTCCCCCTGCCTGCGTTCCCTCTCTCGCTGGCTGTCTCTCTCTCTCTCTCTGTTAAATAAATAAACAAAATCTAAAAAAATAATAATAATAAATAAAATAAATAAATAAAAAATAAAGTCTTCAGTTGAAAGAAATACTTCAGACTGGATTTTTAATTAATTAATTAATTAATTAATTAATTAATTAATTTTTAAAGTAGGCTCCATACCCAGTGTGGGGCTTGAACTCACAACCTTGAGATCAAGAGTCGTATGCTCTATGGACTGAGCCAACCAGGTTCCCCCAGGTTGGATTTTTTAAACTGAATGTTTCTCTTTCCTTTCCTCCTCTTCCCTTCCTATCCTGAGCAACTTGTTCCAGAAGCAATCAGGTGAGGCATCTGTCTGCACAGGGAAGTGGGGGGCTATGGTAGCCCAGAGTAGGGTGTCACGGTCTGAGCCTGGTGAGAAGGGCATCCACGTGGCGGTTGAGGGGGTGTCCCTTGTGGGGTGTCACAGTGTGAGAACAGTTAGAAGGGTATCCATGTGGGGGCAGCCCATGACAGGGTGTCATTTCTCGAATGTGGTGAGGAGGGTGCTCAGGCAGCATAGGGGGCAACCTGACATGGGGTATCGGAGCCTAGGTGGAATGAGAAGGGTTTTCCCATGGGAGAGGCGCCCGGCATGTTTTAGCAGAGCCTGAGCAAGGTGAGGAAAGCCTCTCCACAGAGAGAACAGGCTGAGATGGAGCGTCAGAGCCTCCATCTTTTGAACAGATCTCCAGGGGCTGTAGGTAATGTAGTTATCACACAGACTAAAATTAAATATCTAACTAGGTTGTGGTCTTTTTTTTTTTTTTTGAGATTTATTTATTTGAGAGAGAGAGAGCACAAGCGGGGAGGGGGAGAAGGCAGAGGGAGAGGAACAAGCAGACTCCCCCCCACCCCTGAAGCGGGGGATGTACTCAAGCCCAGGATCCTGAGATCATGACCTGAGCCAAAGGCAGACCCTTAACCAGCTGAGCCACCCAGGAGCCCCAGTATCTAACTAGTTTAAAGAGAGAAAAGAAAAGATTTAAAATTTCAGGAAAGAAAAACAAACATAACAGATTCGAAAGGAAGCAAATAGAAAGGCTAAAACTGAAAAACACAATAATTGACATTGGTAACCTGGTGGATGGTTTTAAGAGCAAAATAGACACAGCTGAGTAAACTGGAAAGTCAGAAGAAATATCCACAAAGAAGCATGGAGAAATAAAAAGAAAAGAAAAGATAGAAAACAGAGCAAAACACATAGATGATAGACAGGTCCTAACATATATTTGATCAGATTCCCAGAAGGAGAAAAGAAAGAGTGCGTAACAGAGGTAAAATCTGATGACTGATAATAATGGCTGATAACTTTCAAATACTTTATTTCCACTATGTTGTACACCTGAAACTAATAGACCACTGCATGGTAACTCACTGGAATTAAAATAAACAAATAAATAAATAGTAAATTTTTAAAAAGAAATGTAAAAAATGACTTTATTTCCAACAATAATCCTAAAAGTCGAGAAGACCAAGAACCCCAAGAAAGGAAAGAAGAAAAAGAAGAAAAAAAGCCATACCTAAACACATTGGAGTGAAACCTTTGGTTTACTCCATTTCCTCTGGGGTGATGGCCCGTGATGTTACTTTCTTTTGAGAAGTGCGTTGCTCAGCATGGATGGACGAGGAGGAAATAATGCACACTGATTACATAGGTGTTGAGGACACTGAGTTCACATCCGCTCATCGCTCTCAACTATAGTTTCTACCATCTGCTTTATGGATGAGCCATGGTGAGTTGGACTTTCTTCTCATTTGCTAAATTACTAACGGAAGAATATCTAAAATCCATTAAGGCCTTCGTATGTCTTAGACACCGTTCTAGGTCATAGGAAAAAAGCAGTGAACAAGATGGATCAGAATCCCTGCCGTTACAGAGCAAGTCAGTGCGTAGTAGGAAAATAAACACACAGTATGTGAAATAGCCATAAGTTTCAAGGGGAAAATATAAAGCGTGAGAGAGAGATAGAAGATGTTGGGGGTACAGATTTTATATGAGGCTTGTGAAGAAAACCTTGGAGAAGGTGGGGAAGCCAGCCAGTGCTTTGGGAAGACCATTCCATATGAATCGTGGGGCAAGTGCAAAGGCACTGAGAGCTTGTATTATATCCTCTGTGTCGTACACAGCAGTCTCCAGTGCCTCAGGATCTCCGCACAGGTTTTTGTTTTTTTTCTCTCCGCCAGGGTTGTTTCTGCCCACCCCATCCTTGCACTGCATACTAGTTCCTGTCCTTTAGGTTTCAGTTCGAGTGTCACCAATTTAGAGAGGTTTCCCAGTCAAACACTGTTGTCCGCCCTCCCAACAGCCATTCTCTGCTCCTTGCCTGCTAGCATAATACGGATTTTGTTGGGTGGACAGCTTTTCTTTCCCCAGTACCAGGGGATGAGCCTGCCCTGGGTGGTTGGCAGTGGTGGTGGTGATGGTGGTGGTGGTGATGGCTGTGGTTGTGGTTGTTTTAACCACAAGGTGCCAGAGACATTTAATTTTTTCTTTTCAACATCCTGTTCTGGAGCTTTCTTGGATCTTTTTGCCTGGAAGCCAAAGAGCCAGGCATTGGCATGGGCCATGGGAAGACTAGCCAATGCCTTAAAGTTCTTTGTAACGACTTGGCGTTCTCCTTCTATAGACATGCAATATGGGTGTGATCGATCCTGTCATCTGGGCAGCCAATGTGAGTTCTTCGGCAGAGCAGCCTCCCTCTCTGGGGGCCCAGGGCTTCCTGGGAAAGAGGATGAGCCTGGAGCAGTGCTCCCTCAGCCACTGCCTGTTGGCCTGCAGGGGCTCCATGGACTTCCTCCATCTTCTTGGATCCACTGAGATCTCAGTGGTCCAGGCCAGCCTCCCCATCACCCTTCCAAGCTGAAGCCCCTGCCGGCTCACACTTTGGCGTGATACCTCACCGTGGGCACCTCACGATGGGCTGGGTTGATGGGTTGCAGGGTGCTGGGGTGTGCCTGGGCTTGCCCAGCCTGCATCTCCAGATCTTCTGCTCTGGCTGATTGAACTATGTGGCCACGTGCCACTGCCAGTCCTCGTGGAAGCCAGGCTTCAGGATCATGCCATTCTGGCTGGGTGCCATGGCTGCTGCTTACAGGCTTGGGGGGTGTGGGAGAGGGGATCTTGTCAGGTCGTGGGCTCTGGCTGGGCATCCCCAGAGCCCAGGCCATAGCCCTGAACCCTTCGCGGCCAGGCCTGGAGCAGCCCTGGAGCACGGCCTGCTGCCAATGGTGCCTGGATCCAGCATAGCCCAAGCCTTCACTGTTTTAAGGCTATCATGGTAATCCCAGGGGCTTGGGTAAGGGACAGCCAGGTGACCAAGTTCCTGTTAGTGAGACGTTGGGGAAGTATGTTGGGATGAAAAGGAGCAGCAGGTTAGTATCCAAAATCTACAGAGAACTTATCAAACTCAACACCCAAAAAAACAAATAACCCAGTTAAGTAATGGGCAAAAGACATGAATAGACACTTTTCCGATGAAGACATCCAGGGGGCTAACAGACACATGGAAAGATGCTCAACATCACTCATCATCAGGGAAATGCAAATCAAAACCATGCTGAGATACCATCTCACACCTGTCAGGATGGATATATTAACAACACAAGAAACAACAGGTGTTGGCGAGGATGTGGAGAAGGGGGAACCCTCTTGTACTGTTGGTGGGAATACAAACTGTTACAGCCACTCTGGAGAACACTATGGAAGTTCCTCAAAATGTTAAAAATAGAATTACCCCAGGATCCAGCAATTGCACAACTAGGTATTTACCCAAAGGATAAAAAATACACATTCAAAGGGATACAGGCACCCCAATGTTTATAGCAGCAATATCAATAATAGCCAAACTATGGAGGGAACCCAAATGTCCATCAACTGATGAATGGATAAAGAAGATGTGGTATTTATATGTACAATGGAATATTACTCAGCCATCAAAAAGAATGAAATCTTGCCATTTGCAACGACATGGATGAAACTACAGTGTATTGTGCTAAGTGAAAGTAAGTCATTCAGAGAAAGACAAATATCATATGATCTCATTCATGGAATTTAAGAAAGAAAAAAGATGAACATATGGGAAGGGGGAAAAGAAAACAAGGAGAGAGGGAAACAAGCCATAAGAGACTCTTAATGATAGAGAACAAACTGAGGGTTAATGGAGGGAGGTTGGTGGGGGGTGGGCTAGACAGGTGATGGGGATTACGGAGGGCACTTGTTGTGATGAGCGCTGGGTGGTGTATGTAAGTGATGAATCACTGAATTCTACTCCAGAAACCAATATTGAGCTGTAGGTTAACTACCTAAAATTTAAATTAAAAAAAAAAAAAGAGCAGCACGGAGAAGACCTCCATGTGGTTGAGTTAGTTAAGGATGCCTGGAGTTATTGCAGCCACGAAGGAAGCAAGTGGGGAAATTGATCCAACCCTACTACCACCTACGTCCACACCTTTTAGGTGAGTTAATGTCTTCCCAGTTTATGCCGTCTTTGGTTGGTGTTTGATTACTTCCAGCCAAAAGGGCCTACTGACCCACATCTACTCTTCCTGACTACTCAATCTAAAAGAGGTTATGTTTCCATCCCTGCCTACAGCTGGTACTCTCTCTGCCCTTTATGTGTTTCTTTTATGACACATATCACAACTAGAGATATAAATATGCATGCGTCATTCTCTTGTTTCTTTCTCAAGGCATAGTGGTCCTTGAATACAGGGACTTTTCTGTCTTGTTCACCCTTATATTCTAGCACCAAGCATCCCGTCCGGCACAAATTGAGTATCTGCTGAATAAATGAAAAACTGAAGGAATGATGGAATGGATGAACAAACTTATCAGTCCACCCCACTAACTGAACACTCCTTGAGGATGGTGTACATGCCTTATATCCTCAATATATAAAACACAGTCCTGATGTCTAACCTACACGTAAGACATAATTGTTAAATTAGTTAATGCTGTCGGTTGAGTCTCAGACTGCCAACAGTACTGCTGTGTTACAAAGTGTTATGCCCTCACCAAAAAGTAAAAGGGAAGGTCTAAAAACAAGAAAGCAAAAAAAGCACAATTTATAGACCAAGTTTCGTTCCACTGCAGCTCTTTTCCTTTATTCCATTTGGCTGTACACAGTAGTGAACCTGAAGTCATTCATACAACTTTAGGTAACTGAAGTATAATAGACTAGTACATCCAGTAAAAAATTTATTTGTACTTGAGAATAATCTCTTAATCTTCATTTCAGTACCTTTCTCATTCTATATAAGAATTTTAAACTCTGGGGCTCCCGGGTGGCTCAGTTGGTTGAGCGTCTGTCTGCCTTCAGCTCAGGTCTGATCTCAGGGTCCTGGGATGGGGCCCCATGTGGGGCTCCCTGCTCAGAGGGGAGTCTGCTTCTCCCTCTCCCTTTGTCCTCCACCCCCACCCCGCTCTTGCTCTCTTTCTCTCTCTATCAAATAAATAAAATCTTTAAAAATTTTTTTTAATTTTTAAAAAATTGAAAAAAGAAAAAAAAAAGTACTACAAAGGAAGTGGAAGAAACATATACCTCTCCCCCAGGATTTTAAGATTTATAAAGTGGTCTAAGTCAGCTCTATTCTTAATTTCAAACAAACACACAAAACCAACCAAGGTCTAATGGTGAATCATCTACTGTAAACAGTACACACTTGGGATGAACTGACTCAATTCAAAGGCTTCAGCACTAAAAATCTCAGCAGCATCAGCAAGTTACTTAATCCTGCTCTGAACTTCAGTTTCCTCATTTGTAAAACAGAGACTCTCAAAGTGGGCATAACTGGAATTGCTGGGAAGATAATGACATAACAAATGTACAGTACTTCGTGATGGACCCATAGTAAGAGCTCCAAAATGTGAACTGTATTATTTTTATACAAATTTATGTTTTTACTATTATTCAAAGTTATCCTCAAATTTAACATATTTTTTCTTTATATTTAGCTGGAACTCTATTTAGCTAAGAAATTATTATTGAGATGAATTATCTGTGATTAACCACAATCTAACTACATTTTTAAAAAAGATTTTATTTATTTATTTGACAGAGACAGAGACAGCCAGCGAGAGAGGGAACACAAGCAGGGGAAGTGGGAGAGGAAGAAGCAAGGTTCATAGCAGAGGAGCCTGATGTGGGGCTCGATCCCATAAAGCCGGGATCACGCCCTGAGCTGAAGGCAGACGCCCAACCGCTGTGCCACCCAGGCACCCCCAATCTAACTACATTTTTATCATGCGATCACTCAAAAATACTTTTAAGGGGTGCTTGTGTGGCTCAGTTGGTTAAGCGTCTGCCTTTGGCACAGGTCATGATCCCGGGGTCCTGGGATTGAGCCCCGCATAGGGCTCCCTGCTCAGCAGGGAATCTGCTTCTTCCTTTCCTTCCACCTCTGCCCCTTCCCCTGTACTTTTATTTGAGCTCTCTCTCTCTGTCTCTCTCTCAAATAAATAAATAAAATTCTACAATAAATACCTTCAATAGTTCACCAATTACTGACCTCATTAAAACAAAAATCAATAAACCTTAGATGACTTTCTCTTTCCCCAATATTTATGGGAGACAACCAACAGCACCAGGGCCAAGTGAGGAGGTAGCCAGTACAATTAAGTTCAAGGAGGTCAGTTTGCCCAAAGATTGATTACTTAAAGGGGGATTGAGCAAGAAAGTAAATATATTGAGGGTATTGAGAGCCAGGTTTCCCACAAAGTTACAAATACTGTCTGGGGAAGGCTAGAATGAGGCTTGTGGAGTTTGACAGAAATTGAAAGTATTGGTGTGAGTATACAGAGAAATAGAGTTGTAAGTGGAAGTTGTAAGTGTATGCACTTATATGAGTGTCAGTGTGTGTGTGTGTGTGTGTGTGTGTGTGTGTGTGTGTAGTGACTAGCAATGAACACACCTCGTATTTAGATCTTGGTTTCTAAACACCTTACTCCACTAAAGGGAACCAGAGCTCCTTGGGGAAGTGGCTGGTTCCAGGGCTAGGGCATGGAAGCTACAAGATCAGTATGGCTCATCTTATGTTACAAAGTAAGGAGGTACTCAAAGAATGGTGGGAACATGTTAAGAGGACATTGTGAAGGGGGTCCCACTGGACAAATCTGAGACAATTTGAGTATCAAATAAATAGTGATGGTAATGAATTGATTAACCACTGAATAAAATAGGAATCCATGGACACATGATGATATAAATAAATGAGTTAATGGATAAATGGAGAGACGAGAAAGTGCTTCCCTATGGTAGAATGCCAACTATACATGCAGAAGAATGATGGGATTAGAAAATCACAATTTGGCAACCATCACGGTAAAAATTGGTTCAGACAAGAATCATCAATAGATGCTGGAAGAAGTGGTGACATTTTTTAGAGGACTGAGATATATACCTGGTTTCAAAGTATCTTCCCAATGGATAGTTACAAATAACTTCATAGTGAAGGAAACGGGCAGACACCACCTTAACGAAGAGATCAAAATCAACAAGGCCAGTGTTGGGGCAAATCAACATTGCATGTCAGATGTAAGGACACAGTTCACTTCTGTGACATTCCTGCCAAAATGCTTGACTTACATCTAATCGTGAGGGAAGCATTAGACAAATCCAAACTGAGAAGCAGTCGGGAAGGCAACTGGCCTATGCTTTTAAAAACTGTCCAGCTTGTGACAGACAAGGAAAGTCTTAGGAACTGGTCTAGACTGAAGGAGACCAAAGAGATATGACATATATATGCAACACGTGATCCTGCACATTATTGGGATAACTAGCAAAACATGAATATGGTTTATGGATTGCATGATATCAATGTTAAATTCTTTTTTTTTATTTTATTTTTTTAAAAGATTTTATTTATTTATTTGACAGAGGTAGAGACAGCCAGAGAGAGAGGGGACACAAGCAGAGGGAGTGGGAGAGGAAGAAGCAGGCTCATAGCAGAGGAGCCTGATGTGGGGCTCGATCCCACAACGCGGGGATCACGCTCTGAGCCGAAGGCAGACGCTTAACCGCTGTGCCACCCAGGCGCCCCTCAATGTTAAATTCTTGATTTTGATGGTTACATGTAGAAGATTGCCCTTATTTGTAGGAAATACATAGAATTTAGGGGTAATTGGGCATTGTGTCTGTAACTTACTTTCAACAGGGACAGAATGTAAAGGAAATGTGATAAAGTCGTCTATTGGGACATTGGTAAACGGTATACAGGAAGTCTTTGCATTATTCTTTAAACATTTCTGCTGGTGAAATTACTTCAAACTTTTAAAAATACACTTAGATATAGCTGACACTACAGTCCAAACCTATGCAAGTGTTTGATATCACAGTTGGGACAATAATTTTATAATGATCAAACCAGGTTTAGTAATTTATTCAAGTGCTGATTATAGTAATGGTTCCCAGGGCATTCCCACTCTCCTTCTCAGAGCCTACATGGCCTGGGAATCAAATAAAAGCACAGAAGACATGAATACTCAAACATAAAACATAAAGTATAATACCCTCAGAAGGATAGTGGGGACACCACTTCTAGGTCCCCTGAGTCTTGGTTGGAATACACTGGGGAAGACTCATTCTCAGCAGGACTCCCAGAACACAAAGGAACCAAAGTCTTTCAAAGGCAGGGTAAAGACTACCCTGGAAAAGTTTCCTTTATTGATGGAATTTTAGAATACAGTTTGGATGAAAGTGATGTTCAGTAAATAACAATTTTTTTAAAATGTTACTGGAGTATGATGTACTTACAGAAATGCCTATAAATCATAAGTGTAGGTCTTGACAGATTATGACAAGGTGGACATGCCTGTGTAACCACCACCCAATTTATGACCTTGAACCTGGGAATCAGCCCAGAAGCTTTTCTCCATGCCTTCCCCAATCACTACTGCTTCTTAATCTCAGAGATTACCATTGTATTGACTTCCTGCACCAGATAATTAGTTTTACCACTTTAATAAATTCCTCAGGGGTTTTAACACTGAATCTTACTTTGAAAATTAGACTTTTTTTTTCCTGCATACAAATAATTTGAAACCTGAGTATGAAATTCTGAGAGTTCACTACTGGTTTTAAAACAAAGACTGACTCTTTATTTCAGCTCAGGTCATGATCTCAGGGTCGTGAGATCGACCCCTGCATCATGGAGCCTGCTTGAAATTCTCTCTCTTTCCCTCTGCTCCTCCCCCAACACCTGTGTATGCACATTCTCTCTCTCTCTAAGAAATACATTAATTAATTTAATTAAGTAAAACTTTAACAAAAGGCACAGTTCACTTCTGGAAAAGGCATTTAACAAACAGTGAATTTTGCAGCTCAACTTCAAAAGTTCTATACATTGGGACTCCTGGGTGGCTCAGTTGGTTATGTGTCTGCCTTCAGCTCAGGTCATGATCCCAGGACTCTGGGATCAAGTCCTGCATTGGGCTACTTGCTCAGCAGGGAGCCTGCTTCTTCCTCTGCCTGCCGCTCCTCCTGCTTGGGCTCTCTCTCTCCCTCTCTCTCTGACAAATAAATAAATAAATAAAATCTTTCAAAAAAACAAAAATGGAATTTCTATCCATTGGTAGTGAAACCTGAAAGAAAAGATCCCATTAGTCAATTCATACTGATTCCACAAAGTTATTAGACATCTATGATGGGCTATAATAATATGTCTTAGCAAAACAATGAAATTAGGTTCCCACATGACAGCATCAGATTTCAAATGAGCCATTGTCTGCTTAAACACAAGTTAAATATAATTGCTGGTTTTAAACTCAGTCCAAGTAACGAAGTATTCATTGCAGTCAGTGACTGTTGACTAATAGCCACTGCCACTAGAATTAATGTAATAAAGATTAAAGTAAAAGTGAAATTGGCAAAACTGGGCAGCTGGTCAGAGCCGAAGGATGCCCCCCTTTATGAATTTCTGTTCATCTTCTGCTTCTTTTTTTCAATCTATTTTATTTTTTTAAAAGACTTTATTGATTTGACAGAGAGATCAAGAGAGAGAGCTCGAGCAGTGGGGGGGAGGGACAGAGGGAGAAGCAGGGTCCCCACCGAGCAGGGAGCCCTTTGTGGGCCTCTATTCCAGCACTCCAGGATCATGACCTGAGCTGAAGGCAGATGCTTAACTGATGGAGCCACTCAGCTGCCCCTCACCTTCTGCTTCTTCTGTAAAGACTTAAAACAAAATCCAATAAGCTTGTAATAAAATAAAGACATCAGAGTGAGGAAAAGAATCCTATCTGGTAACACACCTTCCGGACAGTGAACAAGCCATATGATTTTTCATGGTAACTGTTAGCCGGAAAGAGAACAGCCTTCCAACAACAGACGTTAACTTGCATAAATCTAGCTGTCCTTACAGCCTATGAAGGCTCTCTAGCTGCATATGTCCTATTTGAATCTTAGCTAAAGAAGCTATATTCACAGAACATCTAACTAATTCCCATCAAGTAAGATGTGCAATCCGTAAAGGAGCTGGCCTCCACGTCTGCTGATCTACCAGGCACTTAAATACATTCTTGACAACTATTTTGAGTAGCTGAAATGCTAAGTGCTATAAAAATGTGTTTTTTTTAAATTATTTATTTATTTGAGAGAGAGAGCGCGCACACACATATGAGAGGGGTACAGAGGGGGAGAGAGAATCCCATGCAGACTTCCGCTGAGAGTGGAGCCCCATGCAAGGCTCAATCTCATGGCCCTGTGACCTGAGCCGAAATGGAGAGTCCCACGCTTAGCTGACTGAGCCTCCCAGGTGCTCCAAAAAAAAATTTTTTTTTTTTTAATTTGAAAATAATCCTTAGATGGAAGATTATATGTCAGCTCTAAAAAGCAGCACATTCCTGACGGCGGAGACTGAGTACAGGGAAAACAGATTCAGTAATGAATGTTGCTGACCTCTAGTGCTTAATAGGAGAATTACATCTCCCACTCAAAAAAGACCCAAACAGCGCTGGTACCCAGGAAACCGCTGGCTGGCTGCTCATTGAGTTCCCTCGTGTGAGGGCAATAAGCAGGCAAGTTTACACCTTTTACATTCATTGTGATCATTGGTATGTTTTGATGCATTGCTATCATCTTATATGTTTTTTTCCCTGTTTACCATGGTTTTTCTTTGCTTCCTTTTTTCCTCTCCTTGCCTTCTTCTCCTTTCTCTCTCTCTCTCTCTTTTTTTTTTTTTTTGGTAAGATTTTATTTATTTATTTTACAGAGAGAGCATGGGGGGTTGAGAGGAGCAAAAGGGAGTGGGGAAAGAATCTCAAGCAGATTCCCCGCTGAGTGTGGAGCCTGACGTGAGGCTTGATCTCATGACCCTGAGATCATGACCTAAGCCGAAATCAAGAGTCTGACTCTCAACTGACAGAGCCACCTAGGCGCCCCAAAAATATTTTAGGCGCCCCTCCTCTCCTGCCTTCTGTTCAATGAATATTTTTTCTTTTTTCTTTTTTAAAAGATTTTATTTATTTATTTGGCAGAGATAGAGACAACCAGCGAGAGAGGGAACACAAGCAGGGGGAGTGGGAGAGGAAGAAGCAAGCTCACAGCAGAGGAGCCTGATGTGGGGCTCGATCCCATAAGGCCGGGATCATGCCCTGAGCCGAAGGCAGACGCTTAACCGCTGTGCCACCCAGGCGCCCCAATGAATATTTTTTTTCTTTATCTCCCCTTGACTGTCTTGAAAGCTGTAAACTATATTTCTATTTATTTAATTGTTATATATTCTAAATAAAAATTTTTAACAAAATCCTAAGTTATTTACTGTCTTTATCTTCCTCCTAATTAAGAACTGACTCCACCATCAGGGCTGACTCTTTCTCCATGGGCAGGGATAAATTCACAAAACGGTGTCCAGCTGTGGTCAGTGAAACATGAAAAGGAATCTTTTGAATCTTCAGGAGAACGGTTAAACCCATCTTGCTAGAAACCAGAGGACAGGGCCTTCTCTGGAGGTGGAAAACAGAAAAAGATTAAGAACTTGGGTCCCCTGAATCAGTCAACTTGGCCTGCTGTACTTGAGGATTTCCTGTGATGTGAGATAATGCATGTCTGTATACTTTAAGCCAGGCTGCAGTCAAGGTTTCTGTTTCTCGTTGCTCCAAACATCCCAAATGACACATACTTTGTATTCTATTTTTACCTAAAATTTTAGTTCCGACTTTTATTTTTACATGCACACACACAAAAACTATTTTAATAGTCAATTGTAAATTAAAATTTACTGATGGTTTTCTAATATTAGTTCATGTCATTGTTTATTTTATCCCACTCCTTTCCATTGGGTAAACTTTTCTTCTGAGAAGCACATTCTCTAGTTCTCTCAGTGAGGGTCACTGGCTAAGACCATCTCTTATTCATTAGGGAACTGAAAATGTATTTACGTTTTCTTCATTCTAGCAAGAGTTTAACTGGATATAGAATTTGAAGTTGACAGTTATTTCTCAGCAAATTCCAGGTTACTCCATTGTCTGCTATCTTTTATTGCTGTGAAAAATGTTTGTTGCCAAATTGCTTTGCATTGTGAGTTTTGTGCCTTTTTCCTCTGGTAGCTTGTAAGGTTTCTTTATTCTTAATGTTCTGTAATTTCGTTGCACTTTGTCCAAGTGATTACTTTTATTTATCCTGCATGGCATTCAGTGTGCACATTTGTTTTGAGGATATGTATCTTCAATTCTGGAACATTTCCAAACATTGTGTTAAATGCAGTATTACTTCTCTGCAGTCCCTCTAGGGTAATCTTTTGCAATTTATACACTTACATTGAAGTCCTTCAATCTAGTCTTCATGTTTTTTAATTGTTCTTTTTTTCTCTTAGTATGAGCTATTCACTCAGAATACAATATAACTTTCCAATTCACTAAACCTCTTCCCACTAAGACCTACCTAGAGTTCATGACATCTATATTTATTCAACAATTGCATTTTAAATTTCTACAATTTCCAGCCAGTTCTTTACATATTTGTCTGTCACCTTTCCATTTCTGATAACTTTTATTTCATAATTTCTTATTCTTTTAAAATAGGTATGCTTCCTTTATGTCTTTGGATATTCTAAAATACATTAAGTTATTGTCCGGTTACTCCATTATTTTCATTTTAACTGCAGTGAATTCATCTCTTGATGCTGATTTTGTTGGTTCTTTCTTTTGGCTAGGTTTGCTTGCATGTTTTGAAAGCTTGATTTATAAACATCTCATGAATGGGGATTTTTTCCCCTATACATGTATCTCCTTCCCTGATGGTTTTGTGATAACATCTACTGAATCGTCCAGGAAACCCAACCAGAAAGAAGTTTTACATTTGTAACTTGAGACTCTGTTTCCGCTATAAAATTTGGGAGACAGGAGATCCACGCACCAAGTGAGGGGGTAGTTGGATTTAGGTCTGCATTCAATGTCCTGTCTACTTCCTAAGTATATAACTTCACATAAGCTACGTCTTCAGGAATGGATGGGCTGTAGATTTTTCCAATCTCTGTTAAGTTTAGGGAGCCCCACCTGAATTCCTAAGTGCACGCAGTAATCTGGGGCTGTTATCCCCATTATATGGGGCACTTGTCCCCACCCACTCAATCATATTATCTTATAGATTATAAACTTCAGACTGCCTCTATTTCTGGATCCATAACCCAGCAAGATTACAGCTCTGTTTCTGGTCAACATAAATGTTTATCTTGTTTTTGAATATGCATATGTAATTTTAATCTTTTATTAATTTTACTATGTGTTTGGAACAAAGGGAGTGGCATCAAAGTGTGTACAAAGCTACCCTGACCAGAAGTCAGTTTCATTCACATTTTGAAAAAAGCCTATATGTTGGTCCTTTGGCAGTACCATGGTTAACAGTGATAGCTAAAAAGCAGCCTGGGGGGTGCCCAGCTGGCTCAGTGGGTGGAGCATGCTACTCTCAATTTTGGGATTGTGAGTTCAAGTTCCACATTGGGTGTGGAGCTTACTTGGGGAAAAAAAAATCTTAAGAAAAAAAGCAGCCTGGAGCTATACATTCTTTTTCCAGTTTCACCAATAAATATTTTCTAAGATTGAGAATAACTGATTTGTACAATTTGGCCAATAATGTTAACTAGAGCTTTTGTCAGAAATAACTGATTTATAAGTGTTTATTGCATACCGAAAAATGTGATACTCCATTACCCAAACCCTCCTATTTCTGCAGTTCGGAGCCAAAAAATTAACCCAAGGCTTTGAAAGAAGTCCACATATAAATGAAATATATTCATGTTTCAATGTTGCAGTGATACCAAACTTAAAATACTGATGCAAAGGACAGGGATAAGTTTTTAATTTACCCAAAGAAATTCATCTACATTTAAGTATTATGCAAATGATAGTAAGGATTTACTGGCCTTCCAAGGTATAAAATTGGTTTTGTGGTTGTGCTGAATAGAATGTTATAGAGACGCACTCTGGTATTATTACAAATGAAATGGTATGATTTGATTTAAAAAATCTGGGGTGGTGGACATTGGGTCGCAGGTGTAGGTCTGGAATTTTAACGAATTTACAAACTAAACTAGTAGCTACTCTGTTACTATTTCACAGGTGCTGACAGAAGACACAAGACCCCTGGGTCAGACACAAAGGACTTCATCCACAGCAAAAGCAGTAGCCAGAGATTCCCATTGGTTTGTAACAGTTCCCTATGCCCCCAAGTTTCCTGGGTGTGATACGAAAGCGTTGACCATAGCTGTCTGCTCACATAGTGTCTCATTATCAGAAGAGAATACTGAGCTTGGGGGATTCCATTTTTATAGTAAGTGGAAGTTAAGTCTGCCTTTTGTCCGAAGGGAGACAATACTTCATCCCTCAAGGATTCTTGCTGAAAACGTGACTCTGAGCAACAGCCCAGGTGAAGAGAAGCAGGTAGGGCGTTGAATTCTTGGTATATCCAACAAGAACCTGCAGGGACCCTCAGGGTCCGTGGCATAACAGATACTATCTCGTGACTTTGTGTATGTTTCAAATTATTATGGAATTACTATCTAATTATAATATAAAATAAATATACATTTTAAAAATAAATGTACATCTGAGTTTAATATATTTGAAAATAGCACGCATGGCTAGCTAGCACAGGTGTGTTAATGGCTACCATTATAACTAAATTTCTCTCTCAAGAGCTCTGCACATTTCATACGTTTTATTTTTATTTTTTTATTACCATAAAAGGAATACATACTTTCGGCCACCCAAAATCCAACAATATAGAAGAGTATAAAGTGAAAACTAAGAGACTCTGATTTAGCTGCACAGTTAACAGTTCTAATAGAGGGGTGCCTGGCTAGCTTGGTCAGTAGAGCGTGTGAGTCTTGATCTCTGGGTTGTGAGTTCAAGCCCCATATTGGGTGTAGAGCTTACTTAAAAAATTAAAAAAAAAAAAACCAGTTCTGTTATATTTTTGCAGAAATGTTCTAAACTTACATATGTATAAACACATGGTCTTTTTAAAAACACAGTTTGAATTATAAACATACAATCATAAAACATGGCTTTTTAAACGCAACATTTCCTGGATATTTTTCAGTGTTTGCACTAATTCTTTTAAATTGCTGCATACTACTTCGTTTAATTGATGACATTATGATTTGTGTCACCTCCAAATTCGTATGTTGAAACCCTAGCCCCCAATGTGACTGTGTTTAAGATAGGATCTTCAGGGGGGTAATTAACGCTAAATGAGGTCATAAGAGTGGAACTCTAATCAGATAGGACTAATGTCCTTAAAAAAAAGAACAGACACCAGAGACCTCTCTCTCTCCATATGCACAGAGGAAAGGCGACGTGAGGGCACAGGAAGAAGGCAACCACCTGCAAGCCAGGAATAAAGGCCTCAGCAACTCTGGTAGCACCTTGACCCTGGACTTCTAGCCTCCAGAACTATGAGAAAGTAAATTTCTGTTGTTTAAGGCGCCCAGACTGGGGTATTTTATTATGATAGCTGGAGACTAATGCAGATATATTCTATTTAATGCAACCAGCCTCTTAATAAGGGATAGGTAGGTTTTTAAAAAATATATTACAAACAATGCAGCAGTGAATTTTCTCTTCTTTAAAAAAAAAAAAGATTTTGAGAACGAGTGTGCACGCTCTCTCAAGCAGGGGGAGGGGCAGAGGGAAAAGGAAAAGCAGACTCCCCACTGAGCAGGGAGACCGACGTGGGGCTCCATGGGGGGCTCCATCCCAGGACCCTGGGATCATGACCTGAGCCGAAGGCAGACGCTTAACCAACTGAGCTACCCAGGCACCCCAACAATGAATTTTTTTACATATATATGGGGGTATGCTTAGATAAACTCCTAGAATTGAAATGAGTCAAAGGGCATGAACATTTTAAATCTGATACTGCCAAACGACCCTCTTTATAAGTACTACCAATTTACAGTTCCCACAATAGTCTATGAGCGCTTGTCTCCCAGGTGAAGTGCCCATTCAGCATTTACTCAACACGTACTTCTCAACAGTGCCAGATCCTGTGCAAGGTGCTAAGAGGACAGTGGTGACAAAGAATTAAATCCCTGCCCTCAAGACCTTTATTCTAGGGGAGAAACAAGCGATAAGTAAAGATAACATAAATAAATACACAAGGTTGTCTGGGAAGCTGTCTCTGAGATGACATCTGAGCAGAGACCCAGGTGAAGAGAGAAAACAAATCTTATAAATCACTTGAAGGAAGAATGCTAAGTGGGTTCCATAGTTGTAACTGTCTTAAAAAAATAAGCAAAGTGGCAGGGTGCCTGCATGGCTCAGTCGGTTGGGGATCCAACTCTTGCTTAAGGCTCCGATCATGATCTCAGGGTTGTGAGATCGAGCTTGTGTCAGGCTCCATGCTCAGGGCGAGCTTGCTTGAGATTCTCTCTCTCTGCTACTCCTCCCACTTGTGCTCTAAAATAAATAAAATCAATAAATCTTAAAAAAAAAAAAAAAAGCAAAGTTGCAATTCTACTCCTAGGTATGTACCCCAAAAATAAAAATAGGTGTTCTAACAAAAACATGTACACCGATGTTCACAGCAGTGCTATTCCCAATAGCCAAAAGGTGGAAACCCAAATGCCCAGCAACATATGGAAAGGACAAACAAAATGGAATATTATTCAACCATAGAAAGAAATGAAGTACTGGGGGTCTGTCTGGCTGGCTCAGTTGGGACAGCATGCAGCTCTTGATCTCGGAGTTGTGAGTTCGAGCCCTATGCTGGGTGTCGAGATTACTTAAAAATTAAAAAGAAAAAAGAAAGGAAGCACTGACACATGCCACAAAACAGATAAATCTTGAAAACATGATGCTAACTGAAAAAAACCCAGACACAAAAGGCCACGTTATATGATTTCATTTACATGAAATATCTGGAATAAGAAAATCCATGGAAACAGAAAGCAGATTAGTTGTTGCCAGGGGCTGTTGCTGGGGAGGGTGGGAGGAAGATGGGGAGTGACTGCTTAATGCAGACTGCACATGGGACTTCCTTTTGGGGTAATGAACATGTTCTGGAACTAGATAGTAGTGATGGTTGCACAACATGTACACGTACCAAATGTCACTGAAACGTAACTTTAAAGTGGTTAAAATGTCAAATTTTATGTTAGGTATATTTTGCCACAATAAAAGATAGAACATTAAAAAAAAAAAAAAAAGCAAGGCTGAACTTTCTCTTCCTAAACCTAAGGGCCATTTGAAATGTATTTTTTTGCTCACGTCCTATTCATGCCCAATACTCATCTTCTGTTGTATTATGGATGTTAAAAAATTAATCAGCAAACTCTTTGCATATTAAGTAAATTAATTTCTCACCTTAATAAAAACCAGAATTTATGGAATTTTCCATATTTACAGAGAGATCTGAATAAGCACCAGTTACTGCAAATAGAATCTTTTTTTTAAGATTTTTTAAAGAAGATTTTATTTATTTATTTGAGAGACAGAGATAGTGAGAGAGAACAAGAGCAGGGAGAGGGAGAAGCAGGTTTCCTGCCATCAGGGAGCCTGACATGGGGCTCAATCCCAGGACCCTGAGCCAAAGGCAGGTGCCCAACCGACTGAGCCACCCAGGGACCCCCCCCCTTTTTTTTTTTTAAAGATTTTACTTATTTATTTGAGAGAGAGTGAGAGAGATTACAGAGGGAGAGGAAGAGGGAGAAGCAGATTCACTGCTGAGCAGAGTCCCATGCGGGGCTTGAGCCCAGGACCCTGGAATCATGACCTGAGCTGAAGGCAGATGTTTAACTGACTGCGCCACACAGACACCCCTGTAAATGGAATTCTGTCTAGAGTAATGAAATTTCAGAATTGAAATGGCCTAAAAAGCCATCTGGTTCAACTTTGTTCTGACTTAAGAATCTTCTAACTCTACAGTATATTTTGCCAAGTAGCCTGCTTTCTCTCTGACAAAGCACAGAAAGGGAGTGTTTAGTCTTTTTTGAAAACTTACTTTGAAGTACCCACAAAATTACCTTAGTCTGGGGCAATAAACATAAGAGGTAAAAATGCCACTCAAACTAGGCAACTGAATCAGAGTTTACAAACGAGACTATTGACAGAAAGTGTGGGCAGGTTTAAAGGAATTCAAGAAATACCGTGGAGCTAGCAACACAGAATTTCCTGCAGGCACATAGGAACAGAAGCTTAGATGTGTGAGAGAGGTCTCCGATCCCACTTCTTGTGGCTGTAGATCCCATGACAAAAATTATGTTCTTCTTCCACCCTGTTTGCTGTGGCTCGATGGCCTTGGTTACAAGTACTACTTCAATACAGAAAATAAAATCGTTTCTACCAACACTTCAACCTTAAGAAACTGAAGAAAAGTAACCTCAGTAGCATGACTCCACAGGATGAGAATCTAATGGAGGAAAGCCATTATCCAAACACTCCTTGGAGCACTTACGTGGCATTAAGACCCAAATATAACTCCAAGAGGCTGGCGTGCTAGTTGGGCAAGACAGATCAAGGCTATACCTTGGGTGCTTGCTACCACATGGGGAAGAATAAACGACCAGAGGGCCTTACATGGTCTGAGGAAGCAGAGGAGTTTCCAGGCAGAGATGTTAGCCAAGAGTGAAGTCTAGGGACTGGACCCAGGAAAATAAGGTCGTGATAAAGAAATGAGCAGGAAACAAGAGGGGAAATATATGGGAGAAAGGGAAAAAGACACTCCCAGCACTCACCTTATCATAAAGTGGATCACTTTATCAACTTCACCAGATACAACCATTAAGAATAGTTCAAAGCTCAGGAAAAAGGAAAGGTCCTTCAGAAAGAAGACTACAAACAGAAAATCTGCAGCAAGGAAAAGCAGTACGAATGTTCCACTTGCGTCTCTTTTGCAGGGCTTCCCCTAGGTTTTAAGACTTGTTCACATGCTTTTCTCATTCTGCCAAAACATCTTTTGCAGTAGGGACCACATCTTCATCACTTAATGTTCCCAACAGCATTTCAAACATAATCTGTATGAAGTGGAATCCATCATCTTCTCCGACTGCCCTGCCCCTTCATTATGGTAACAGTGCGCAATCCTTGCAGTCCCCTGGCACAGATCTCAGTCACCCCTCCACATACCTGTGGCTAGGGGTCAGCCTGGCGCTTTACCATCACCCTGTCATACCTCTTCCTTGCCTTTTTCACTCCTGAGCACAGTTGAATCCCTCAGTACCTCTCATCTCATTAGTACCCTAGCTTCTATTTTTCCAGCCAATCTTCCCCTCACACTTTTGGAATAACCTTCCTCAAAATCGACGGTTATTTTACTTTCCCACTTAGAACTGTAAAAATAATGTCTTAGGAAGAGTAACTGCGTACAAATAAAGTCAACATCCCTCAGCATAGCATTCCCACCTATACTTTGTTCCATCGCCTCTAAAGCCAGTACACATATCCAACCCTCCAGTCACACCGAGCTACTGCATATTCTTAGAATTTGCCTTTTGTTCCACTGGCTGTCTTTGCTTCTGCGGTTCCTTCTCCTTGATTTTGCCATTAACTATTCCTTTCTCTCAACCCTCTAACACTTGATACCTCCTCTCCAGCATTTTTCACTTTCTTTTTGGCTCACACAATGTTCTCACCTTGTCTACCAGGCCCTAAGCCCCTCGAGGGGCAGCTTGTTGTATCCTCAAAACTCGCTTCTAAAAATTGCTCTACAGTTCACTCAAGTATCTGTACAGGGATCATTTCCCACACCCCATAGCCCAGCACCATGTCCTGCTCAGAAAAGTAAATAATTATTTTAATGAATGAATGCTGCTCCACGCTCACCTCCCCCACACTTCTGTCCAATGTAGAGAGAGAGGGGAAAAAAAAACCCAAACAACTTGTTGCATTTAATTGCTCGGACAAAAATGACGGGATATGGCACTAATTCTTCATATATCCTGGAAGGTCACGTTTTAAAAGCATCTTCTAGGTCGTTCCAGCTGTAAAATCCTAACCCAGCCTCAGAGCAACCCCAACTGAGTTCTTTCCTTTTGAAGTTGGATTCCACCGAACGCCCACGGGAGCCTGGTCTAGAGGGCCGAGGCACTTGACAGGGACAATGCCCCCTGCTCACTTCCGAGGCCAGGGAGCGGGGCCCAGACCTCCAGAGCCGCCCAGCGGCACTCGGACCAGCAAGTGCCACCTTGTCCTTTCTCCCACCGCTGTACAGTTCACAACGTGCCATCGCGTTGGTCTCCTAACAATGTCGTGAGGCAGAAATTCTCACCTCCCTACAGAAACAGAAGATCGGAGGGGAGATGGAGAGAAGAAGAGGCGTGGCCACGGGCTGTGGCGGGGAAGGCGGGTGAGGTCTGGAGCCCGAGCAGGATTTCGTTCGCGGCTCAGCCCTGACTGGTCGGGGGCCGCGGGGCGGGGGCGCAGAAGACGCGAGGGCCCTCCCGCTCTCACACTGCCGGAGGCTGAGGCGCTGCGAGGGGGCGCCGTGTGGGGCCCGGGCCCCCGCAGCCCAAACCCCCTTCCTCGGCGGCCCCACAGCTGCGGGCGCGCCCACCCCCTCGGTGGCTCTGCCGGAAGTCCCGCCTGCGCCCGCCGCGGCTTGGCCGCCCCCCATTGGGTCCGGCGCCGGCGTCTCGCCGCGGGTTGGCCGCCCAGCGGCTTAAGCCCTGGGAGGCCACTGCGAGCCCCGGGTGTGGGACCCGCTGGAGACCCGCTCAGACTACGGGTCGGCGCGGGAAGCGGGGCGGGGAACGCCGGGGCGGCCGGCGGGACTTCCGCCACGGGACCCGGAAGGGGCCGCGCCGCCACTGGTGGGAGTTGTAGTCCCGCCGTGGTTGGGGGGGCCAGCGGCTCATGCGCGGTGCACCGAGGCTTGTTTCACATCTGTAACAACAGGTGAATTGGGCTTTTTATTCTCCCCTTTCGTGTCCCCTTGAGGAGCTTGCCGTGGCCGGGGGTGGTCCGCGCGAGGAGGGGCCCGGGTCCGACCGCCGGCTTGGCGGAGAGTGGGGCGGAGAAGCGGGCGGGCCCGAGGAGCAGGCCGGGCATCCTAGGCCTGCCCGCGAAGCCGGCCCGGCCGAGCCGTGGGCAGCCAGGCCTCGGCCTGCCGTTGCCATGGAGCCTGGGCGGGGGCGGGGGCCAGGCCGGTCCGCTGGGGCGGGCCTGGTAGCCAGGGGCTCCGCGGGGACCGCGGGAGAGGCCGCTTCATTGGCGCAACGACGCCTCCGCCTCAGGGGATGCTCCGTTCCCCGAGGCAGGGCCTGGAGGAAGCCCCCGGAGTGCCCCGGGACCTTTGTCTGTCCCCCGTGCCGCCTGGACCGTTCGTCCAAAGGGAGGCCTGGTGCATTCTGGCTCCCCTGGTTTGCCCCTTTTTGCACCGACCTTGTCACTGGGGGAGGCCAGGGGGTGAGGTGTTCTTTGTTTGCTGGTGGTGACTTGCCCCCTTTCGCAGGGGAAGACCTAATGCATGTTGGGTCCTTTGTTTGCAGTGAACTGGAGTCCCAGGGGTCCTTAGAACCCCCAAGCCCGGAGTATGGCGTCAGCATGCTGTCTAGCTAGTCCTCGTGTAGCAACTTTGGTCACCTTAATTGTGATATTGCAAGACAGAGATTGTCCCACCTTGCAACCCCAATTCACAGGGGCTTGCCATACATTGTAGCAGGTGGACTGCAGATGGCCAGGTGCAGACTCTCAAACTGTTTTTGATTGCAACTTACTGGCCAGAGGGAAAGGAGACATTGTCTGATGGTTTCCCTTGCAGTTTCTTTGAAAGCAATAAAGCCCCTCTCATTGTGGGTCTTGACCATATCTTACAATTTACACTTAAATCTTGGAGTGCTGGAGTTTCCAGGACGGACACCTCTTTTCCTGATAGCGTTTATGTTGGTGCTCTTTATTTGTAGAGCTGTTTAAGATGCAGGAAATACATACTTTGCTGCATTTTTTTTTTTTAACCTGTGTAGGTTGTCCCTTTACCTCCAAAAGATATTTATTCTCCAAGTGTTTTAACTTATGTAGCCATGGTCCGAAGTTTATCAGTTGGACCATCTTGCCCCTTTCAAACTTTATATCACTATAAGATACTATTTCCAGGAATGAACCACAGGACATCTAGGCAACAGCATGGTATCATGGAAGTAAGAAAAATAGTATAGTGTAAGCTTGTAAAGCTTTAGAGTCCAGTACCTAACTGCAGATTTCCATTCTGTCCTGAGGCAGCTATGGGATCTCGGGCAAGTTGTGTAACTTTCTCTGGGAAAATCTGCCTCAATTTCCTTCTCTGGGAAAGATAATTTCAACCTCCCTGGGTAGTTGCATAGATTAAGTGCTATAAAGTCTATGGAAGTACTTTGTGAACTATAAAAATGTTGTTATTTTCGTGGTTTAGTTGTTATTTTCCTAATCTGAAAGAGTTTCTTTATCTACCTTATGGGATTAGAACTCAGAACTGAAGGGGATTTTGCTCTGGGCTTGGAGAAAATGCTTTCAGGACTACAAACCCCTCTTTACCATGACATCTCTTTCTTGGCATCTTACAGGTGCTGGTATAGGGCAGCTCACAATTTGATGGGTCTTGAGTCTGTCATGGCAGGTCCTGAAGTGAGGCCAGTGTGTCCAGTGTGTGCTTCATGCCATTAACAAAACTTGTCCTTGCTGTTAGCGTTAGTAAATGGATTTCAGTGGTGTGCAGCAGCTTTATTTGCCCCGTGGGGCCCATCACTTTAGTGACCCAGCCTTGTATTTTTTAGGAGGAGGCCCAGCCTCGTGATGAGGAATAGCAAGGAGAGAATTCAGCTCCAGTTCAAAAGCCTACAAAATCTGAGACTGTCACTGCTCGTGTAAGGTAAGTTGATTTAGCCATGCACACAGAACAGAGGCGGACCTCATGCTCAGCCACACTGTAAAGCAAAGGCACGTATTAAATCCATTTGTGACTGTCTTGGAACAAGGGTATCATTTTTAATTAGTCATTACGGAATCTCTCTGTCCTTGAATCGTCCCATAGTGACTCTACCTGGAGTTAAGTGGTGTTTCATTATGCAAGAACTCTTGACATAATGTTATTTTACTTGTCTTTGAATTATTTAAGAGCAACTCTGAATCATAAAAGTTTCCAACATAATTATATTTCAAGGAAATATGTTTCAAGAAAATATATGTCAAGAAAACCTTTCTTTTCAATCTCTATGGCATGTTTTAGAGCTCAGTAAACTATCTCTAAAACATCCTATCTTGAATATCATACTTATTTTAAGACTGATACAGGAAAAGCTAGTGTTATGTGAGCCTTGGAGAGCGTCGGGGGCTTTTTAAAAGCAAAGTAGTCTGTTTACAAGCGAATTAATTTACTTTCTTAGCAAGAAAGTATTGTCTCTTGAATAATAATCACTTAGATGGTTTAGATTTTATAGTATTGCAGGTTTTTCTTTAGGATTAGAATCTCAAATTACACCCTTTTTCTTTTAATTTGGAAAGAAGGAGTCTATAGAATGTAACTTCTTAAAGTGAATTGTATCATTGTTGATATTGTATTGAAGTTTTCTCTCTGAGCGACCATAACCTATCGGCTGAAATTTCCGGCATCCCTGGGGGAGAGGAGGCCATCAGGGCAGACCTGCTATGGACCTGAAAGATTCGGCCCCAGGTCAGCCCTCCACCCCCATCTTCCCGCCATTTGAGAATTAGACGGGAAAGCAGTCAGGAGCAGGAGCGTAGGCCCTATTAGACTCCTTGTAATGTTGGACAGTATCCTGGTTTGCTAAAACATTGTGTAGGTGCTTTTAAACTGAGGCTACATAAGGTTACTGCACCAACCCCGGAGCACTACATTATTAAAAACATCTATAAGTGAGTTTGAGTGTTTTTGAAAACAAAGTCATTAAACCAGCGGTGTTACTTATCTCTCTCTCTCTCTCTCTCTCTCTCTGTGTGTGTGTGTGTGTGTGTGTGTGTGTTTTAAGGTTCTAGGTATACTCTTCAATTAAATGAATGAAATGTACCAAAATTTTTGCCCAACAGTTGAACTTTAAGTTAATATTTGTTATTTAATAGACTCCACCATGAAAAGCTTTTATTTTGAATTATGATACAGTTACTCTTTGATACTGCACCAAGTCCCATCCCTAGGGGCTGGACTGGGTTTTCTGAAAGACCAGTAAGCTAGTATGTCCATAGAGTAGTCATCAGTCCCGCTAACTGATGCCACATGAGAAAAGGGGTCCGTATAGAATTTCCTTCCTTTCCGGAAGTCCCAAGAAAATTGCAAGTATTGTGATGAGGTGGAAATATGTCTCTCAGGATGAAATGCATCTCGTTCTGTTGAGCAGGGTTCAGGGCATTTAGGACAGAGAAAGAAGAAAGCTCTCAATGAGAAAGAAACAAAGCCATGTAATTACTCTAGAGTGGAGATGGCCCTTGCATCCTTAAGACTGGGAACAGCAGTTGGGGCTCATTAGTGAAGAGCTTCATTTTTCTCGACTTCTGGACAGCACTGTCTGTGTTATTGAAGTCTTCTCTGTAGGATTCTGGACCAAGAATAGTAACCATTGCCTCACGACCCCCCTTCTTAGGATTCCAGCTTTCCCTCCTGGCCAGAAATGTTCAGCCTGGACTCATTCAGAAAAGGTAAGAACGTAGCTGTGCGTGTGACCTCATGCCCTCCCTCCCAGTGATGGGCAGCTGTGAGGGCTGTGGAGATCCCTGACCAGTGTGGAGCCCTAGACCCCTTCTTTGCATGACTTACCGAAGTCCTTTCTCTGCCTTCCCCTTGCATGGTGCTTATAACCTGTGGCTAAGTCCTTGGACGAGTCCCTGTGTTCATTTGCTGCTCCTCCCCCGAGTATCCTCTCACATGTACTCACTGCTCATTGGATTCCCAACTGTTTTTCTAAGCCAGTGTTTTACACCATTTCCTCCACGAACCACTCCTGATTCTACCAGCCAAATAACAGTCTCTCCTTTCTCTGATTTTCCTCAGCACCTTATCGGTATGTTCTTGCGCTTAGTCTGTTCTGAACTAATCGTCACATCTCTAGACTCGAAGCTTCCTGCAGCCAGGGTCTGTCATGCTCCTTTACCATTTGTGGCACCTGGCACAGTCTTCTGCACAGGGTAGGCCTCAGCAAACGCTGGGGAAAGTGGATTGAGTCATTGCTTTATTAGTGGTCATAGAAACTGTGGCAAGTTTTAGAATCCATGCTCTCCAGCAAATGGGGTGAGAGGATTGTTAGAATTGAGCCATGGCTGGGCTGTAGGGTAGCCTTTATTCCTGCATAGAGGAAGTGCTCTAGCTGGTGAAGCCTTCAAGGACCACATTCTAGAGGGCTTTGCGTATCTTAGGAGCATGACTTTCCTCCTCTAACGGAACATGAGTAAAAGGCCTGTTATCTCTGTTGATGCTGACTGTGAGACTCCTGTCCGAGCATATTTTACAAATTGGTGAGAACCGTAATAGACCTTCCATAACCGCTGATTAAAAAGGTCCTCCTCTGGGGGCCCCAGGGTGGCTCAGTCGGTAGAGGATGTGATTCTTGATCTCAGGGTCGTGAATTGGAGCCCTGCATTGGGCTCCACACTGGGTGTGGAGCCTACGAAAAATTAAAAAAAAAAAAAGGTCTTCCTCCCCATTGTGTGTCCTCTCCCACTTATGGTCCTAAAGGCCTGGAAAACCTTGGCTGAGCGGTGTCCTGTTGAATGGGGTCAGGAGGAGGGCTGGATGTACCAGGGCTCAGAACAACCTTTCTGCCTCCTTATTTGTTTTTTTTTTTTTTTTTTAAGGATATCTATCTATCTATCTATCTATCTATCTATCTATCTATCTATCTATCTGACAGAGCAAGGAGAGAGCACAAGCAGGGGGAGTAGCAGAGGGAGAGGGAGAAGCAGGCTTCCCACTGAGCAGGGAGCCCAATGTGGGACTTGATCCCAGGACCCTGGGATCCTGACCTGAGCTGAAGGCAGCCGCCCAACCGACTGAGCCACCCAGGCGCCTCCTCCTTGTTTGTTTTTAGCCACTCTGTCTGTTTTCATGTTGCATGAAAAAATTAATCTCTATCATCCTGGTTTCGTTGGTTAACTGACTGAAAAGGGAAACACTGGGTTTGAGATTAGTGCGGACAGCACATTTTGAGCTGAAAATTAAGTACACTTAATTGCTTTGTGTTTACTTATTAATCAGCGGGCTTTGTTGTCCACCCACTTGTGAAAGTTGGATGAAAATAGGTTCTCTCTTGGTGGGAGTGTCTGAATGAACAGCACTGATTTTGTAAAGAGATGGAGAGCGCAGTAAAAATCATAATCGTCCTTTTTGCTGTTATTTCACTCCCATGTGTTAGGGAGATGGTACCAGGTGAGAGAGTTGTGGCAAAATTCCTTTAGAGCATTTGTGATTTTCCTTTCTCGGCCGGGGATTGATTTGTTCTAGAGGCTTTTCATCAGGAGTGATGTTGTTAGCATTCAGTCTCATGGGAGCCAACATAGCCTCACTGTGCAAAAATTCTGGAGCCAGATGCCTGGTTCACATCACACTTCTGCACCCTTGCTGGCCAAGGCTGGAGGCAGGTGACTGGGCCACTGTGCCTTCATTTCCTCATGATGTAAGTGGGCCAGATCTCAGTACCTGCCTCACAGGGTTGTTCTAAGGATCAGATGAGTTAATACGTATAAAGAGCTTAGAACAGGGCCTGACACCTGGTAAATTCACAATCTGTGGTATTAAGTAGCTTCAGGATGTAATAAGCAGACATAGTCTGATTTGGGGCCTTGCTTTCCACACAGGTAAGTGTTATATTCTTACCAACAAGCATTTTATGCTTGAAGGTCTCAGGGAAAACCATTAATCAGAAAGAGTTTACTGCCTTGAATATTTTCCTTCAGGCAAACCTGCCTTTTCTTTTCTGACTGTAAGGCTGAATGCCCTTTCCTGTCTTCTGAATGCTAGTATCACTTGTGGTTTGCACCATGACCTTGGCAATTGGTCATGTGTGGCCTTGTGACATTTTTATTGTTGTATAGGACTGTTCTTTATCTCTTATCTAGTTTTTATGTTTCTTTGCTCCTCATGATGAGATTATGAGCTCCCTAAGGTGTCATGAATCCTGAGAGGAAATGTCACATGGCGTCAAGCTTGAGTCAGACTCTGTGGGGTTCATATCTGGTTCCCATTAACACTAGCAAGGTGTTAACTTACCTGATCCCGTTTCCCATTCCCTATCTTAAGAGGTATAGTGAAGATTAGAGATAGTATAGGAAAAGCGCTTGGCTGTGATCTGTCTCCAGCCCTTAGTCTGGAGTTGGCGGGCCCTTGATAAATGTGAGAGGATTGATCTCTCTGGGGTGCAGCCCCATAGCCGGAGTTTTGCTGGAGAGCAACAGCTTGGCCTCAGCATGTGGTGTGCTGTGCGGCGGCACGATTGAGCACCTGTGTAGGAGACACTAGTGTGGAGACAGCTTTGTGTCAGAGATGCTTTCTTGCACTCCGGGGCTTCGAGTCTCAATGGGGCGGGCCACCGGATGCTTCTGAAGGTAAGAGCTAGAGCAGTCCCCTGCAGCTTTGTGGACCGTGGCCCACTGGGTCTGTGGCTGCCGTCTTTCCTCTTATGTAATTCAGCGGAGCTGCCAGCACCTCTCAGCTAGCACGTTCGTGGGCCTGGTAAGCGGCCTGTTAACTGCCTTTGCTGGCTTCTTAACACAAGTTTCCTGTCTCTTGGAGGTAATGCCATCAGAATCAGGCCACAGAGAGCAAGCTGAGTCTTTTATAGTCAGCACAAAACTTTGAAAAACACGAGATCAACAAGAATGTGCAATTTCCCTCCAGCTTCATGGTCAGAAGAGGGCTCAGTGATGTTATGGGATTGTAACAGCTCCCCCCGCCCCCCCCCCATTACTGAAAATGCTTAATGAAACAGGTAATCATCAAATCATTTATTATTTTTTTTCAACCCAGTGTCCCTGGAAATGAATGAGAACCTTCTCAAACCGGACTGGAGAGGTTGAGCTGGTCATTTCCCACCTTAATTTCAAGATAAACCTTGATCCTAGGCACTTTGTTCCAGAAGACCCTGCAGGCATTTCTGCTGTAACACCGTATGTGTTTTCTGCAGAATCACACACCTCTCACATCATAAGAGGGCTTGTGGGAGAAACTGAGCAGAGGTGGTACAGTGCAACTTGATGGCCCGAGTGTGACAACAGCAGTCACTGGGGGCTGGGGAGATGCTGTGGACAGCCGAGGCAGGCAGCGCCGTGCAATGCTAAAAATGTACAGAACGTGTTCTAACGGGCGCAGAGCTGGCTGGGCTGAGGCCGCGCGGTGGCAGTGGGGCTCTGAGCCCTGGGGGCTGCCGGGAAGGCGCACATGCAGCTGACAGTGTGGGGGAGGAGGAGCTCACTGCAGGTGCTGGCTCCCCCCCACACGTTGGTATGGAAATTTTCAAAACTACCGAAATGTTGAAGAAATCGTATAATGAGCACCCATGTATCTGTCACCTCGATTCCCTACAGGCACTCAATTTTAAGTTTTAAAAAATAGAGTTGAGGGGTGCTTGGGTGGCTCAGGGGGTTAAGCGCCCGACTCTTGATTTCAGCTCAGGTCATGATCTCAGGGTTGTGGGATCGAGCCCTGTGTTGGGCTCTGTGCTGGGCAAGGAGCCTGCTTAAGATTCTCTCTCTCTCCCTTTCCTTCTGCCCCTCCCACCCCTGCTCGCACGTGTGCGCTCGCTCTCTCAAAAAAAATATACATACGTGTGTGTGTGTGTGTGTGTGTGTATACATACACGTATATGGGGGTCTTTTGTTTTCTTGTTGAGAATTATAATTCTCCCTTTGCTGTTTCAGTTCCCTTGCCTTAGAAAAATCACATTTGAACTGAGGCTTCTCACGTTTTACTGATGTCATTCCCTCCTGTACCAATTG
Source organism: Ailuropoda melanoleuca (assembly GCF_002007445.2). Lineage (NCBI taxonomy): Eukaryota > Metazoa > Chordata > Mammalia > Carnivora > Ursidae > Ailuropoda > Ailuropoda melanoleuca. The sequence continues at coordinate 16,780,958 of NC_048221.1, forward strand.
CATATGAGCCAGTCTGCATTGTGGAAGTGGGCATCATGGTAGCCGCACAGCCTGTTGCTCAAGTGTGTGGTGCGTGTGGCTGTCTCTCCCTGCTCCTCTCCTGCCCCATTTATCATATTGAAACCAGTGGGGCAAAGAGAGCAGAGAGCGCGTGCACCTTCCCCACAGACCCAGGGATGCGGTGACGCCTTCACCGTGTCAGTGTGTTCAACATATGGACCTTACTTCCTGTACCTTCCCACCTTCCCTTGCAACCGTGATGTTCATGCATAGCAAAGTTCTTAAAAACATACTTTATAGGAGCTTCTTAAAAACATACTTTATAGGTCGCTGATAAGTAGTATTTAGTCTCCAAATGAATGGAAGTATTTGGAATGGCAAACCACTGACTTTTATAAAGAGAGAGAAAGCTGGTAAGTGTGGGTCTGGTCTTGGCTTAGGGAGGACCCCAACAGTCAGTCCTTTTCTGGCCCATTTCTTAGAGGGAAAGAATAATTTGAGACCTGCTCACTAAAATGGCCATCTGGGAACTAACAGCAGACACGGGATAGCTACCATAAGTGGAAGACAGATAAGGGGATTTATACGGTACCATGGTTTTTCAGTTTTCAACCGTTTTCTTGTTTCGTCCTCACCACTCTTGACTGTAGAGAAGGAAGTGGGATGGGTGTTTCACTCACAGAAGGTGGCTCAGGGAACAGGAGAATTTGAGGGCTGTTTTGAGAGTCAGGAAGGGATCTCTACAAAGTTATCATGTATCCCGTCTACATAAAACAGTTGTCTTCTTTCTGTGTGGAATCGGTGGCACTGTTTCTCAGAGCCTGTGACTGGCTGCACATACTGTCCAGCAGCCCTGCTGCCCAGAGCTCCTCCCAGATGCTCTGGGGTGAGTCAGTCCAGGGATCTGTAACTGTGAGGGGTGAGAACACGTCACCCTGATGCCCTCTCTCTTTCCCCAGATCGGGCCCAGCACAGGCAGCGTCAGTGCAAACTTCCCCCACCCCGCCTTCCACCCATGTGTGTCAACCCTGCCCCTGGAGGGACCATCTCTCGAGGTAAGGGAGGAGCCTTGCCTCCAGCATCAGCTTGATCCAGGGTCTGTGGGGAGGTGGGTGGCAGTGGGAGCCCGGGTGCCAGGGTCACGGTCCTCTGGAAAGCCAGTGAGGAAGAATGGGGCTAGCGGAGCTGTTGGAACCTCAGGGAGAGATCATTTTTTAAAGGTCTGGGTTATTTTATAATCCTTGGTCCCCTGGCTTAGACCCTGTGGTCTCATTGGGCTTCCTCGTGCGACCAGGCATAAAGCCTAAGCTCAGTCTGGGTGTTCAGCACCAGTGTGGAGAGTCTGCAGGGCTTGGCTCTTCCAGGCAGCCCCTGGCTCAGGTGGCTCAGAAAGCACAGGGCGCCTGTAGCAGGGCCAGAACAGAGAGCCCTAACCAGGCCCCGTGTCCTCCATCTTGGAGGCTTTGGGGATGCCTGGCAGATCCCTTCCTCATCTACCCCCAGCTCCTCAAAGCACTTTACTGACATTCAGATCTGTCTCTCAGTCCATTTGGCAGGGTAGGCTCTCCTTTTGACTGAGGAGGATGTGAGCGCGCCCGGACAGGTGGTAGCTCCCCTCAGGTTCCACTGGTACCCAGGGATGGGGCCAGTGATGGGACCCAGGGGAGCATCCCTGCCCCTCCCTCAGACTTAAAGCTTTTCCAGGTCTGCTAAGACCAGTGCCCCTGGTGGCTTCTTGCTTTCCTCTGACAGCTGCCCCTCTGCCCCATTGGCTGGCTGTTCGCACCCCAAGGCCAGTTGCCTAGCGGAAGAACACGATTTTAGGTCATAGAGTCTTTGCCTCCTGTGGAGACAGCACGTCCACTTTAGGCTCTGTCTGTAAAGTGCTTTGAAGGTCAAGAGCTCAGGAAGGGTCGGGGAGCACAGAGCACCTCAGTTTCTGCAGCCTACGCTGCTGCCCTGTTCCCACGCAGTGTCCACACGTGACGTCCTCCTGCTGCAGTGGCCCCGACCTCAGACAACAGCGTAGAAAGAAATACTTCCAGCCCCTCTGACCATTTGACTTAGGTGTTAAAGAAATGCCACCCCCCTCCCGTTGCCAAAACAAGAGTTGATTGCCCTTTTTTTTTTCTTTCTTAAAATGCCCTGTAACTCGAAAAGGCTGAACGTTAACATTTCCAACATGGCAGGTGAGTGGCTCTGAGAGTGTCAGATGTGCTTTGGCTAAGCTTAAAGATGGTTAGGCGGGATGAACCAGGCAGCACGGCTAGGCAGTGCCTCCTTGAGCACATGCAGGGGAGAAGGCTGCTGCACTTGGGGGCAGCTGCTCCCGGTGGGGGACAGTCCCCGCGCTGTCTTCCCTGTAGGAGCACAGACCCCCCGAGCCTGATTGTCTCCTCACAGCTGCGCCTCCGGAAGGCATCCATGGCTGTATGCATCTTTGCCTCCTTTCTCTCTCTCTCTCTTTCTCCCTTTCTCTCCCTTTCTTGCCTCCATTTCTTCATCCCAGAAGCAACTGACCTTTTAGTCCATACATGACTGTTGGGCCTTTCTGCCATGCTTTCTGATTCCCTAGTGGCTTCACTGGTGCCTCTGCCTTTACGAGGAAGTGTGTGTGGCAGAAACAGCCTCTCTGGTGTTCAGACAGGAAGACAGAGCTCACAAAATGGTGGCCACTGGAATAGGTTATAGAGTCAGATTTGGAATTGGAACAAACTCCCAGCTTCTTTGCCTGTCTCCCCCCATTCTACCGTCAACCTCTTACCAAGGCCTCCTTGGTAAAGGGTGAGGAAATTCAGAGCCCCTTCTGTCGATTTTTCCCACCCACCCTGATCTGAGACAGAGAGCACTGGAAAGCAACGTGGGATAACAGCCCTTCTGGCAGGATCCTGGGGCCACAGGACTAGTCCTTCCTGTCCATTTCCTCATACACATGTGTCCCCTTTTCTTGGCGCGGTGGTTTACCTCAGGGGACCCTGTGGCTCTATGCATGTGGATGGGAAAGCCCTGAGGATGGGTAGGGCGGTCAGGGTGGCTGCCTGGCTCCTGTAGCTCCCTTTACCTTTCCTTTTGCCAGCCAAGGGCGCCATGTCTTGCCATTTTGACCATCCACAAAATCTAACTGTGGTTGAAGACACTGACAGAATGTTGACTGAGATGCTCCTTCTCACTCCGCCCCCAGAAGTTATCTAGTCTGCCCCAAGTCTGGACAATCTTGGGCTTCCTCTTGTTGCTTTTTCCTGGGGCCTCTAAAGTTTAGGGTCCTAAAACATCCTCCTATGTATTCAGCAGCTCCTTCACACTTTAATTCCACACTCCCAGATGTTGTTGTTTAACATTTAGTACCAGATGTCGTGCTTGAGTCAGAAATGAATGGAGGGATCCCCGAGCCAGTAAAACATTTCTTTTTTTCAAAAGTTTCTTCCTTTTCACAGGCAAAGGAGGAGTCAACTTTCCCTCCCCAAAGAATGGAGAGTGGAGGAGAAGTCTTTAATGTTGGTGGAAGAGGGCATACCTGAGCCCTTCTAACTTTCTTCAAAATTCTCTGAGGCGGGAGTCAGCAAACTTTAAGGGTCACAAAATACATATTCTGGGCTTTCTGGGCCATATGGTTTCTTTTGCAGCTCCTTCACTCTGCCACTGTAGTGTGAAAGCAGTGATAGATAATACACAAACAATGAGCATGGCTATGTTCCAATAAAGCTTTATTTATAAAAACAAGCAGTGGGTGGATTTGGTCTGCAGGCTGTAGTTTGGCAACCCCTGCTCTAGACCAATGGGGAGAAGATCACAAAACCAGAAGATTTTTAAGACCCGGATGTAAGAGTTGCCTTCATTTTATAAGAGGCAGTGAGGTTCGTGGAAGTGAAATATTTGCTCAAGGTGATACCAGCTGTTAGAGCCCAGATGCAGTAAATGAAATAGGAAAGGGGGTCAAGGAGCTAACTGAGAACCAACTAGTTGGTTGGCACCACATGATGCTTTTTTTTATACATAAAATTTCAAACATCTGTTCAAAATACATTTTCTTTTTTTTTTTTTTTAAAGATTTTATTTATTCGACAGAGATAGAGACAGCCAGTGAGAGAGGGAACACAAGCAGGGGGAGTGGGAGAGGAAGAAGCAGGCTCATAGCAGAGGAGCCTGATGTGGGGCTCGATCCCATAACGCCGGGATCACGCCCTGAGCCGAAGGCGGGCGCTTAACCGCTGTGCCACCCAGGCGCCCCCAAAATACATTTTCTAAAATAGAGAAAATAGTATGGGATTTACCATACTTAACCAGTTAACAACTCATGGCCAGTCCTAATTTGTGTCTGTCCCTCCACATTGGCCCCTTTGGGAGCAGATCTAAGAAATCAGTGTTCTGACCTTAGCCTGACTAAGTGGCTGTCAGAACAGGGTGCTATACTGAGGGCTTGCCACAGCACCATGATGGGCCCAGGCCCTGCTTTCCACTGGGTGGGTGGGTGGGGGTGTCTTTGTCTAGGCTTTTGTCTCCTTCAGCTTTCAGACACCACCGTTTTCAAAATTTGGCCTCAGCCCCTAATGCCATTATCAGGCTTGGTAAGCTTCTAGATTCTTTTGAGGGAATTTGGGCTGCTAACAGTCCCTGAAAACTACCGAGAAGCTGGGTGGATGCCTTGGCTTTTGGCCAGTTAGAGTGACACTTGGCCAAAGTCAAAGCCATTGTGGAATCATCTCCTGCCCCAAGGGTCTCGCCATCCCAATGTGGGTGATCTGGATAGGGGCGTTTGATACAGATGGTGGTGTCCCCTTGTGAGGTCAGACCTGCCACCAAGGTCACCTTCCCTTGTGCCCCTTTCCTGCTAAAAGCCCTCCGAGGAGGGAATAGAGAAGTGGGAGTTGAAGCTGAACCATCCTGTGCTGGGTGTGTTGTCTCAGACCTCAGAGGGGCTTCTCTAACAGAGCACCCTGCCGAGCCGCCTTCCAGACAGTCCCATTTTATCCTCACCACAGCCATACCAAATGAGCACAGCAAGTGTGTCCTCGTTTTCCCAACTGATGAAATTGCCCAAGGTTCACAGCTGGCAAGTGACAGAGCTTGGACTAAGCCCAGGTATTAGGAGTCATATCCTACATTCTTGCCATAGGCCAGCAGTTCTCAGAATGAGGTCTCAGACCAGCAGTCTCATTATCATCTGGGAACTTGTTAAAAATGCAGATTCCTGGGCTCCATTCCAGACCTAATGAATAAGAAACTTTGGGGGTGGCTCCCAGCAATGTTTTAACAAGCTCTCCAGGAGTCCTCAGAGTCAGATATAGAATTATAAAACAAACACACAAACAAAACCCTCCCTCCCAGCATATCCCCAGCTGCACTGCCAACCTCTAACCAAGCCCCTTGCTGTCACTGCCCCAACATGCAGACTCAGTGTGATTCCCAGCTGAGCCAAATTTCTGTTCCTCAGTGCCATACGAGGCAGAAGGGGAATGAGGCTGGCTAGAACCCAGGCATAGTAGTTTGGAAATAGAATCCATTTGGCTTTCAAACAAGTAAGGAAGAGCAGCTTCAGACTCACACTGCTCGACCAGCTCAGTTCTTGGGCACGTTATCCAAGTCTGGTATTTTTCACTTTTGACTCCAGCCCTGGAATTAAAGTGGTCTGCTTATGTTCGGGAGGTCTTTCCTGTCCCGGAACCAGATTCTTCATCAGGTTTACTTTGTAAGCCATTAAATGAGATGGGGGTGCCCTGGTTTAGCGGTTATCCTCCCTCCTGGGTCTGGAGTGCAAGCCAATTTGCCAGGGCATGTGAGAGGTCTTTATGAGCAATGGGTGGGACCTAGAAGGAGCCTGGAGTTCATCTCCTTGGATGGATGTTGATTAAGCTAAGGCCTGAACTTTTCCCGAAAAGTCCCCTTCCGTCTTCCTGACTCCTATTCAGACTACGAGTCTCTGGGTTTGGCTTTGCCGGGGCAGTGAGTTGAGCTGGGTGCCAGCCCGGTCAGGCTGCCCACCAGGTGACAAACCCGGGACGCCGGAGGCCGGGAACCTGGGCGCCTGGACCGCGATGGCTGGTCCCCGTTCCCGGTCCTCCCGGCCGCCAGGGGGCGCGCGGGCCGCTGCTCCTGCTCTCCCGCCCTCCCGCCTGTGGCTTCCCGGCTCCGAGCCCGCGAGTGCCGGCGGGAGCGCAATGGCGGCCGCCAGGAGGCTCATGGCGCTGGCTGCCGGCGTCTCTCCACGCCTGCGACCACCGGGCCCCCGCGCCACCGGGCGACAGGAATGCTCGCGCGGCCTCTCGTCAGGCTGCGCCCACCCCGATGGCACGAAGGAGGCCACCGAGGCCGAGGCAGGGGTGGCCCTTAGCGGCACCGGGGAAGGCGACGGGAGCATGGTGAACGGTGAGGGTCGGGGCGGCCTTTCCGCGACGCCCTTGGCTGCCGGGGCTGGCAGACCTGGGGGCGCGGGCCGGGGTCGGGCCTGGCGGGCCGGGGCCCCTCTCCGCTAGTGGCCGAGACCGCCGGCCGGTGGCGGGCTGCAGCGCTGCTGATGTAAAGCTCAGTGTGGCACAGGCCCAAATGGACCCTGGGCGCGGAGGTTCGGGGACCCGAGCGCCTGCACCAGGCAAGAATAGGTGAGAGGCGTGGGACCTCGAGGGCGTGGGGGAAAACAGGAAAACATCCACCTCCCTCCGGAATGGGTGGTCAAGGGTTAGAGCATCAAGGGTAAGCGCATCCTCACCAGAGTGGGAAAGAGCCCAAAATACACTTGGTATTTCAGGATTTGAGGTAGAGTCAGAATGATTCCCAGCGTTGTGGCTCCTGAATAGCGCAGGGAATGAGACTTTTGAGAGCATCCCTGCCTGTCAACCCCGTCCTGCCCTGTAGAGCTGTAGGGGGGACCAGTGCACATCTGTTGTGCCTGGGGGTCTGGTGGGCTCTTAACTTTAGGTCCCTCTGTGGGAAGCCCTTTGAGTCTACTTAAATAGCAGTCTTAACTGCTTGAATCTCGGTTGCTTTATAAGTTCTTTAGAGGGAGGCAGAGTCAGGCAGTCCTCCTTCTTGGCCAGTTGACACAGTCATCTGCTCCAGGGAAACCGTCTCAGCCCAGGATTAGGGTTACACCAGAACTCCCGGGCGGGGGGCGCCTTCGTCAAAGTACAGAGGCTTCCCCCAACATCACCACCATTCTTAAGTGGCCTGATGAGGGTCAGGGTGCCCATTATGGTGAAAAATCTCCCTGGGTGATTTATGACTGATGCGTGCAGGGGCACATGTGCAAGGTTTTTCTTTTTGGAGCTGGTTTAAAGCCGAATAGAACGCCAGACACTGGGTGGAGAATGAAAAGGTTTCCCCATCTCCTCTGCCAGTCACTGACCCTGCATCTCTTGAGGGCCACTTTGGTGCTTTGGGGCCTTTACTTCTGTTTTTAGCTGCTCCCAGCAGGCTTCTTCACGGCCTGGCTGGGCCTTATGTCTGGTACAAACTGCCTCTAGTTGGACATCTCAGCCGTTTGTACTCTGGGATTGAGTCAAAGTACAAGTGGAAAAATGTGGGGTACTTCTCGGGGTGTCTGATGCATCCTGCCTCCACTTGACTCCAGCGAACTTGGGGGAGGAATAGCTTATGCCTGCGTCTCGGCCGTGGAGGTCCCTGTTCAATGTCCCAAACAGAACCTGCTCGAAGAGGCCTTTTGCAGGGTGCTGAGGTGCAGCTGAGAGCTGGGGCCTGGTATTCAGACTTTGGGACCAACCCTCCCTTTTGTGTGTCGTTTGTTTTAGGAGGGGCCTTGCATTGTCTTTTTCTCCAGTTTGTGTGTGTGGTGAAGTTTTGTTTTTGTTTTTTGTTCAGTGCCTTCTTTCAGACAAGGGGGGTTTGGTGCCGCCTAGGCTTCTGTAGCTGATGTATTAAATCAGGAGCTTACGGGAAGAGGATGCTGGCTCTTCTCTGTGGTGTGTGGCTCACTGGTCCTTCTCCTTCAGGAAATGGTTGTGGAAGTGGGTGTGGTTGTGCACGTTTACTGTCCCCTGTAAACCCTGAAGCCATTCCTCCCTCCTTTACCAAGATGCTCCTGGGTGGTTTGGGGTCATGAGCCAACATCCTCAGTATCCAGCCCAGGGTTGTCTTGATACACGCCCCATGGAGTTTATAACGCTTTTGTTCTTATTTTCTTAGCTTCTAGGGACCTATTAAAAGAGTTCCCACAGCCCAAAAACCTTCTCAACAGTGTAATTGGAAGAGCCCTCGGCATCTCACATGCGAAAGACAAACTGGTCTACGTGCACACGAATGGACCGAAGAAAAAGGTAACTCACTGGTGGCTGGGAGACGTGTTGGTGTGACTCTCAGGAAAGAGGCCGGCTGCCCTTTTCTCCCTCAGGTGTCTTTGTCAGGGAGGCCATAGAGTAGGTTCTGTGAATTGCAAATGGTCAGCAGAGACTCTCAAAGCAAAGCTAGGTCTGAAAAAGAGCCTGGTTTAGAAAAAGGGAATACAGAGGAGATGAGGTGAGGAGTTCCCATCTTGGGTATGACAGGACTCTGCACTGACCCCTGGTTCTGGTCCCTGTTGAATAACTGGGACTGCAGAGGGTCAGAGTTGATAAAAAATTCCTGTTCCTAGAGCCTCGTAGGTCCTGGGACCCACAGAAGCATGCAGGTAAACCATTCTGAATGAAGATTTTTAACAATAAAGATGGGTCCCACCTTGCTCTCTGGCTAGAACATGGCACTTTGAAGAAGCAAAACAACTTGAGGTGGGATGAACAGCTGAGGATGGGAAGGTTAGAGCCTCACGGGGGTCAGCCGTGGGTGCGGGGTGCTGCCTGCTCTCAGCTCGGCTGCCATCAGGCCCACAGCAACTCCGTGTGATTTGCAGCACCCCAGCGGTCTGGAGAGGCCAGGGTCCTGATTGTTTCTTCTCCCCCCCAGAAAGTCACCCTCCACATAAAGTGGCCCAAGAGCGTGGAGGTAGAAGGCTATGGCAGCAAGAAGATCGACGCTGAGCGGCAGGCTGCAGCCGCGGCCTGCCAGCTGTTCAAGGTGACCCTTCCGATGGGCTTTCTGGTACCAAGTGCTCTAGGTGGAGGTTGATGGGGGTTCGCTCAGTCACCTGTCCTTCCCACCTCGTGGTTCTTCTGCTGTGCAGCCAACAAGGAACTACTTGTGTGTTTTGGTTTGGTTTGTTTTTTTGCCACTGTAGTTACCTACTTTCTGTGTCGGAAAACACAGAGGAGAGCTCTTGATGGAAAACGTTCCCTTCGTACAGCACCGTGGGTATACTTCCATTTTGGTTTCTGTTTTTGTTTTCCCATGATTTCACGTGGGTTTTCCTTGCACCCACACAGTTGTCTGTTCCTTGTAACGGAAGCACGGTCGTTGCTTCTGTCACTCCTCAGTGGTTGGGCATGGGCTGCTTTCGGGTTCTTGGTTACCCAGTGTTTAGCCCTTCAGTGCTGCAGTGATGGCCTTTCTGTCCATCCCTACTTGGCTCCCTTTATGGCTGTGCCAACCTTGAATCTTGCTCGGGCTCCTCGGTCTTCATTTCTGCTCCAATGGGGACAGAGCTGTAGGGCGGGTATTCCTTTAGATTCTCTCCCACTGAATCCCCAGGCCTTCACTGTCCCCGCCTGCTCCCTGCGTCTGAGGTGGAAGGGCCTTTTTCCTCGCCGGGGCCCCACACCCACTCCGTTCTTTTGTCTGTGTCACCTTTCTGCATCTCTTCTCCATCCCTTCTCCCACCCTTTACTTTTTCAGATCCTTCCTCTTCTGAGTCTGTTCTGTGGGCTTTGCACACGCTTCAGTGCCCTGATTCCTTCCCCTCGGCCCTGCTTCCACAGTTGCCAGAGAGCAGACGGCGCTGTGTGCTTGTGGTGTGTGTCTTCCCTGCTCCAGTGTTGTGTCCCTTGCCCTGCTCACTGGTGGCCTTACCCCCCCACCCCCAGTGCCTGACAGATAGCAGTGGTCACCAGGTGATTGTTGAATGACTGGAACAGCGCTTCGGCGGGCCAGCCTTTCTGAGTCCTCGCTTTGCTTGAATGTTTTGGGTGGCCTTCCTCAGCCCCTGGGTGACACCACCCTCTCCTCCTCCCTGGGTCACTACAGGCTCTTCTCCTCTCCCACCCTCTGTTAACCTCTGTTTTCTCTCTACCCATTTTCCCTGGGGAAATCTCTCAGTGGTTCAGGCACCCTTTCTTTTGAATTTCTCAGGAATCTCCATCTCTTAGAGCAGCTCTACCTCAGGGAATCTCACCGGGGTGGGAGAGGGGATGACATGGATTTGGCAACACCTGGAGATGTTTTGGTGGCCACAGCTGGAGGAGTGTTTCTGGCAAGAGGCTGGGGAAGCTTCTAAATGCCCTGCAGTGCACAGGACAACCCCCGACAACAAAGAATTAGCTGGCCCCAAATGCCAGTAGTGCTCAGGGGGAGAGAGTCTTCTCTGCGTGTTTAAAGGGGGCCTGTGTGCAGCAAGTCTTGGTCCCGTTCCTGCCCCGCCCTTTCTCTGTCCCTGTCTCTGCTCCGCTCAGAGCCTGGTAAGTTACACAAAATATAAGATTTACCATCTTAACCATTTGTCAGCGAGCAGTTGAGTACTGTTAAGCATAGTATTAAGCATTGCCTCCAGAACTTTTTCACCTTGCAAAACTGAAACTGCATACCTTTTTTTTTTTTTTTTTAAGATTTTTTAATTTATTCATTTGACAGAGAGACAGCCAGCGAGAGAGGGAACGCAAGCAGGGGGAGTGGGAGAGGAAGAAGCAGGCTCCCAGCCAAGCAGGGAGCCCGATGCGGGGCTCGATCCCAGGACACTGGGATCACGCCCTGAGCCGAAGGCAGACGCTTAACGACTGAGCCACCCAGGCGCCCCCTGAAACTCCATACCCATTAAACTAACAAATCCCGTTTCCTCCAGCCCCTGGCAGCCACCGTTCTACTGCCTGTTTGTATGAATTCGACTCCTAGGGACTTCATATCCTCATATAAGTGGAATCATGCAGTATTTGTCTCTTTGTGACTGGCTTATTGTACTTAGCATAGTGTCCTCAGGGTCCCTTCAGCCCTTGTGTCAGAACTTCCCTGCTTTTTAATGCTGAGGAGCACTCCATGGTATGGGCGTGCTACATTTTGTTAATTCATTCATGCATTGATGGGCTCTTCGGTTTTGTCCGCCTTTTTGGCTCTTGTGAATAATGCTGTTGTGACCATGAGCGTACAAACACTCTCTTCAGGACACTGCTTTCAGTTCCCAGAAATGGAATTATTGGATCGTATGGTAGTTCTGTTCTTAATTTTTTTAAGGCATTGCCGTACTTAACTTTTTCCATGGTGGCTGTAACATTTATGTTCCCACCAACAGGGCGCAGTTTCGTTCCATCCGTACCAGCGCTTTGGGTGCTGGTTTTTGGGTGCTGTCCTGATGGGTGCGAGGTGGGATCTCTTGGTTTTGATTGGCATTTCCCTGATAGATACTGGTGTTGTGTTGAGCGTCTTTTCTCTCTCTCGCTCTCTTTTTTTAAGGTAAATTCTTAAATTTGTGTTAACTGCACAGGGCTTTCTCAGTATGTAAAATATCGCATCCTAGTGGTAGACCTTGGACAGATGAGCTGAAAAGGACAGAACGCAGCAGAAGACAGTGTGCTTTTCACACCCCCAGACTTCGTCCCCGACTGTCGGAAGGTGGTAGTTCCTTCTGAGATGTGGGGGCGAAGGGACTGCTTTCACAAACTCTTTTTTTTGACCTGATGGAGTTGAAAGTGCAGCAAAAGCTCTGAAGAGCTTTTAGAATTTAATCAAGCGGATGGAGAATTGGTGGAAAATTCAGTTCCGTTAGTCACATACAGTGATTAGTTCTCTGGAGGGGAAAAAGCATTTTTCCCCCAAATGTATACCTAAATCAGGTGGGAGTAGATTTTGAGGATTTGTGCCCGTCACGCTGCAAAGAGCTATAGTTATGGAGAATGCCGTTGTGTCTTGTGCTTATCCCATCTGTGTCTCTTTGGAGAAATGTCTGAAGTTCTTTGCCTGTTGTTTAATCGGGTGGGTGTTTTTGTTGTCATGGAGTCCTTTGTTCACGTGGGAGTTCACAGCCTTTTCGTTCTCCAACGTCTGCGCTCTCCATTTGGCAGCTCCTTCCCCCCCCAAGCAGAGTGTGTGTTAAGCGTCGCCCTCCTGCCCAGTGCCCATTGCCAGCAGCACAGAGGTCACTGAGCGTGCTCTTGTCAAATGCCCGAGCAGCTTAGCCAGACTTGGACTGGAATTATGTTACTTAATGTTCATCAGGCTTCTCAGTTTGTGGTTCCTTAGACCCTGGTCACCTGCATTTCTGTTCTGCCTCGTGGATTCGGAGTTTCTTGCGGGCAGAGACCAGGTCCTGTCTCTCCTGATGACACTCAGGGTAGCCAGCACGTGGGTTTGTGCGTGCTAGACACTCAGCACGTTTTATTTGGTATTCTTTCTAGAAGAGAATGATGCTGTGATACACTTCAAAGTAATATACTTTGTATGAATGGCTTTACAAGCATCCCAGGTTATTTCTAGAATATGTTCTCAGCATAGGATTCTTAGGTCAGAGCAGAGATAGATCTGTTTTGTGGTATGGGCTTCATTTCTCCTAACTGCTGTATTCACCGAAGCTTTCTAGGTCACTTTGTGAATGCATCAGCTTTCCCGTTGCCTGTGGGGTTTGTTTTTTTCCCCCCCGTTTTTTGTCTAATAGATGTAAGAGTTTTTACCTTGTCATTTTCATGTGTCAGAGCAAAACATTTTAAGTGCCCTCTTGATGCCCAGTTCTGGACCTGGGGCTGAGGTGGGTGGACGGGTGCAAAGGTACGGCTCCCACATAGGGTAGTTACAGGGTAAGGGGGCAGGTTCTGGGCAGACTGAAGTGTGAGGATGGCCCCTTAACAACACGCCTTCCCCCCCAGGGCTGGGGCCTGCTGGGTCCCCGAAACGAGCTGTTTGATGCAGCCAAATACCGCGTGCTAGCCGATCGCTTTGGCTCTCCGGCCGACAGCTGGTGGCGCCCGGAACCCACCATGCCACCAACTTCCTGGCGGCAGCTGAACCCTGAGAGCATCCGGCCAGGGGGACCTGGGGGCCTGTCCCGCTCCTTGGGCCGGGAGGAAGAGGAGGATGAGGAGGAAGAGCTGGAAGAGGGGACCATTGATGTCACCGACTTCCTGTCCATGACCCAGCAGGACTCCCACACCCCACTCAGGGACTCGAGGTACAGCTGGACGTGGGGGTGCAGGGAAGCTGCATCTTGACACGGGGCTGGGTGATGTTCCCTGGGAGCCTTCTCTGAAACGGGAGGGTCCCTGCCCTGCATCTCTGCCTGCGTGTCCTGTCATTCTACCGGTGCGTCTCCCATTCTGCTGTGTGGTTGGGCTTCTGCAGAACAGCAGCAGGGACCCTCCCTCCGGGTCACACTTGGTCCCTCCAAGGCCCAGCCACCACTCTGCCTGCCCCTGGGCCCCTGCCGCCTGCCCTCAGTTATCTGTTTGGGGGAACTGAGGGAGTGTAGTCGTGCCGTATGTCGGAGAGGATCACAGGCCACGCGAAGACGCCGGGCCTGCCATCTTTTCCGTGCCTCCTGCCGTACCCTGCAGTGTCCTAGCCCCCTGGGCTTCAGAGCCGGAGGTGAAATGGGCCCAGGAAGAGATAGAGCTTTTTCACCTGAACTTTTGGTCCTCCCAGGGGGGGTTCCTTTGAAATGACAGACGACGACAGTGCTATTAGGGCTCTGACCCAGTTTCCGCTTCCCAAGAACCTTCTGGCCAAAGTGATTCAGATAGCAACGTCATCCTCCACAGCTAAGGTGAGTCAGGTCTCCTAGGAGTGCGTGTGGGTGGGGAGCTGGCTTGTTGTGTCTGCTGGTCCCAGGGATCAGGTAGGAGGGAAGGTACAGGTGTGTGGGAGGGCCAAGGTTACCTATACCCTCAGCCCCGCACCTCGGCCAGTCCTAGGCTCACGGTCCTTGGACTGTGAAGAGGGTGAAGTGGCTGGGACTGAAGTTGGTGTGGGAGCTTGGGGGCTGGGCTGGCACCGTGGGAGCAGGAGACCCGAGTGGTCCGGGGGTGCTGGCAGGAATGGGGTGGGGATGGTGCTGTCTGGCTGGGGTTGAATTTCGTCTCTGTGGCCGGGCTCAGGGCTTCAGTAAGCACAGCTTCTCCCTAGGGGTAAGGCCTTTATGCGCCCCCAGAACGTGCCTGGTTCTGGCTCAGGCTGACAGGTTCCACCCGCCGCTGCCTCCATACTGTTTGCTTCGAAGGTGCTGGCAGCACAGTGGGCTAGGAGGGTAGGTGGCAGCACTGCCCAGACACTGTCTTCTGCCGTGAAAGCGCAGGACGGCCGGAGACGCCAGCCCTGGTCTCGGGAGCTGCGGCCCTGTGGGCTTGCTTCTGCTGTCCGGTGGCCCATCTCTTGTGGCCGATGTTTGGCACCTGCTGAGATGGGGGTAATTCTATCGCTGGGTTCCTTGGCATTCTGAGAACTGCTTCCTCCGCCTTTTCATAGCCATCTCTCTTGCTTTCCATATAGAACCTCATGCAGTTCCATACTGTGGGCACGAAGACCAAGCTGTCCACCCTCACTCTGCTCTGGCCCTGCCCCATGACCTTTGTTGCCAAAGGGCGCCGCAAAGCAGAGGCTGAGAATAAGGCGGCAGCCCTGGCTTGCAAGAAGCTGAAGGTGAGTCGGGGGGTCCCTGGCACGATGCGTGGGGGGTCTTGGAGCTCCCCTACCCTTGGTGAACCGGTGCAGTTCTCCAGGAGACAGAATCCACCACACCTGGCCTTTGGCCTGAGCACAAAGCATCTGGTGTCCACGCCTTGCTTGTCGGGCTGTGCGGCTGCTGTTTCCAGGAACGTCTCACTCCCTCCAAAGGTGCTCTGCCTGTGAGCTCAGCCTTTTCGGTGATGTTGCCAGAACCCAGGTGAAGCTGGAAGGGGACATGCATATTGTTTGAATGACACAAAGCTGGTGGAATGGTCCCTGTACTGTGTCAGACTTGGTGTCTAGAAAGAGCTGGATTACCTGGGCTTTGTGGGCAAAAGACACAGTAAGGCATTCCCTGGGATGGAGATTGACGATTCCGTGAATCCCAGGGTGAGGCAGTTCCCCCGAAGAGGTTTCGGAGGCCAGCTGTGCCCGGCGGCGGGAGCGAGCACTGCTGTGAGGGCCCGAGAAGCAGGCTCTGAACCCACATCGACACAGGTTTAGTGCAGAGCAAGGGGACCAGGAGGCCCTGCTCTTTGCTCTGGTCAGATAGACCTTTGGTGCGTGTTCAGCTCTGGGGACCCCATTTTAGACACAGCTGATGGTGAGAGGTAATGAGAGCCTGGAGGGATTGGGGCGCCTGGGGGGTGCGGTTGGTCAAGCGTCCGACTCGGTTTCAGCTCAGATCATGGTCTCGGGGTCCTGGCACCGAGCCCCGGTGGTTGGGTTCCACGCTCAGCAGAGAGACTGCTTGAGAGTTTCTCCCTCTGCCCCTCCCCCCACTCGCGCGCGCACTCAAAGGAATGAATGAGGGAAGGAACGAACGAACAAACGAATGAACGAACGACCGAACGACCGACCGACCGAATAAAATCTTAAAGAAGAGGGAGGGGAATAGGCACCTGGGGCTCCGGAGGGCAGAGGCTGACTGATGGAACTTGGTGGTAGTCTGAATTCCAGCTGGATAGACACTGCACCGATGATCAGTCCTGCAGCGAGGGCGAGTCGTGTCGTGGGAAGGAGCGAGCCCCCAGCTGTTAGCAGTGTGGAGAGAGCCGCTGGCTGGCTGCCGGTCAGGGGCCACAGGGAAACCCGCAGGCCTGGGGAAGGTGGAAGCCTCTCCGGGAGCAAGGTGGCTGTGGGCACCTCGTGGCCCAGGGACTGGATGCTTGCCCTTGAGGTCGGCCAGGAGCCCAAGGAAGGGGGCGGGCCCCTGTGGGGGCAGTCTTCCTGAAGGAGGGAAGTCTTGGAGCTTTAGGATGCGAGCAGTCCTGATAGCACAGGGGACAGGAACACAGGACCGGTTTTGCACGCTTGCCTGAGGTGTTGGGATGCCTTGGGTTAGGTCTCTTGAGGTGACGTTGGACAGGTAGGGAAACGACGCGGTATTTATTGAGTTGTGTCAATAGACATTTCTAAGAAATTCTACCTGCGTTTGTATGATGGGGTCACTGGTGGAACGGGTGCCATGTGGAGACGGGGTGGGGTGGCAGCTGGACCAGAGGTTTGGAGGGGGCGGGGTGTGCTTTGGAGGTAGTGCAGACGGGGTGCTGTGAGGCTGTGATGGGGTCAGTAAGGGCCCAGCCCTCCTGGCTTAGAGGTCCGTGCTGGGAATTCATAGAGGCGAGACTGGGCTGTTGTGGGGGCCCCAGCTGCTCAAGGAGGGATGTCTGAGGGGCAGTTCTCTTGGACATTCCAGGTCTTGTTTTTCTTGGAATGATTTTAACTAGTTAAATTTTGGGATGTGTACATTTTCTGGGTTCCTAATGACTCTTTTCTTACAATGTCTGCTAAAAACCAAAATCTCTTAGGGAAGCAGTTGCCCTGCGTGATTTCTCTCTAGCTCCCGAGCCTGTCTGGGCTGGTTCTGGGGAGGCAGGGGCCCAGAGCGAGCTGTACGTGTCCCTTCTGCAGAGCCTGGGCCTGGTGGACCGCAACAACGAGCCGCTTACCCACGCCATGTATAACCTGGCCTCCTTGCGTGAGCTGGGCGAGACGCAGCGCCGGCCGTGCACCATCCAGGTGCCTGAGCCCATCCTCCGAAAGATAGAGACGTTCCTGAACCATGTAAGAGAGCCCAGAGAACCCCTCCTCACCCCTGCCCCCCTCCAGCTTCTCCTGACAAAGCCTCCACGTGCGGCGGGCAGCGCTACCCGCCCGTTGTCCCCACTGAGGCCAGAGCCTGGGTGGCCCGGAGCAGCCCTGTCTTGCCTGCGAGCGTCCTCAGGCAGTTGTGCCCGGAGTGCCCCACCAGCGGGCTGGGCCACAGCGTCCGGCCCAGGTGAACCGTGTGGAGGGGCTTGCGAGTGAACGAGGGAGGAGGTGTCCGTCTTTCACCGTTGTGCTTGCTTCTCCCATCCCTCAGTACCCTGTGGACAGTTCCTGGATTTCCCCGGAGCTCCGGCTGCAGAGTGAGGATGTCTTGCCCTTGGGCAAGGACTCAGGGCCCCTGAGTGACCCTATCACGGGCAAGCCCTACGTGCCCCTGTCAGAAGCCGAGGAGGTACGTCTGAGCCAGAACTTGCTGGAGCTGTGGCGGCGGCGAGGGCCGGTCTGGCAGGAGGCCCCCCAGCTCCCCGTGGACCCGCATCGGGACACCATCCTCAATGCCATCGAGCAGCACCCGGTGGTGGTCATCTCTGGGGACACGGGCTGCGGCAAGACCACGCGCATCCCCCAGCTGCTGCTGGAGCGCTACGTGACCGAGGGCCGCGGCGCCCGCTGCAACGTGATTGTCACCCAGCCGCGCCGCATCTCCGCCGTGTCCGTGGCACAGCGGGTCAGCCATGAACTGGGCCCCTCTCTGCGCCGGAACGTGGGCTTCCAGGTGCGGTTGGAAAGCAAGCCTCCGGCCCGTGGCGGCGCCCTGCTCTTCTGCACCGTGGGCATCCTGCTGCGGAAACTGCAGAGCAACCCCAGCCTGGAGGGCGTGAGCCATGTCATCGTGGACGAGGTCCACGAGCGGGACGTGAACACAGACTTCCTGCTGATTCTGCTTAAGGGCCTGCAGCGGCTCAACCCGGCCCTGCGGCTGGTGCTCATGAGCGCCACGGGCGACAACGAGCGCTTCTCCCGCTACTTTGGTGGCTGCCCTGTCATCAAGGTGCCGGGCTTCATGTACCCGGTCAAGGAGCACTACCTGGAGGACATCCTGGCCAAGCTGGGCAAGCACCAGTACCCGCACCGGCACCGGCACCACGAGGTGAGGGGACCCGCCCGCCCTTGCCCTCCCCAGCCTCTCCCCTGGCTTCCCCGCCTCCCTGTCCCTGTGGCGCCATGGCCTAGGGTGAGGTCGTGCTCCCGAGTCTCGGTGTCCTTGACAGAGACAGAATGATCAGGGCTTCTGGGCGCAGGGGCGGTGAGGGTTGGGGGTGACCTGTTGAGTGCCTTGGCCTCATCGAGTCACAGAGTGACTGCGTCCTTGCTCTGGGGCTGTGACTGTGGCCTCTCCCCCCACCACCCCACCCCAGTCTGAGGATGAGTGTGCACTCGATTTGGACCTCGTGACGGATCTGGTTCTGCACATCGATGCCCGAGGGGAGCCAGGTGGGTGCTTTCCCCTCTGCCCTGTGCCCACCCTGACCTCCAGCTGCCGAGTGATGGCTCATGCCTGCAGGGCCCCTTTACAGGTGGGATCCTCTGCTTCCTGCCTGGTTGGCAGGAGATCAAAGGAGTGCAGCAACGCCTCCAGGAGGCCCTGGGCATGCACGAGAGCAAGTACCTCATCCTGCCAGGTGAGAGCGGGCGAGCGAGGCGTGATGGCCCCAAGATAACAGCGCCCTCTGGCCTGGGGACCCTGACCCAACTGGGACTCAAGGGGCCTGGGTTTCTGACCAGGCTGCCCTGCTTTTGCTGGCTTTTCCACCTTGCCTAGGCACACATGTTCTTGATCTGGGCCTCAGTTTCATCAAAATGGGTCAAAATCCTTGCCCTGCGCCCTCATCACAGGGAACAGGAGCAGTGCCCATAACCAGCGTGTTCTTGCTGCCCACCAGTGCACTCCAACATCCCCATGATGGACCAGAAGGCCATATTCCAGCAGCCGCCAGTTGGAGTGCGCAAGATTGTCTTGGCCACCAATATTGCGGAGACGTCAATTACAGTCAATGACATCGTGCACGTGGTGGACAGCGGTCTGCACAAGGAGGAACGCTATGACCTGAAGACCAAGGTGGCACCCGTCTCCCAGGCCCAGCCAGCCCCCGGGGGAAGAACTACAAGTTCCGAGGTGGCCCCCAGCCCAGATCAGCCTTGGACCTATGTGTGTCCGGAGAAGGCCACACTGTGGGCTCTCGGCATCCCTGTCGTGGGGGGGCTGTTGAGGGGTTAAGTGAGGTGAAGGCCAGACAAGGGGCAGCACTGAGGAAGGCCTGTTGGCCTCTGCGTCGCTGCTCACCTGCCCCCTCCCCCAGGTGTCCTGCCTGGAGACTGTGTGGGTGTCACGAGCCAATGTGATCCAGCGCCGGGGCCGGGCAGGCCGCTGCCAGTCGGGCTTTGCCTACCACCTGTTCCCGCGGAGCCGGCTGGAGAAGATGGTCCCTTTCCAAGTGCCAGAGATTCTGCGCACGCCCCTCGAGAACCTGGTGCTACAAGCCAAAATCCACATGCCCGAGAAGACGGTGCGCCAGAGGCGGGCTGGGCTGGGGCTGGACTTGATGAGGCACAGGTGGGACGCGGGGCTTACGGCGGGCTCTGGCTGCTTCTTGCTGTAGGCAGTGGAGTTCCTTTCCAAGGCCGTGGACAGTCCGAACATCAAGGCGGTGGACGAGGCTGTGATCTTGCTCCAGGAGATCGGTGAGTGGGGTGGGGCCGGGCCGGGCCGCAGAGTGGCTCTCAAGGGTGAGTCTGACAGCTGAGCTGTTGCAGGAGTGCTGGACCAGCGGGAGTACCTGACCACCCTGGGGCAGCGCCTGGCCCACATCTCCACCGACCCCCGGCTGGCCAAGGCCATAGTGCTGGCCGCCATCTTCCGTTGCCTGCACCCGCTGCTGGTGGTCGTTTCCTGCCTCACCCGGGACCCCTTCAGCAGTAGCCTGCAGAACCGGGCGGAGGTGGACAAGGTCAGACCCAGCCCCTCCCCCGCCCTCTGTCCTGAAGCGGCCGCTGCCGGCCCTCACCGTGTGACCTCGGTGCCCCCTCCCGCTCCCTCCCAGGTGAAGGCACTGCTGAGCCATGACAGTGGCAGTGACCACCTGGCCTTCGTGCGGGCCGTCGCCGGCTGGGAGGAGGTGCTGCGCTGGCAGGACCGCAGCTCCCGTGAGAACTATCTGGAGGAAAACCTGCTCTACGCCCCCAGCCTGCGCTTCATCCACGGTCAGTGCCCACCTCCATCCCGGCCCGGGCCTGTGGTTCCCCAGCCTTGTGGCTTAGGGGGCCGCAGGCTCAGCCCGCCTTCACCTCCCCAGGACTCATCAAGCAGTTCTCGGAGAACATTTACGAGGCCTTCCTGGTGGGGAAGCCCTCGGACTGTACCCTGGCCTCTGCCCAGTGCAACGAGTACAGCGAAGAGGAGGAGTTGGTGAAGGGTGTGCTGATGGCGGGCCTCTACCCCAACCTCATCCAGGTGCTGCCTCGGGGAAGGGGCCGGCGGGCCACAGCCTCCTCTCCCCACCCAGGCTCCTCGCTCAGCCCGCCCATCTCTCCTCTCATCCTGGCAGGTGAGGCAGGGCAAGGTGACCCGGCAGGGCAAGTTCAAGCCCAACAGTGTCACTTACAGGACCAAATCAGGCAACATCTTGCTGCACAAGTCGACCATTAACAGGTGGGAGGCAGGCAGGGCCGGGGAGGGGCGGCTGGCCTGGTTGAGAAGGGTGGGCTCACCCCCGCCCCCTATGCCGCAGGGAGGCCACGCGGCTGCGGAGCCGATGGCTGACGTATTTCATGGCTGTCAAGTCAAACGGCAGCGTCTTCGTCCGGGACTCCTCCCAGGTGCACCCGCTAGCTGTGCTGCTGCTGACCGACGGGGACGTACACATCCGTGGTGGGTACTCGCTCGCCTTCCGCCCCACTGCTGCTTGGGCTGGTCTGTGTCCTCGGGAGCCCAGCCTCACGTCTGTGCCGCCCCTTCCTCCTCCCCCCAGACGATGGGCGCCGGGCCACCATCTCTCTGAGCGACAGTGACCTGCTGCGGCTGGAGGGGGACTCCCGCACTGTGCGGCTACTGAGGGAGCTACGCCGGGCGCTGGGCCGCATGGTGGAGCGGAGCCTGCGCAGCGAGCTGGCCGCACTGCCACCCGGCGTGCAGCAGGAGCACGGGCAGCTGCTGGCGCTGCTGGCGGAGCTGCTGCGTGGGCCCTGCGGCAGCTTCGACGTGCGCAAGACGGCGGATGACTGAGCCCCGTTGTCTGCTGGGGCTGTGTACAGAGTGCAAATGTTTATTTAAAATAAAGTTCTATTTATCCCTTGTGAGCATTGCTCTCCGCTGGGGGCTCCTCTCTTGGGGCCCCAGCACCCACGCTCCTGCTCCTTGCAGGGCCAGGGCCGCCGCTGTTTCGGGGCCTGCGCGGCCAGCACCCTGGCCAAACAGCCCTGTCCTGGCAGGCCGGGCCAGCAGGTACTGAACGCGCGCTTGCACCGGCCTCCCCCCTCGGGGCCAGCGGTCTGCAGCGGGTTCTCACCGAATCTGGCTGCCGCCTCCTCACCCCGAGCAGAACCGGGGAGAAGTTCCACAGGCAGCGAAGGCCACTTGAACCTTAACCTTCAAGCAGCCTTGGGTTGTATACATACAACCAAGCTCGTGGCCCTTCCTTGAGCTGGGACTTAACTGCACAGCAGCCCCCTGAGGCCAGGGGACAAACTGGGGGCAAGGTCAGGGATGCTGCAGGTGGAGACAAACCAGGACGTACAGAAGATGCAGGGCCTGCGTGGTGGGACATCATGAGCTTTATTTACTCTTGAAACCGGTACAACAGAATCACAGATTGACACAGGCAACGGCTGAGCCAGAAGCAAACTGGGGGTACAGAAACGGTGCACCCCCACATGGCTGCAGGTGGTCCACGGCACACGGGGGCCCCCGTCCCCACTGTCAGGGTGCCTTCGCTTCTCTGGCTTGGGGGACACTTCAAGGGAGCTGGGACCAGACCGCCCTTCACAACAGCGACCACTCCTGCCCACCTAGACAATTCTCCACGAGGGCCACCTCTCCCACCCCTACCCTCGGACCAGCTGGCCACCTTGGCACGTGTGTGGCCCTGGGACTGACACAAGGAGGGCACAGGTAACTTCAGGCCCTGCACGCTCTACCGCTTCTCCCCAGCTTCCTTCTGCCCCCTCCTCCTGACAAGACACGGTGCCCCAATGTCCTTGGCGCACCACTTCCTGCAGTCTCTGGCGCTGGGAACGCTTCCTCCACAAGACCCCAGCGGCGTGTGCTCGGGAGCCGCGGATGTGGTGGCCCACCGCCCCGAGGGAACTGCCACCTCAGAAGTGAGAACCTGCCGGCCCAGATCCCCTCCCTCCGCACAGAGGTCCTCTCGGAACCCAAGCCAAGAAGTCCTACCTTCTAGGCTCCAAGGGGGACAGCGGAGCAGGGGTGGGCAGGGCGAGGGGCCAAATCTGGTGGCCTCCTCAGGGGCAAGTCTGCGCTGTAGGAAATGCTCTTCCAGAGGAGACGCCCTCGAAGACTCCCCGGCCATTTCACTACAAACTGTTACATTTTAATCCTTTATTAGAAACCATGCAAACTTTAATACAAAAAAAAAAAATACAAGTGCAATAAGAATCTTCGTGTCAATACAATTCCCGGGATTTCTCCTCATTGCAGCCACCCCAGGCCGGGCCTCGCTGGGACACCCCTCCACAGGCTGGCCTCACCTCTCCCCCTCCCCAGTCAGGCTGTAAATGGGGGGGGAGATGGCCTGTCTCATGCCTTTTTAAAAATTTCCACACCTGATTCCCCATCACCCACATGAGTTCTGGACATCTTGGGCTCCCTGGTAACTGAGGGCTCTGGTGTCCTAGGCCTGCGAGTCTGGAGGATTCTGACCTCCAAGCCCTTCCCTGTTTCTCTAGCCCCAAACTTGTATCTCCCAGTAGATCCCAGGGAATGAGACAGAGAAGAGATGCCAAAACCAGCCTCTTGGTTAGAAAAGAAAAGCAGCATACACACAAAATCCCAGAACAAGCAGTCCACACTCTGACCAGCCCCTAGAGTGCCCTACCTGCTCTCCAGGCCACAGGCCCTGCACCTCACCTGCCCTGCCCACACCTTCTCCGGGGCCCCAGGCTGCCCAGGCTAGGGCAGCCCCTGAGGCCTGACCTCCTGGCTGGAGGCTTAAGGATCTCCCCTCCCTGTTTCCTTTAACACCTACTGAGGACTTTCATTAAGACATGGCTTCACCTGCAAAACTCCTCTACCAGTTTTTAGGTTATTAAGAAAAAAAAAAAAAAGATAAAACAAGAAAAAAGTATGACAGCAGCTAAGCAGGTATGGGAAGCAGTGGGGCCAGTCAGATCGACCCCTACCTAACTAACTTGCAGCAAGAGGCGCCTGGCTCCCCCTGCACGGTGGGCACCATGGAGGGGGTCAAAGGGAGAGGCAGTGGCTTAGCGGGCTCCGGGGATGCAGTCAGCATCCTGCCACTGCACGGCCATCCAATTCCACTCTTCAGGTGGACCCAGCGAGGAGGGAAGGTATGTCAGTTTCTCTTGGGTTTGGTCCAGAAAACCCAAAGAGGAGGTTGGAATCCGGTTCCCCCCTCCTAGATCCCACAAGATCCCAAGTTGGCCTCCCCAACCCATTCACCTCCCAACCTCGTCTGTGGAGCAGTGCGCAACGATGGGACAGGAACAAAGCAAGGAGCGGGGCCCAGGGCAGGGAGCAGAGAAGGTTTGGGGGCGGGCCGGCTGCTGCCCTGGGCAAGCCAGGCAGGGGGAGGGGGTGGGGCCTGGAGGACCGCACAGCACCCAAGCCGAGTAGGGTCTAGAGAACAGCCCGGGAGAGGGAGCCAAGGGCCCGGGTGCCTGAGCTGGGGCCGCCAGGGAAGTGGGGGGGGCGGGAGACAATGTCAGCCCCATGGTCGGTGCGGGCCCTGGCGTTTGCCCGGAACATCAGCCTGTAGGTCTCAATCTGCAGTGACACGGGAGGAGGGAAGGGAGGGGGTAACGAGGGACACAAGAGGGGGAACACGGGGGACGGAAGACGAGACCAGAATGTCATCATTAGATGCCTGGAAAATAAAAGGTTGCTTGGTTAAAATTTAAGCCACACTCTAGTCAAAAAAAAAGGAGTTTCAATTTGCAGCCAGTGGCAGGGCCCCCGGCTGGCCCTCAGGCCAAGCCCAGCCACTTACTTGTCTCCTGGATCTGGCTGTCCAAGGTCTGGGCCTCCCTTTGGTCACCACCCCCTGCCAGGGTGGTGTGGCCACTGAGGCCACTGGCTGAAGTGGGGGCGCCAGCTTCGGGCGCTGCCTCAGGGATGGCCGGCTCCTCCCCAGCAGGGGGGCCCGGACACGGAGGGGCCTCGCTGCCACCGCCCTCAGTCTACAATGAAACAGTGGGGGAGACAGTGCAGGGTCAGTCGGGGAGGAGGTGGGATGGATGATGGTGGTGGGTTTTACACACAGCCCCTGCCCGCCCCCGGCCCCCCGCTAGATTACTGTCCAGTCATCCGAAGAATCTAGGCCAGGTACTCCCCACCCCACCCCCACCCGATCCTGGCTCGGAGGCCTGGCCTGGCGCAGAGCAAGAACACAGGCCCCGGAGCAGGAGAGCACAGCCCTGGCACAGCGCGCAGCCTAGCTGATGACACTCTGGGCGACGCCTCTGAGGGGCAAGGGTTCCTGAAGTCTGAGGTGAGAGGTAAGGGGTGCAGGCTTCTCAGCAAGGCCGACACCAGACACCTAGCTGTGACGGCAAAAGCCCTGGGACGGTTGGTAGAGTGCACGTCTGGAACTGGCTGGGAAGCAGGGGTGCTGCAGGCCAGCTAGGTAGCTCTGGGAGCCTGAAGTCAGTTCGGAGGAGTGCAGCCTGCCACCTCTGACTCGGTGAATCCCAGACTGCTCCCGCCACAGAGGGGACGCTCGGGGGGCTCTCTCGGGAACTCCCGGGGCAGCCCTGCCTGTTCATCTAGCCATCTCTGGACACTGAGGCCTCTTCTGCGCTGGGCGCCCTCCTGGAGCCTGGGGCACAGGGGAGGGGGGAAGGTGTCCAGGGAGGTGTGACCGAGGGAAACTTCGGGGGCCTACAGGGCTTTCTGGGAGGAGGATGGGGGGCAGTGAACACCCAGTGTGAGTAAAGCAGAAGAGGGAAGGGCAGCGGGGAGCTGGAACCCCCGGGCCCCAGAATGCCCGAAAGTGACAATGGAGACACCACAGGGGTTTCTAATCAGAACAGTGAAGGAGACAGGCCTCTGTATTAGGAAAACAATTCCAGAAATTATAGAGAATAGGAGATGATGTGAATAAAGAAAAGAACACAAGACTTGGGGTCAGAAGGCCCAGGTGTAAACCCTGGTCTGCGGGTCCTTGCCACGTGGCCTCGGACAAGTGACTACCCCCAAGCCAGTGCCCCACGGGACAGGCTAGGGAGTCTCCTCACAAGGTACGGAGGCATGACGAAGAGCCTGTGACAGAGCCAGGGCCCCCAAATATTCACAGGAGCCAGTCAGGCCTTGAAGGGGTGCACGGACGGAAGCTGGGACAGAGGCTGGGCTAGGCAGGAGGAAAGGCCCACCACGGCTGCTCTTTGCCCTCTCCCTCGCTCACCCTCCCGAGCCGCGGAGCTAGCCCTGCGCTCCGAAGCCTGCAAGACGCTGCCCCACGGGTCCCCCCGCCCAACAACAGGGAACAGAGGATAAGAGCATCTTGGCACTTTACAAAGGGTCTCACGGTGCTGTGGAAGGAGGGAGGGAGGGAAGGCAGGAGGGAGGGAGGGAGGGAAGGCAGGAGAGGCCCAGCCAGTCTCGAGGATGGGAAGCCCTGCCCACCTGAACACTCTCCCAGAGCCCCAGCCTGGGGCGGTCCTGGCAGCTGACAATGTGCTACCCTGCTCCCAGGCCCAGCGCGGAGCCTGGCATGGAGCACGTCCCCACACAGCCTCTCATGAGGTAGCTGGGGACAGACCACCCGCCTTGTGGAGGAGTTGCGTCCCAGCCCACAGGCCCCTTGGAAATGGCCAAGATGGGTCCAAAAAGGCAGGCAGGCCATGGCTCTCAGGAGAGGTTCTGTGTCCAGGTGGACAGGGCAGAGGCAGCTGGGCTGGGGCCTCTTTACCTCTCCTGCCTCACTCAGGACTGATGATGGACACGGGGAGAAAACACAACGGTGTGGGGGAAACAGGACTCCTGACGATACTGAGGGGCGGTGACAGGCACCCAGCTCCTGGGACCCAGACTCCAGCTGCACCCCCCCACCCCTCCCAAGCGGCCTCCCTGCTGCCCCATTGCTACCTTCACGGCCCCTCCTGCAGGCAGGTGGCCCACGTTATCGAGGGATCCCACCTTCGCCTGGGCCTTCTCCTTGAAGTTCAACTTCTGACTTTCAATCTTGACATCTCCACCACCTGGAACCAAAAAACCACCGGTCACGTGGGCAAAGCCAGGAGGCTGAACAGGAATCCCAACTTGGCCAAGGACTCGCTATGTACCCAGTACAGACACCAACGTGACCTGCTCCCAATGGCTCCAAGGACAATGGAGGAAAGGACAGTGAACGCGCTTGTCACACAGGGCCAATCTTCTCAAAGCGGGGCTGACAATCTGCACTGGGCCGGCGGGAACGCCTCCACAGAGAACCACAGGCCCACCACACAGCCTCCGGCCGAGCCTCTCAGGGCGCCTCGAGGGCGTCTGCTTTAGGTTCTCTTGGCAACGTAACAACTCCCTCTGACTGACGGGGGGTACGGGGCGCTGCTCCAGCTTCCTTTCAGTCTACGAACGCCCTGCCCGTCAGGGTCGGGATCCTGGCTTCACAGCTGCAAGAGCTGATACTGGAAAAGAGTGACTTGCCCAAAGTCACTGTCAAGCTGGCGACGGGCAGAGACAGGGTGGAAGTGTGGTCTGAGCTGTTCAACTGAGCCACACTGTAGTGACAAGAAGGAAAGTGGGAGGTGGCTTCTTTGTAGTGGAGGAGGAGGAGCGGCGGGAGTCCTCTCGGTACCCGCTGAGAAAGGCCTGGCCCGGCCCCTGGGGCCCAGCGCCCTTGCGTGGTGGCGCAGGGAGGCGGCCTGCGAGCCAGGGCGAGGTTCAGAGCTCCGCGCCACAGGGCGGCCACAGGATCCAGGCCCAGACTGCTCTGGTGGGCCCACCCCTCTCCAGGCCCTGCAGCTTGGCTTCCCTGCGAGCCCACCCCTCACTCGCGCGGCCGACTCCTCGGCTCCTGTCCCAAACCAGAGCACCCAGCTCGCCTACACACCAGAGCCCTCCCTCCACGGCCCCCACCCGGGCCTCCAGTCAGTCAGTGGCCCTCGGGAGGGAGGGATCGCACAAGAGTGGGTTTTCCAGGTAAAAGGGGAAAATGACAGGGAGTTAAGGGCCAAAATGTTCTGATCCTTTTAAACAGAACGCATTCTAAAATGGATGAGGACACTGTCGAGAGGGACGTGGCCCCTGGTGGCTGGCCTCCGAGAAGCCAGAGCCGCAGCCGAGCACGCCTACCCTCAGCTCTGCCCTCGCCCAGGGCCCGTGGCAAGGGCACAGCTGGACTCAGGCCAGGCCGCGTTCCCGGGTGTTCGGAGGCATCTGCTGGGGGGCGCCGGGCCCACCACACACCCGCCGCAGCAGAGACCCCCAGCCGCAGCCCGGGCGGCACCGCTGAGCGACTCAGACCGGCCAGAGCTGGCTGCCGAGGTTTCCCTGCCTCAGAGCAGCCCCGGCTCCTGCCCTGATGACTCTTTCGGCATCAGCTCCTGGCATGCGATCCGGGAGTGCCAGGCACGCGGCAGGTGCTCGAGACGGTGATGCCCGTGCCAACGGCAGCCTTTGCCACCTGCTCCCCTAAGAGCTTAGCACCCAGATCCCCTCCCTGACAGGCACTGAACTGAGTGGTTTCCATCGCTGCATCCCGGGTGGGCGCGTGCGGCTCCGGGAATCTTTACGGAATGACCGAAGAGCAGGGGTGAAAGCCAGCGGTCTTGGCAGGACCACACACCCCAGGCATGCTGGGGTCAGGGAGGCAGCACTCACCAGGTTTGTGCTTGATGTTGGCCTTGGACCCACACTTGGAGGAGACCTTAGAGATGTCCACCTTCTTATTCTGAATCTGAACCTGAGAGACAAACCACAGAAACATCACTGCCTCAGAACGAGGATGTGTTTCAGGGCCTACGGCCTCCGAGCCCACCTTCAGCCCAACCAAACCAGCGTTCCCACAGCATCAGGACTTTCCCTCCCCGCTGGACCTGTGCATCCACCAGGCAGCTCTTCTCCCGTTTTTCTGAATCCAAATCTCCTAAAATGTCATTTTGTTCCACCTGAAATCTTACTTATCAACTCCTTGCTCAGAGATAATCTGGAATAATGTTTTCATGTTTTCCTTCCAGTTCTTTTCAGTGCGTTTTTCCCTCCTGGCTGGCTGCATAGGTATCTGTCTGTCTACGATTTGTACTCCTGCTTAATTCATGCTACAAACATTTTCCCACAAAGTTGAGAAATGTAAAGACGGGGCCACATAATCATCTATCCTCTAAGATCTTACAAAAACCTAACCCATGCCTGATGGTGAACATTTGAGTTTTTTCTAATTTTTCACCATTGAAACCATGGCAGCAGCAGGGGCAGCTGGGTGGCACAGTCAGGTGGTTGGGCATCTGACTCTCGGTTTCAGCTTGGGTCTGTCAGGGATGTGGGATCAGGCCCCATGTCAGGCTCCACACTCAGTGTGGAGTCTGCTTAGCACTCCCTCTCCCTCAACCCCACCCCCCTGCTCTCTAAAATAAATCTTAAAAAACAAAACAAAACACCACGGCAGCAATAAATATCTTTGTGACTAGAAGTCATGGCAATTCTGATGACCCCTAAGCAGCAGGATGCCCAGAACTTTGGTTACCTGCTCAAACGTTCAGACTGTATGCATTAAGGCTCTTAAACCATGAGGCCTAACTACTTTCCAGGAATGTGACAATGGACATCTACCACTGAGCTTAAGTGTCTGTCTCACCATATGCTCCCCACACTGGATATTCCCATTAAAAACAATAACGCTCTTCCCATAAGCAGCCTGAGGTGATCTCTGAAAATGGTTTGCTATTCACTTGGCCCAGAAAACCCTACAAAATCAGACAAATCAAGGGTTCAAACCTTCGCGTTCCCTGTAAGAACACGTGTGAAACGGCCCAGGCCATCAAGAGCAGGCGTATCTGAAAGATGTCACTTTGCAGAAGCCAACGCAAGCCGCGCCGTGGCCATGATGGTGGATGGCCCAAGAGAGTGCTGAATTTTTACTGCACATGCTTAAAAATGCGGAGAGTCCTGCTGAACTGAAGGGGTTAGGCGCAGACTCTCTGGGCACTGAGCGCACTAGGAGCACAAAGCCCCCAGGATGTGGTGCAGAACTTACGGACTGGTGGTCGCACTGACCCACACACGAGTTCTCCCTGCCACAGTGAGATGGGCCTTACTGAAGAGAGCAGACTGTTCCTAAACCAGAAGAGGAGGCTGCACAGGAGAAAATGGGATCTCAGAAGAAACTGAAGAAACAAAAACTTATGGCTTGAGAGTAAATTCTACATAAACGCAAACAGAAATTAAAAAAACAAAAACCGCCACCACCACAAGTTCGCTGATCTATACGTGAGAATGGCTCAGTTTGGGGTGCTCTGCTCATTATTAAGGGCACTGACCACCATCTGCGTGACACACCCGCTCACTCTCCCGAAGAGCCGCGCCCAGCGCACAGTTGTGTCGCGACATCGGCAGCCACCAGGCGCAACCTGCAGGCCCTGCAAGGTCTTTGCCTAATCGGACATTCTCCCCACCACTGGTGAGTCATTAGAAGGGTGACCAGCCTCGGACTCGAATCCCACTGGGGTGAACGTCCTGCTCCTGGGACCGAGGGCACATGTTTCCCATCATCTACAGTTGGGCACTGGGCTCTGGGATGAAGATTTCAGGGTCCCTGTGACTGACCCAGCGGCTCCTCGGTCCTGTGGAAGAGCCTGGCTTTCCACCGCAGTCAAGTCCTCCAGGCAGGAGCCCAGGGAGCCCTGCCAGCAGGTGCCACACCCTCTGGTGGGGCTCCATCACCTTCTAGGACCCTGTCTCCCTTTCTTCAGTGTCAGGAAATACTGTTTCCATTGTACTGCAAGAGAACACAGGCGATGCCCGCTGCATTTCCATGTGCGCACCCATAGCCCAGGGCCTGCCACAGGGTAACTTCCCACAATCCTCAGCTTGCTTCAGCCACCCTCACTCTCTGCTCATGCTGCTCCCTGGCCTAGCAAGCCCACTGCATTCTCCTCCCCGGCCTTCAAAGCCCAGCTCAAGGGCCACCTTCTCCAAAGCCTCCCCAGGCTCTAGCTTCACTCCGCCTCTTCTTCACATCATCTCTCCAAGGGCCACCAGCATCAACAGGACACTAACTGCGTCACGTGTTCGGGAATCATTCATGAAGGACCTACCACCCTCACGACACCAGCTTCCACTTTGTCTATTTCCAACGAGGCTGCGATTCTCTCTCAATGGGAACACAGGGAAGTACTTTTCCCAACCAAATGCCTGGCAGCCCCTGGAACCACGACAAACGTGCCCTGCAGCAGTGGGGCAAGCGCGTCTCGTGCCAGCCCCCAGATGCCGTGAGCAGCTCCGGAGCTCCGGTCCTCAGGTGAAGCAGCTGACGAGGGGCAATTCTGCTTTACACACATGCTCCAGCCAACGAACAGAGAAGGAGTGAGTCTCACCACAGCACAGCCGCTGAACGCACGGGTCTAGGTACTGGCCGTCAGAGGACGTGCCTCCTGACAGAAACACCACCGCTCCCTACCAAAGTCTTGCAAAAATCGGCGGGGTGGGGGGATGGATCAAACCTGAATCAATTTAAAGACTATTGAGGGACAATGGAATATGCGAATGAAACCACCGGGGTGTAATCAGCAGAATCCAGATTCTAGAATAAGCTACTTGGTTTACTCCTGAAAAATACTGCTATAAAAAAATTGAAGGGAGCCTACAGAGTAAAAGAAACCTCAGAATATAAAAGACAAGACACATCAACCAATCACAATTTATGGACCTTCTTCGTGTTCTGATTCAAGTAAGCAAACCTGTTTAACACATCAGTTTTACACACGTACACATACACACGTACATTAAAGACTTCTTTTAAAGTTATAAATGGAATATTTGCAGATGAACGATGTATCTAGGACTGGCTTCAAAACAGGGTGGGCAGACACAGATAAGATTGGACACAAGGAGGGGCACCTGGCTGGCTCGGCGGAGCGAGCGACTCTTGACCTCAGGGTCTTAATTGAGCCCCCTGTTGCTTGTAGAGATCACTTTAAAAAAAAAAAAAGGCTACAAGGATAATAAATGAAGCTGGGTAAAAGGTATATCCAGTTCACTGTAGTATTTTTTTTTCTATTTTTGTATGTATTTGAAAATTTTTTATAATTACAAATTTTAAAGAGTATAACTGTCCCCCTCACTTCATGAGGCCCACCACATCTGAGATGAGGCTCTCCCTCCTGAGGCTGGTATGGAAAAAAGCCACAGTCCCTTCCAGACAACCCGCCCTGTCCTGTGCTCCCCTGGCCACTCGCCTCCACTTGATGCTTTCAGGAGCCACGTGCCGCTTCCCTGGCCTACGACGTGTGTTTCTCAGATGCTCCCTCCCCAGCGCAGCCTGACCGCCCCGGCAGAAGCCATGCCGCCCCTGTGGTCCTCTCCACCAACACCGGCATCCCTGCACCTCGTTCTAGCTATTCGCACGGTCTGCCCCCCCAGCCTGGGACGCCCTGCAGCCCCCAGCCCAGAGACAGCGGTAGAGGCTGCTAAGACGACACAGCCACCAGGTCTAAGAACCCATCACACACAAGGGTGAAACGGAAGAAAGACGGTCACAACTTCTTAAATCGGGGGAGAAAATCTGCTCCGTCCCCTGCCCTCACGTGCCCCTGGCTCTCAACAAGGGGGACGTGTGTCTGTGTGCCGGGGCGCTCTGGAGCACTCCCTGGGGTCCTGCTCCAGGCCTCTCCTCTGGGTGTTAGCCTCAGAATCTCCATCCAGGAGGGGACGGGGTTTGTGTGTGACGTGTGACACTGCTCTCCTGCACAGCGGGCCTGCTCTTTCTCCACTGCATGTTTACCTGGGGTGGCTTCACGGAGGGGCTGAGGAAAGGAAGGACAGGCCTCCGTGTACGGGCTACCCTCCTCCTCCCGCCCGCACACGCTGCTCCCAGGCGGTCTCCCAACGCCCTGCTGTCTCAGGACGCCTCCTGCAATCAAATGCTTCCAGGGCGCCTGGTGCTCAGTCGGTTCAGCGGCCGACTCTCGATTTAGGCTCAGGTCGTGAGACTGAGCACGGAGTCTGCTTGTCCCTCTCCCTCCTGCTCGGTCATCGTGTGCTCCCCCCAGCTCACGTACTCTCTCTCTCGTATAAAATCTTTTTTAAAAAATGCTTTAAAAAATCTTGAAGTCACGTGTGATCAGTGTGGGAAGAGCACAGTAGGGGATAATGATGCCTGTTTTCCGAGCTCGTGCATGCGCAGCACACCCTACTAAATGCATTTCTGTCACACATGC
Source organism: Ailuropoda melanoleuca (assembly GCF_002007445.2). Lineage (NCBI taxonomy): Eukaryota > Metazoa > Chordata > Mammalia > Carnivora > Ursidae > Ailuropoda > Ailuropoda melanoleuca. Next base: position 16,813,310 of record NC_048221.1, read on the forward strand.
AATGACCGAGGCCTTCAGAATCCCCGGCTCACCTCCTGTTTTTATCTAGGCCAAAAGCCTGGAAGGCAAAGCTAAAGCTGCTGGCTACCCGGGGCCCTTGTACGCTGACCTTCACCACCTTAACCAGATACAGTCTTTAAACGCTCCACCCACTTCAGCTGATCCCACCCCAGGCCGGCTCCCGTCAGGCCAGCTACCAAGCCAGCCAGGGGCATTCCACCTGCGTGTCACCGATGTGGTTTCTGCCCCTGCCAGAAGAGCCACGGGTGGGGAAGTGACTGGAAGGAGCTGCAGTAAGGGGGCTTGTGGAGCGAGAAAGGGAAGCCCTGAGGCAGATCTCCCACAACAGAACTGCTGGGTGGGGGGGTGCTGGTAAGCCACGCGCAGGATGGCGTGGCCGCTGAGGGGGCAGGAGGGACAGAGCCTGAAAATGAACGGGGTGAGCAGCGCATGACTCAGCCCAGTTCAGGGCAGTAAGGAGAAGGAACGGAGTGAGCAGGATGACAGAGCAGGACGGGCTCCCTCACTCCGGGGCGGGGAGAGAAGTGGGTGAGGAGCAGTGAAGGCGGAGGCCGCACACGGCGGCCCCATCACACACGTCCCTCTGGCGTGTGCTGGAGTCACGCCTGCCTCTGCACGGTCACAGGGACACGTGGAAAGTGTTCTTTAACACTGCACCACGGCCTCCCTGCTAGCCAGAGTCACCTGTGTCTCCAACACAGAGCTTAGGGCTGGCACAGAAGGGCAGCATGATGAAGGGATGCCTGGATGAAGGAAGGAAGGGGACAAAGACAAAAGGAGAGGCTGAGGGAATAAGAGGAGGAAGGACTCAGAAAGGGGAAAAGTGGGGGTAAGAGAGCAGATGGGAAAGAGGGGTGAGAAGATGCCAAGTGGGCGTCACTGGGTTTTTGTATTTAGGGGTTTCCCAGAAACAGCCAGTCTAAACACACCGGAGCACTGAGGCCTCCCCTCACTTTGCTAGCCTGCGTCTGGAAGGAAGCCCCGGGCCAGGATGCCGTGGTCCCGTCAGCGCGGGCAGGTGGCCCTCTCCCCAATGCGCCCCACAGGGGGCTGGGCCTCAGATGCCAGCTGTCCGGAGCTCATACTTACATTACCACCTCCAGGGACATGCTTAATATTGTCCTTGGAACCACACTTGGACTGAATATGGCTGTAGCTCACTTTTTTCGAGACTATCTGGACCTGGAGTGTTAGAGAACAGAAAAAAACAACACAAAGGGAGAGGGCTGGTTAGAACCGACACAGGGCAGGCAGTGAGTCCACACGTGATCACAGTGGCCAACAGAGAGTGTTGTCACAACTCCGCCCCCACCTGCAGCAGCACCGCTGTGGAGAAGCGCAGGTGAAGGAATGTGAAGGAAGCAGGAAAGGGAGTGAAGACAAGAACACACAACACGAGGACAGAAGCAGAGGCTGCACAAGGGCTAATGGTCCTCCTCACTGCTCCTCGGGGCTGGGCTGTGGTTCATGAGGCCCAGCCAGGAGCACGCCCCGGATGCCCACCCAGGCACAGCCTGGCTCCTGCTCCCACCAGCTCTCTCCCCGAGGGGACTCCTCTCTGCAAGGGTCCTGCTCATCTGGACTGGTTCTCACCAAGCTTGGCCCTTCCCTTAAATCTGGGGCTGGGAACTGCGGCAGCTAGACCCACTCTGGGAGGCAAAGGCTGCTCCGAGAATCACCAGACCGCTGGCTCATGGGGCACCGATCTGACACAGGAGGGAAGGGACATCATAGCTCAATTATAAAGGCAAATGGACCAGAGGCCGCTGGACCTGCCATGCAGAATCCGGACGCCAGGGGGAGCGCGGGCCACAGGCTCGGCAGGCAGCTCCACACTCCACAGGCGGGTTGTTTGTCTCCAGGCTGGAGTGAGCACAGGACGAGTGAGCTTCTGGTCTAGACTTTTTTTCAACTCAAGAGTAAAACACTTCCCTCAATCCTCCAGATGCCCAATCCTGTGCCCTTTGAGTTTCATGCACAGAGAAAAGCGGCTCCAAGCAGGGCTGCAATGGTGCATAACGGGGTGCGGGCGGGGAGGGGGGCACAACACTTCATACTGTAGTGCTTATGAATGGCTCCCCCTGGAATGCAGCCACACAAAGGCCCAGGCTCTAAGGGCTGGAACAAAGAATTCTCTTTGAGCCTTCTGAAAAAGAAACAGTTGCCAGCTTCCTTCCTTCCTTTGCTTCAGAGCCCTTCAGAAATGAAGCAGGCAGGCCCCAAGCTGAAGAGTTTTCCACAGAGCGGAGAAATCCACCCCGAGAAATTCCGACCCAGATACCTCACGGTTTCGTGCCTTCTTTACAATGTCAGTGATGAATAACTGGTTAGCGAACCATTTCCTAATAAAACCCTGCTCTGAACCAGAGCCCCCAAGGACCTCTAGGAGTCACCTGGAAGCCTCGCTGACTGTACACATTCCCTGGGCTGAGACCGCCCATCCTGGTCCCTGAGAGCGAGAGGTTAGGCTCCTCTGGCAGCCCTTGGCTGGAGAGACCACCCACCTGCCACAGCCAAGGGAAGAGGGTTCCCACAGCCAGGAGGAGGGGCCTGGTTCCAGAATGTGGAGGCAAGAGGAAAGAACCCAGAGTTTCCGCTTACCTGCGCAATCCCTAGGCTGAGTGGGTTTCTAGAGGGAATGAGCATCCACACTTTCAGAGAGCAGGTGACTTGGGGAACCAGGGCAAATGAAGCTATCTCCACAGCCAGCATGTTATGAAAGCGGCCTTCTAGGTCAGTCTAAAGCACCAGGGCTCCAGGGTTCCTGGTGCTGGAAAGGAGCCAATGCCACGTCTCCCTGTGGCAGCACCTGGGTGCTCGATGTGTGTGTTTTGCGTGCAAAATGGGTGGGGTTTCACATCAAGGTCAGTGTGAAGGAAGTGGCTTGAACGTTTTTGGATCCATGTTATCCGGTTGAATAAATATTCCCCAAGGGGTAATGGGCTCCCAACTCGGTTACTGTCAGGGTTAATACAAAAATTTTTCTGATGGCTGAGTCATCAAACAAAGAGGAGGGTATGCGGGGGAGAAGGAGAAACTAGTTAAGGACAGGGAAGAAGTGCAATAGAAGGGAAAGTGACTCAGGCTGGAAGAAACAGTTTATCATCTTTCACCTTCAAGAGGTAAAAGTCTACATAAAACTCACTTTCCCAGCAGGTGGTCTCTGCGCACTCGCAATGGGACCGGCTGTTTTAGCGACTGCGTTAGGTTCAGGCTTTCGAGCCGGAGCAGATGCCTCTGTTTTTTTCTCTACTTTGGCCTGGATGGAGATAAAGGGAGGGCACATTTCAAACCAAGAGGGTAAGAGCCCGAATGCCAAGAAGGGAAGAAAGCTGCAGGGGACTCGAATCCAGGCCAGGCCGCCAGGCAGAAGCAGGTCACCCGTGCTCCTAGGAAAAAACCACCATTTTCCAGGGTAGACCAGCCAGGGGGAAGAGCTGCAGACCAAAGTCTTGAGACCCGGGGAAGGGATCAAGATAGCATTCACAGAGAGAAGGCGGAAAGGAGGGCTAAGTCAGTGATTCTCTTTGGAGTATGTGTTTTCCAATCACGATGCCTTCCCACTCAACGTCCTCACCCCAAGGAAGCTGCCAAGTCAACAGGAGCCACGACCGATGCTGGGAAGCATCACACCACTCTGGTATGTTGGAGCAGAAAATAATTTGATCACCAGGCCAAGTCACTCAACTTCCCACCAAGACCACCTGCAACTTTTGCCCAAGGAAAGCGTAAGAAGAGCTCAGGAAGGGGGAGATGGGTCAGGCACTAAGTACGCCAGAGCCGCAGCCTCTTAGCGAAAGCAACTCTCAGGCCCTTTTTCCAGACTACTCTCAGTCTGCCATCAGTGTTTTCCAAAAGCACCAGGATTCTGCCTCATTTTGGACCCTGTTCAACTTTTTTAAGGTTCTGGATTGAAGCAAATTAAGCTGTCCTACCCTGAGTGGGAGGAGTGGTGGTTTAATGCTAGAGAATCACATAGGAAATGAGGACGTTCCTGCTACAAGGACTTTGACTGGGACGTTCGCTACCACTTTTTCATACACCAAAGTCCCACTGTTCTAATAGCTGACAAATAATTCTGGGATGGATGCAACCAGACAATGCTTAAGAGTGAAGCGCCGGGGCCTGCCCTGCCATCACAATTCCCCACGGCAGCCCTTGTGATTAGGAAAGCAGGAGGCCTGCAGCAGCGAGTCCTCCCGGCCACGAGAGGACGCCCTACCCTCTTTCAGGCAGAAGACCCCCACGTCAATGCTTCCACCTCCTACAGGTCCCGCTTCTCAGACATCGCAGGGGTAGGGAGCAGTCCAATCTCTCACCTTCACATAGTCTCACAGTCCTCTTCTGTCTTGTTAAGGAGAAGAACCCTTTTGCCTCCAAACAAAAATGTAAGCCTAAACCCCAAAATACAGAACAGGAGCCTCTCTGATGGGGACGGGAAGAGAAAGCCTGCTGCTGCGACCTGGAGCCCAGGCTGAAAGTCCCTGGCACTGAATCCAATGTCCCCATAGCCCTTCTTCTTTGGTGGACACCTGGGGCTGATGTGAGGACACGCCTGGGGAACAGTAGATGGGTGTGGCAGCAGAAGAAGCAAGGGCTGGCATGCCGAGACCCCCAGCTTCCTGGACTCACCCGGCCTCCTCCAGGCTGGTGCTTGATGTTTTCCGTGGAGCCAACCTTGGAGCGGACATTCTTCAGATCAGGGGCAGAAGCGTTGGTGGACAGGCGGCTCAGCCTCGGGGCAGAGGAGCTGGGCTTGGCTGACATGGGCTTTTTGTCTGAGGAAGGAGTCCCAGAGGGCCGGGGAGGGGTGGGTGTGGGCTTGGCTCTGCTGGGAGCCACCCCTGCCACAGGGGCGGCCCCAGAGACAGTGGTGGTTTTCTTCACGGAGCTGGTGGACGTGCTCTTGGAGCGACTCAAGTCAGCTGCAAAGGTAGGAGTGAGAGAGAACAAAGGTTCAGGGGGAGCGAGCAAAAGGGAGCCTTAGAGCCGCAGAGAGGTAGAGTTTATTTTAGGGTTCCACGAAGTAGGGGACAGGGTGTTACCTGGTGCAGACTTGGTAGCTGTCTTCTTCATGTCTGCAGGTTTCCCCTCAGTCTTGATGGCTGCACAAACACACACGGTTTAACACTTAGTGTTGAACAAACTACCTAGTGAACGGCTCATCCAATACTCATTCATTCATTCAACTATTACTGAGTATGGCCCTTTCAGGCCATGGGCTGTGCTAGTCGCTGGGAATAAATGGAGGCGGCAATTAGACAGCCAGGTAAAGACTGTGGCCTTCCGCAGCATACATGGCCACCCACTCTATCTCATTCTTTTCTACAGCCTTGCCAATGCCTTCCACGTAGCCTCGGAAGTGGGTTATCAGTACAGGCCAGCGGAACTGAACCACCTATTTCCTGTCATGTATGCCCATAACCACGATGTGCTGAGTGCTACGATGTTACTAAGAAAGGAACAGCAAATCCTACCTGGCACTCCATTAGAATCCCTTTCACTCAAGAATCTTCTGAGTATACATACTTGCTAAGCTCATGTGGAAATCAAGGATTCACTTTTCAATGTACCCCATTAAGGACGGGTGCACGAACAGGGGTGCACAGCTTTCTGTGATGCTGGCTGGAGCTACTGGCTGGGGCAAAGCCAAGGCCCCAGCCTTCTCCCCACTGCTTCCCACAGAAGTGAAGGGTGACGGTACTCACCAGTGGGCCTCTTGGGCACAGGCGTGGGGGGGCTCCGACTGCTTGGCCCAGCTGAGGCAGGACTGGCAGCAGCTGTGGCTTTCGGAACGGTCTGGGTGCTCTTGGAGCCAGGCCTGAGGGCTGGAGCAGAGGCCGGCTTGGATGGTGAGGCCCGCTTCTCCACGATCTTTGCCTCTGCGGCAGGCTGGTAACAGGGAAGTGGAAACAAGAGCTGCGGGTCAGCAGGAGCCCCGGGAAATTAGCAGACACCAGAACACTGGGGCACTGTGGATCTCACTGATGGGGCACTCACTGACAGGACAGCTGATGCTGCTCTAAGATCTAAGTCCTTCAGACAAAGTGAGAAACGGCCCTGCAGGGAGCTGTGTCAGCTGGAGTCAGGAAATGGGGAGTCTAACTATCTCAGTCCAGCCTGGACCAGTGAGAATGAACAAACCAGAAAGTAATACCACATCACAAACGCAGTTTGTCTCAGGACCTAATGTATTTAAATACATGAAATACTTCACTATTCAATTACTTGACCAAAGACAAATAAATATATAAACAACACAAAAAATTAAAAATTAAGTTTAATCGAATTCAGTCCTTCTTTTGGCAAAGATGCACCCAGTGAATGCTGGGTTAGGGCTGTAAACGGCGAGAACACTGGCTTCACCAGTCAGATCAGAAGCTTGAGCTGCAACCCCAGTCAGGCCCCCAATTCACAGTGTGTTCCGGAGCAAATCACAGAGCCTGTCTGGGCTTTATTTCCTCAGTCGGATAAAGGAGGTCGAACAGCGGGTCTCTGGGGACCAGCTTTGACGCTATGTGGTGTTAGGGATCAGAGGAGAAGTCTCAGAGCACAGGCACGTCAAGACCGTGTAGGCGGAGGGGGGGAGGCCTGGCCACCAGAGGGGATAAGAAGCACTGATGTCACAGCTGTGACTGAGAGCAAAAGGGAAAAGGCTCCCAAGCGCAGATGCTTGGCATCTGGGTCACTCCAGACCCTCTTTCAGGGAGGCTGGGCACATCACCACTAGTAAGGAATCAATTTAGTCTGGTTTCTACGGGAATAGAAGTACCAAGTTACTCAAGAGAATAAGCCAAATCATAGACACAGTAGATCCAGCTCTTTTACGCCAAGAGAAATGGCCACACAGGTTCGTATATTGGTGGAGACAAGCAGGATTCAGCTTAAATGGAAAATCAGCTAAGGAGATGCTCAGAAATGGGCTGGCATCCAATTCAAGTCTAACCCTGAGAGTGCAGGGTAATGACCACTTCTACAAATGAAGTCCCTAAGTATGGAAGGAAGAACCCTAAGGCTGGACTTGGGAGGAACTGGTTCAGCTACCAGCTCTGTTTGGAATAGAGCGTAGGATTTTGTGCAGAGAGATCCCTCTTGCCGGCTCTAAGATCCGGGTATAAACCAGACACTCTCTGAGGTCTCCTTCAAATTCTCAATATTAGGACTGTGATTCAGAATAATCTACCAGGGTCTTATTTTGCTAATAATAGTGATGAAATAAGTTGGAAAAAAAGGTATTAGGGATAGAGAACTCTAACATACACATGACATCCTTGACTTAAGTCAGACTCTTGGCTTCAGCAAGCCATAGAACCAGCCTGCTTTCAGAACTGTAGTTACTCTGCTGTTTCTCAATTTACACTGTCTTCTCTACCAGAATCCTGGATCCACTTATTTTTTCTAAGGTTTTTTTTTTCCCTTTGTTTGCTTCTTCAATCTTTCTACCAAAATAAGGATAAATATAAATTTCATTATGGGGCACCTGGGTGGCTCAGTCATTAAGCGTCTGCCTTCGGCTCAGGGCGTGATCCCGGAGTCCTGGGATCAAGCCCCACATCAGGCTCCTCCACTGGGAGCCTGCTTCTTCCTCTCCCACTCCCCCTGCCTGTGTTCCCTCTCTCGCTGGCTGTGTCTGTCAAATAAATAAATCTTTTAAAAAAATAATAAAAATAAATAAATAAATTTCAGTAGACTTTAGTTTTTAATCAACTTCTCAAAATATTTTCATGTGTTTCATATCTAAAAGACAAACAGCAGTAATAATTGGAATGCATATCGCCTTTTCAGGTCAGCTGTATCTCAGAATGCTGTTTAAAAGCTGCATGGCATGGGGCGCCTGGGTGGCACAGCGGTTAAGCATCTGCCTTCGGCTCAGGGCGTGATCCCGGCGTTATGGGATCGAGCCCCACATCAGGCTCTTCTGCTATGAGCCTGCTTCTTCCTCTCCCACTCCCCCTGCTTGTGTTCCCTCTCTCGCTGGCTGTCTGTATCTCTGTCGAATAAATAAATAAAATCTTTAAAAAAAAAAAAAAGAAATAAAGTTTGTCTTTAAAAAAAAAATAAAAATAAATAAAAATAAAAGCTGCATGGCAAAAGCCAGGCAAGAACAATGTTGACAGAGGCCCTGAGCATCAGCCCCAGGTTCAAATACTGGCTCTGCTACTTACTAGCACTGGACCTTAGGAAGGTTATTTCACTGACCTATAAAATGAGAATACTAATACCCACATCATGGGTTGTTGAGAAAGAGAATCAAAGGAATTAACTTATATAAAGGAACCAGTAGAGGACACTTCATGGTTGTTACTGCAGAGTGAAATTTCACTAGACCACCCCCCACCTGCCGTCTTCTGTCTGCCCCAGGATTTGCCGTGCCAGGGCTCCAGTCATCCTCCCTCTGCCCTCTTGTGCAAATAAGTTGTCTTCTCACGATCAAGAAAAGCAGTCAACTGGGTAAATGAGGAGGGTCAGAAAGCTACATATTTTATCATTCTTTGTCTATGACAGGATTTCTCAGTTTCTTGGCCAGGTTCCAACCTAGACTACAATTCCTAGGTTCTGCCCATTTCCTTTACAAGATTAGATGATACACTAACATTTTAACATGGGAAACTATTTCCCACCATGAATTTAAAGGGTAATACTGAGCTGACCGAAAGGCCCTTCTCAAATAAAAGAAGATGTTAAGGAAAGCGGCCAGAGACTCCAGGTGCCTTTCTAGAACAATCCTGTTGAAGCCACTCCTGCTCCAAATTGACTGGTTTCTAGGCAGTAACGTGTGGGTGACCTGGAAAACTGAAAACCTGCAGGGGGAGCCCAGGGAGAGAGGCCCAATGTCAAAAGCAAAGGAAGTTGTCACATGTTGCTGCAACCTACAGAGACCAGCTAGAAGACCTTATCCAGAAAAGGAACAGGCAAAACCCACTTCTGCCAGAGGATTAAAGAGAAAGACAAGGAATCGAATTCGGGGAATCTGATGTGGGAACTGTACCAAAAAGTACGTGACAGTATGTGGAGGAGGGCAAACTGGCTAACAAGTGCTTCAACCGGGAAAAGTGAGGAGGAGCTGGGAGGAAGAAGAAACCCAAGCAGATGTTGTGTTGCCTCCCGGCAGGGCAGGCAAAGGTACAGAGTCCGAAAGGCCCTCAGAGGTTACGGCTGCACTATGGGCCCCCAAGATTTTCAAATCGCCTTTCTCCCCGTCCCCCAATTCCGCCAGCTTGACTGCACTGCCTGGTAGCAACGGGAGTGATCGGACACTTGGTGGGGAGCACGTCTCCCTGGCACAGGCTTCAGTGGCTACTTACCTTGGGTTTTGCGTCTTTTGCAGGCAAGGTGGAAGGCCTGGCAGTGGCGGCCGCAGGGCGTTTGGGTGGGGCAGCCGACACTAAACCTGCAGCGAGGCTCATGGGTTTTTTATTCGACCCACCAAAGGTGGTGGGAGCTGGCTGCTTAGGGAGAGGAGTGGGCTGAGTTTTGGCTTTCGATGTTGAAGTCTTTGCAGGCTGAGTGGTGGCCAAAGGCTTTAAGTTGATGTGTTGTTTTGTTTTTTTAAAGCCAACATCAAACACACAGACAAAAATAAAAACAAATTAAAAAAAAGTATAAATCGCACAATTCAAAGTAAAATTATAAGCATGAAGATATATGCAACTGAAAAGCGGCATTCCGTTCTTCTGAGCTTGGTAAGAAGCCATGAGAAAGGTAAAGAAAATTGGGAATTCATTCTTAATGACAACGTCACAGCTTCCAGCAGTTTGGTACCTGAAGACTTAAATTCAGTGATGGCTTTAAACAATTAACTAACTTTTGGTGGCTGCAATAATCCTATGAAGAAAAGTCACCAGCACATGATTAAACGGTATTTGTACCTTGCTAGGGCAACAGCGGCAGGGTTTTAGGACCACACTGAAGTCTGGCATTTGTCTTCTGCACCGAACACCAGTCAGTTGCCTGAAGCTTTCAGAATCTACTCCTGAAGAGTTCTGCAAATCCCGTTATTGTTATTGTTAAGGGAAGCAGAAACCGCCTCTACAGAACATTTCTACATGTATTCAAGACAATGGGGTCAAAGGCAGAGATTTTAAGAGTTGAGTTAGGTTACTATGGTAAAATAGGAATATAAAATATTTTCTAAGAATGTCCAAAATTGGGGAAGGACTACTAATAGCTCAGAAAAAGGAAATTTCATTCATGGTTCAAGCAATAATAGCAGAAGATACAGTTCTAAAAAATGGTAGCAGGAGAAGATAACCCACCACTCTGTGCCTACCTTTGTTTTCTTCTCTGGGCTTGGTGGGAGCTCCTTGTTTGGAGGGGCGGTGATGTCATTTCCGGTCACACTCCCAGCAGGCCTTCCTTCTTCTGGCTTACTTATTCCTAAGTGGGGGTAAAGTCATGCTAAGCAGATGTTTTTTCATACCCATTTTGAAAAAGCAAGTCTTAGGAGAGACAGACCACTGACTAGCACTCCATTCTGAAGAAAACCCACAGGGCTGTGCTCTGAAATGTGGACAAGACTCCCAGGTTCCTCTCATTGTGACAGGACCGTTTTAGATTCCAGAGATTCAGGCAGCCTGTCCCTGCGGAGAAGCAACCTAAGTGAGATTTGCACAAATGACCAATGGAAGGAAATGGCCCTTAAAGTTTGGTTTTCCTTCCCTGGAGAATGGCAAAGGGGTTCTGTCACCCAACCACTAACTCCTGCAGCACACAGGGGACAAAAACCTCTTCTACTAGAGTTTATCTCTTGGAATAAAGGTTGCTGAAGATGGGATAAGAGCCAGAAGATCATCCAATGTCCTCCCCTTACTTCCTTTCCTTGTAAAGCACCACTTTATGGAGGATGTGAGATTAACTTGATCTGGTTCTAGCAGTGACCCAGATTTCCAACAAGCCTGAGGAGACTCATGAAATCTGACCCAAGGCCAGAAATAAAGTCTACGCCTAAGGCGAGGCCCAGCAGCACCACCATGGGGAAGTAACTCCAGATTTCAATAGGGCTACACCTGAATGCACTGAAACACCATGAAATTTATAACCTGGGTGTGGGAAAGACCTTTTTGAGTGGCACAAAATCCAGAAGCCACAGATCAGTCTGACTAAGGAAAAACTAAAAAAAAAGTCAATGTGACCAAAAAAAATAAAAAAGAGAAAAAGGAGGAAAAAAAAAGAAAATGATAAGGAAAGTCAGAAAGCAGACAATAAACAGGGAAAAAAAATACTGAGCATCACATCAAAGACAAAGAGCTTATTAGATAAATTACGCCTACAAATCACTAACTCCTATAAAAGCCAACAACCCATTGGAATAACGGCCTAAAGATTCTGAACCTAGTTTACAGAAAAATAAATATGAATCGAAATACAAATTGAAAATAAGATGCCCAAATTTTCAGAGAAATGAAAATTAAAACCACACTGCGATGCCATTTTTAACCTAACATATTGTCAGAAGTCCTACAAGGTGAAAACAGCCTGTAGGGAGAAATGAAGATACTCCCTGCTGCTAAGTGTGTGGGATGGGCACAACTCCATGCAGGGCAATCCAGCGATATCTCTGAAGACTGTACGTGCAGATAAATTCTAATCCAGATATCCAATTTCCAGAAACTTATTTCAGTGGTATATTCACACACCAGCAAAACAGCACATGCATAAGGTCTTCATCAGAACACTGTTCCTAACAGCACACAACGGAAACACCCTGGAAGTCTGTTCATAGAAATGTGATTAAAGCACCACGGCAGAGGGGCGCCTGGGTGGCACAGCGGTTGAGCGTCTGCCTTCGGCTCAGGGCGTGATCCCGGCGTTACGGGATCGAGCCCCACATCAGGCTCTTCTGATATGAGCCTGCTTCTTCCTCTCCCACTCCCCCTGCTTGTGTTCCCTCTCTCACTGGCTGTCTCTATCTCTGTCGTATAAATAAAAAAAAAAAAAAAAAAAAATCTTTAAAAAAAAAAGCACCACGGCAGAAATATCAATGTAATCTCCGCGTCTGAAAAAATAAAGCATGACCACTATGGAACCATTTCTATTAAGTGAAGAAAAAAAGTAAGGTGCAGAATAGTAAGATAACGTGAAATCCGTTTGTCTAGAGAAGGGATGGGGGCAAAATACATTTCTAATGCAAATACCCTTGTACGCGCACTTTAAAAAGGAGGGATGGGGGCAAAATACATTTCTAATGCAAATACCCTTGTACGCGCACTTTAAAAAGGCCTTCGGAGGGAACTTAATTTGTGTCAAATACCCTTGTACGAGCACTTTAAAAAGGCCTTCGGAGGGAACTTAATTTGTGTACGCTTGACCTTGCCTCCCCCAACACTACCTCCTGCAAAGTGCAGTACACTATCAAAACCAGGACACGGATATCAGTATATCCACAGAGCTTACACGGATGTGTTCAGTTCCACGTGCACTCTGCGAGTGTGTGTGTGCACGTGTGCATGCGCACACACACAGTGCCATGCAATCTGAGCACGTGCAGCTTTACATAACCACTGCTAACAATCAGGACAGATAAGTGTGCCATTACCACAGGGCTCCCTCACGTCACCCTTTTAGGGCCACCCCCCCTCCCTTTTCTAATCCTTAAATCTCTGGCAACCACTAATCTGCTCTCCATCTCTGGAACATTATCTCAAGAATATTACATAAATGGAATCACACAGTATGTTCCCTTTTGTGTCTGGCTTCTTTCACCCAGTGTACTGCTTCTGAGATGCGCCAGCGGTGCCATGTTACCAGCGGTTAGCTAGTTCCCTTTTACTGCTGACCACATTCCGTGGTGCGGCTCTACCAGTTTCCCTACTCTCACCTGCTGCGGTCACAAACACTGATGCACAGGACTTTTATTAAGATGGTGTCACTGTTAGTTCATGGAAATACAGTTAATTCCATCCTGTGACCCTGCTGAAACACTTAACTAGTTTAGGAGTTGTTTTAGTAGATTCCTTGGAATTTTCTATACAATCATGTCAGATTTATTTCTTCCTTTCTAATCTAAATGCCCTTTTATTTCCTTTCACTTTGTTGTGCTAATCAGAATTTCCAGAACTACAACATTAAGTAGGAGTATTGACAGCAGGCATCCTTGCCTCCTTCCCAGTTTCAGGGGAAACCACTCAGTATTTCACATTAAGTGTGATGGTTTTTTGTAGATGAGGAAGTTGATCAAGTTGAAAAAGTTCTCCCTCTCATCTTTGATGAGCATTTTATCATAAATGGATGTTGGGGTTTTGTTGAATGCGCTTCTGTGCCTATGAATTTTTTTATTTTTTATTATTTTTTGAAGATTTTATTCATTTATATTACAGAGAGAGAGACAGCGAGAGGGTGAACACAAGCAGGGGGAGTGGGAGAAGCAGGCTTCCCGCTGAGCAGGGAGCCAGATGCGGGGCTCGATCCCAGAACCCTGGGATCATGACCTGAGCCGAAGACAGATACTTAATGACTGAGCCACCCAAGGACCCCTGTGCTTATGAATTTTTAGACTGTTGATATAGATTACGTTGGTTTGGTTTTTGATTACTGAACCAGCCATGTGTATCTGGAATAAACTCCATTGGGCTATTGTGTACAATTTTTATATACTGCTGGATATGATATTAATATTTTGCATCTAAGTTCATGATTTACTAGTCTGTAGTTTGTTTTGTATGGTCTCTTGTTTTGGTATCAAATACAGACCTCATAAAATGAATCAGAAGTATTCCCTCCTCTTACATTTTCTGGAAGAGAATGTGTAAAATTGGTGTTAATTATTCTTTAAATATAAGGTAAACCCCTATAGTAAATCCCTCAGGAACTTTTTAATTAAAAAGTCTAATTTTTATTAATGGTTATTCAGGTTATCCATTTCATGTTGGTTGAGTTTTGGTAATTTGTGTTTTTCAAGGAATTTTTTCTAAGTTGTTGAATCTGGGGGTGTAAAGGTGCTCCTACTGTTCACTTATATCCTTTTAATGGCTGTAGTGATATCCTCTATTCCTGTTGTTAGTGGTTTGTGTCTTCTCTCTTTTTATCTTTGTCAATTTTGTTCAAGGTTTACCAGCTGTATTGGTATTTTTTTTTAAGAGCCAGCCCTTGGTTTAATAAACTTCCTTGGTTGCTTTCTTGTTTACAGTTTCACTGATTTCTGCTTGCTTTGGATTCATTTCATTTTTTCCCCTAGTTTCTTGATGTAACAACTTAGACTACTGATTTGAGATCTCTTCTCTAATGTAAACACGTAGAGCCATAAGTTCTCCTCCTAGCACTTGCACGGCTGCATTCTACAAATTTGGTATGTTGTATTTTCATTTTTATTCAGTTCATTTTCTTTTTATTTTTAGTACCCCGAGATCAAGAGTTGCACGCTCCACTGACTGAGCCAGCCAGAGCCCTCATTTTATTTTAAAGTTATCCTGTGATAATTTCCTCTTTGACCCATGGATTATTAAGAAGTGTACTCTTAATTTCCAAACGATTAAAGATTTTCCTGTGGTCTTTCTACTATTGATTTTTTTTAAATCTTTTTTATTTTTTTAAGATTTTATTTCTTTGACAGAGAGAGCCAGCGAGAGAGGGAACACAAGCAGAGGGAGTGGGAGAAGAGGAAGCAGGCTCCCAACGTTGGAGCCTGATGTGGGGCTCGATCCCAGGACTCTGGGATCACGCCCTGAGCCAAAGGCAGATGCTTAACGACTGAGCCACCCAGGCGCCCCTCTACTATTGATTTCTAATTTGATTCCATATGGCTGGACCACACATTCTGTTTGATTTACTTATTTGAAGATTTTATTTGAGAGAGTGCAAGAGAGAAAGAGAGAGCACGAGCAGGGGGAGGGGCACAGAGAGAGGGAGAAGTAGACTCCCTGCTCAGGACCCTAGGATCATGACCTGAGCCAAAGGCAGACGCTTAACTGACTGAGCCACCTAGGTGGCCCTGATTTTAATCTTTTAGATGTACTGAAATTCATTTTAAGACCCAGGATCCATCTTGGCAAATTTTCCATGGGAGCTTGAAAAGAACATATATTCATGCTGCTGTTGCTGGGTGGAATTTCCGTAAACGTCAACTGGATCCTGTTGTGTGATGGCACTGTTAAGTTATTCTTTATCTTTGTTAATATTCTGTCCCATAGTTCTACTGATCGCTTAGAGTGGGATGTAAGTCCCGAACCGTAATTGTGGATCTTTCTATTTCTCCTTTCAGCTCCATCATTTTGTTTCATGTATTTTGCAGCTCTGCTTTTTGGTGCTTATACATTTAGAATTGCTCTGTCTTCTTGATGGACTGATTCTTTATTCTTTGCTCTGAAGTCCACTTTGACTGGTATTAATATAGCCACTTAATGTTAACATGATACATCTTTTCCCACCTTTTACTTTCAACCTACCTACGGTCCTTACGATTGATATGCATTTTTCGTAGACAGCATGTACTTGGGTCATTTTTAAATAATCTATTCTTCCAATCTCTCTTTTAATTGTAGTAGACTATTTGCATTTAAAGTAATTACTGATAGGGTAAGACTTATTCTGTCATTTTATTGTTTTTTTCCCCTCTGGCCTTTAATTTTAATTATTTCAAAACAACATAATTTAGTACCAAATGTTTAAACATCCATTATAATTGCTATACTGTGTAATCGGCATTGTTTAAAATGGGATCAGCTACACAAAACTCATCAATTTTTCTTTAGGAAAAAGGTAGCAGAAATTCCAAAGAATGAAGGACAGACTACTAATGAGAGGTCACGTTTCCTAATCTAGCACCATAATTCCAGTCTTAGGCCATCTCAAGTGGCTGGAAGGAGGAAGGGAAGAAGTGAGGATGTTGGGAAAGCACAGTTCTTTTTTTTTTTTTTTTAATGATTTTTTTTATTATATTATGTTAGTCACCATACAGTACATCCCCGGATTCCGATGCAAAGTTCAATGCTTCATTAGTTGCGTATAACACCCAGTGCACCATGCAATACGTGCCCTCCTTACTACCCATCACCAGTCTATCCCATTCCCCCACCCCCTCCCCTCTGAAGCCTTCAGTTTGTTTCCCAGAGTCCATAGTCTCTCATGCTTCATTCCCCCTTCTGATTACCACCCCCTTTCTTTATCCCTTTCTTCCCCTACCGATCGTCCTAGTTCTTATGTTCCATAGATGAGAGAAATCACATAATTGTCGGGAAAGCATAGTTCTTAACTTGTGGCCCCATTTGTGCTCTCAGACAAGGCAGGATCTAGCGGAGAGGAAAATCGCTGAGGATGGAATTTCAAACAAAATGGTGGTTTAGATGGTAAGGAGGCCCTCAAGAACAGCAGAACTGGAATATCCAGAAGGAAGTACTGGAGTCTGTTCCATGAACCAGGGGGCTTCTTCCTGGCATCCAAGTCCTTTTTAATGTCTTCTAGTTTTTTAGCCAGGTCTGGTATGTCACAGTTCTGAGCCAGATATATTCCCACCATGGTACCAAAAGTAAACCCAAACAGGAACTGGAGCATGGTGTCGGCGAGGAGGGCAGCTGTGTTTTTTATTTTTATTTGTTCCCTCTGTTTCTCTTGCCTTCCCCTTCGGGCTACTTGAACATTTTTTAAAATCCCATTTTGACTTTTTGCTTTCGGTTACTTCCATTTAGGATCTTTTGTTCTCCCTGCTTTTTAAGTACAACGTCTTGGGTATTTCCTTTTCAAACGCTGCGCACCACATCAGATGGTACTATAATTTTTGTTTCAATCATCAAATACGATTTTTAAAATTCATGAGGAGGATAGTCCATTTATATTTACCCCTATTTTTACCCATTCCATTGTTCTCATTGTTCTTTCATTTCTGAAATTCCAAGCCTCCTCCTCTTATGGTATCTTATCTTTTCAGAGAGCTTCCTTTAGCCTTTCTCTAAGGGTATATCTGCTAGCAAAAAATGCTCTTGGTTTTCCTCCAGGAATGCCGTTACTTGCCCTTTGTTCCTGAAAGATAGTTTTACCAGATATAGAACTTACGGTGGACTGTTCTTTTCTTTTAGCACTTGAAAAACGTTGTGCCGCCTCCTCCCGCCCTCCAAGGTTTCTGGTAAGGAGCACGCTGTCACCTGAACTGCTATTCCCCAACAGCTAATGTGCAATTTCTCTCTGGCTGTTTTTAAGACTTTTTTTTTTTTTTTTTTTTGGTCTTTCGTTCGCAGAATTTAGTTATAATCTGTCCTGGAGTAGATTTTCTTGGGTTTTTCTCTTTGAGGTTCATTCAGTTTCTTGAATCTGCAGGTTTAGGTCTTTTGACAAATTTGGGAAGTTTTCAGTCATTATTTCTTCCAATAGTTGTTCCGCCTCACATTCTTTCTTGTTTCCTGGGATTCCAATGATACGAATGTTAGATCTTGCATTACTATCCCTGAAGTCTCTGTGGAGTTGTAGTATTTTTTCCAGTCTGTTTTCTCTCTGCTGCTCAGACAGAATAGATTCTATCAAACTGTGCTCAAGAGTTCACGGATTCTGTTCTCTGACATTTCCAGGGTACTACTGAGCCCATCAGACACATTTTCAAAATCTGATGACTGTATTTTTCCTATCTATAATTTCAATTTTGTACTTTTTTATAACTTCTATTTCTTTGCTGATATTTTCTAGTTTTTCATTTGTTTCAAGATAATCCATCATTGCTTGTGGAAGCAATTTTATAAAGGCTGCTTTAAAATCCTCATTTTGGGGGCGCCTGGGTGGCACAGCGGTTGGGCGTCTGCCTTCGGCTCAGGGTGTGATCCCGGTGTTATGGGATCGAGCCCCACATCAGGCTCCTCCACTATGAGCCTGCTTCTTCCTCTCCCACTCCCCCTGCTTGTGTTCCCTCTCTCGTTGGCTGTCTCTCTCTGTCGAATAAATAAAAAAATCTTTAAAAAATAAAATAAAATAAAATCCTCATTTTGTATGTTAGCAGGTAATCACTGTTTAAATTTAGGGTGCATGTTCTGGCTGTAGTTTCAGTGACAATTTAGTTTCCAGTGCACTTGTAATGTACTTCTGGCCTACTGTGTTCTTCTGGCTTCATGAGACTTGTCATTCAATCCCTGCTGGTACTTCCAGCAAGGGCTGAAGACACTTCCCTGGGCCAGGTAGTTCCACTAGGTGGAGGCTGAGTGATGCTGGACCTACAGAATGCAGATTCTCTTGACCAGTTCTCTGGCTGCCCGGTGCTGGCAGACTTTCTGTTCGATCTCTGCAGGTACTGATGGAAGCAGAAAGCACTTACTTGGCCTTTTGCTGCTGGAGGTAAGGCTGTAGGAGGAAACTTCCCAAGGTCCCCTTCTGCTCCTGGATAGAAGGCTAGAAGACACCAGACCTGTGGGTGTCACTGGTACTGTCACCTGGTGGGAGACTAGGGATAGGTTGTATTGTAGTGCTGTCAGGTGTGGCATGGGCAACAGGTAGGCCCTCATGAGCACTGCTGACCAGGACTGAGCCCACTGCTGTTGCTGGATATGAGCAGGGAAACAGGGCTTCCCCTTTCCTGGTCTTTTGGCAAGAGAAAGTAGGCTTTTTGTTCTTTCATTTTTCCTTCTTTTCTCCTTCTTCTTTCTTTTTTTTTGGGGGGGTGCCTATGCTCTTTGGTACTTCTAGGTTGTAGGTACTCCCCAGAGCCCAGACCTGGGTACATGGGAGATTAGAAACAAAACCCAGGGAACTCACTGTGCACTGTCCTTCTTCAAGTCCTGAGCTCCCTACCCAGTCTGCCCTCTTGTTTTCACCTTTCAGATTCCTTTTATAATTGTCTGCTGAATTCTTTTCAGAGTATTTAGCTGCATTTAGAGGAGAAGAGCAAGGAAAAGTGAATCCAGTGGTCTTCTCTCGGTAGATTTTCTAATGTATAGCATTTTGTACTTTTTGATGTTTGAAACCCTATGTATTTTGTCAAAACTGAATTTGCTTTGTTTTCAACCTGGATGGCTTGGTCGGTTAAGTGTCTAACTTTGGCTCAGGTCATGATCTCAGGGTGCTGGGGTCCAGCCCTACATTGGGCTCCCTGCTCAGCAGGGACTCTGTCTCTCTCCCTCCCCCTGCTCATGATCTCTTTCAAATAAATAAATAAAATATTTTTTAAAATATGAAGGAAAGAAAAACACCATGCAAGGTTGCTAATGTCTTTTTTTCTGTAGCAAGCGGAAAGAATACCTTACCAAATGTGTGACTTACTGCCATTAGCCCCAGATCATTATGAACATTTTTCAACAGGCACAAGATTTTTCAGTAAACAACAGGTATACAAAGTTGCACTACGATATAAGCATGTTAACATCTCAACCTGTATAAGTAGTTGTCATCCAGTAAAGAACATGTGACATACACATAAGCAGAAACTGCTGTCTCTCACCCAGATGATGCTTCTCCCCATGACCCTCCTTCTTTGCCCCAGGGGTCTGTGCCAGTCAACTGCTAGAGACCACCACCCAAACGTCCCCACAGTTTCGAAAAAGAATGCTCAAAACAGAACTTAGTAACTGCTCCCCAAAGCTTCTCCCCTGTTGGATTTTTCCAGTATGTGTGCCTGCTGGGAAACCCAGGCTCAGTGTCAGAGCACCACTTTGACTCCTCTCTCTCCCCACATCCAGTTTTCGAGTCAAGCTGATTAGTTGATTTCACCTGTTCTATTTCCCCTTCACGTCATATTTCACCTGCTACTACTACATAAATCAAGCTGTTGTCACAAGAATTTTTGCCTTCCATCGTCTGTCCTCCAGTTCATCTTATCTACTGAGAACAGGTGAGTCATCCCAAAGCCGCCTGTGAGCCACTGTATTGTCACAGGCAGCCACTCTTTTTTTTTAAAAACATCTTAGGGGGGCATTTGAAGCTTGGGTTCCAAACAACTTTCTAGATTTGTTCTCCCATCATTTCTGGTCATGTATGTACAGATGGCTTGGACATGTTTGCTCCACTCACAACCTTCTCCCGAGAAGCCCCCGGATAAATGAGGTAAACAGACATAAGGGATATAGGGTAGCATGAAGTGGGGCATGGAGCCCAAACCATGGCAACCCAATGCCCCGTGTGGACCAGTCACCAGAACAGCAAAATGCCAGAGATAGCAGAGAAAAAACAGTTCCCAGAAGGGAAGAGAATGGAACACGTGTTTAGGGCGAAGCAGATGTCCTGAGAAGCACACAATGGCAGCAGCCCGGCTACACTTCCTGCAATTGGCTTCCCTGAGCCTCCCTGTCAATAAACACCTTTTTATAAATTTGAGTTCCTCTGAGTGTGTTTCCGTTCTTTGAATTTAAATAATCCTTACAAGTGTGCCCCATGAATACTGGTCATTGTTCTTTTACCTAATGTGAGCTCTCTAGGCTTCACAGCTTTGTTTACGTGAGTTCCTTTGCCTGGAAGGCTTTCCCTCGCAATGTTAGATATCCAAGGCTTCCAAACCACCTCCTCCAGGTAGTTTCCATGATTCACCCCTCTCTCACCGTTCCTTTTCCCCACCCCAATTAGATCGTAACTTGCTTGGCAATCTAACGACAATACCCAGTGCCTGGATAGTGACTGACTGACGGAAAGCACGTTAAGTAAATGAATCTTTATCCAGTTGTACCTACATGGTGTTCAGTAGAGATGCACTTGAAACATTTTATTAGGTGAAGAGATCAGTGAGGTTTGCAAGTTACTTGCATTTTTTTTTCTACCACCATGAACTTGTTAGCATGAACTAGGATAAACTTTTGAAATAAACGAAACTCTGCACTCATCACCACCTCGAAGGGTATATGGCACAGAACCGGGCAGCAGCAGATCAACAAGATGACAATCCTATCCACGAGGGGCTTGCAGTTCTGCCCCAGCTAGAAGTAAGCAACAGCACAGAGGACCTGAGTGCTTGTCATCTTGGAGTCACAAATTACAGAGGAGATGGAAGCTTCTTTGCCCATCTCCATTAAAAAAAAAACCCTGTTTAGTCTTCTAGGGTCCTTTCCACTTCCCCTTCCCCTAGAATACACCAGTTCTAATTAAAGAGTAAATGAGTTAAAAAATTTCATGAAAACGTACTGAGAGGGATAAATATTAGGGGAAGAGGCTATTTTTTAGACAACACACATGGTTTAAATCCCCATTAAGCAGCTTGTGAATCTGGCCCTTTGTGCTCAAACTGGACTCGGAGGAAAGCAAGCTTTTGTAGACCACCAACAATAAGCTTGGGGGGGGGGGGGGAAAGAGAAGAGCCAGNGGGGGTGGGAAAGAGAAGAGCCAGAGAAAGACACAGAAGGCAGCCACAAAGACTGTGACAGCTGTTTATTAAGTGCAAGTCTCTCCTCTCTCCTTTCCCTTTCTTTCCCTTCTCCCCACAAATTCTCCACACACATGCAGAAAAAGAAGACTAGAATCAAGATTGGGTCAAACATGAAGAACAGGAAAAGAATATTGAATAGCCAGCTTTAAAAGGCTCTTTTTCCACTTGAACAAAAGTAAAATGTTCTCCAAAGCGAAATGGAAAACAGAGCCTGCACCCAGGCTGTGCTACTTAATGAGGAGGTTAGTGCTGATACGCCCGTTGTGAATCCACAGTGGCAGATTTTCAAGCAAGGAAATCAATCAGTTGTGATTGGATGATTTAGGGCTCAGGAATCATCTGGCTCAAAACAACCGGGAGCTGAGGGGTGGGAGGATGGGGGATGGAGGGGGCAGGGTGACATGAGGTCAAGTAAGGGGCTCTATTTCTTGTGTCCGCCACCCTCTGATCTCGTTGGCCCACACCCCAGGCCCCACTATCCGTCATGGCAGCAGACATTCAGGCTGACCTAGCTAGATTCACTTTGTGCACTTTCTCGCCTCACGCCCAGCAACCTTCCAATGCAAAGAATTCAGCTTTCCCCAGGCACACAGACTCCAGTGGTAACAAGCTGCCTAACGCTCCTGCCGGTAATCTGTCACTTTGGTTTCTTCCTTGCTGTCTGCTTGTTCCCCATAGAGGCAAAATTTAGAAACATACCATCACGTGGGGTCTCTTCACACAGGAACGATGGAGTGCTCTGGGTTGCAGTGACCTCAATTTCTTTCTTCCCTGTCAGAGCTGTCTGTCCTGGCTGTTTCTCACCTCCTCGGCAGACCTGGGAGCACGAATCCGTTCCTGTTTCACTAACATCTTCTTGCCCTTTCTCCTTGCTGCTTACTTCAGGAATCTGCTCCAGCTTACCGTGCAGACACAATCCTGCAGAGCCCAGCTCCTTCTTCACAGATCTGTCGCCGCTGCTGTTGCTGAAGGGGGTCAGTTCTTCTCTCTTCTTGGCCACAGGTTCCTCACAGATGAAAGCAGGCATGTCTTCAGTAGACGGGATGGGCAGTTCCCCAGGGATCAATCTGTAGCTATCTGTCTGTTCCTCAGCCACCGTCATGGAGCGCCTTACAGCAGGAGCCCCCACTTTCCTGGGCGTAGGACTTGGCACGGGGCTATTGGTAAGAGGTGGCAGGCCAGAAGAAAGCTCTTCTCGGGCAGGGAGTTCAGGATATTTATCTGCAAGGTTGACAGCTGGGGGAACCGAGAGGTGAGAACATTCTGACAGGGCCCGGCGCATTGTTTTTTTCTGCTGGGGCACCTGGTTGAGCAAAGCCCCCTCCTCGGGAGAACTCAATCTCTCCAGCTCCTTCTCATGGTCTCGGTCATGAGAGCTGGCATTTACATACTCCTGGGGGAACTCCACCATAGTGATCGGTGGGATGGCAGTGGGTGAAGGCTCCACTGTGGGGGCTGGGCACGCGACAGCCACCAGTGGGGAGGACTCACATTCAGGCGGCCCAAAGTTATCCTTCACCACCCCAGGTACCCGGCAGCTGGCGGTGATGCCATTCTCCTTTCCTGGAGTTGCCTCCTTCAGGCCCTGAGCCACTGGATGAAAGCTGGGGTTCCAAACACTGGTTTCTTGCTCCTTAGCATACCGGGTGGGGATGTCAGCAGCCGCAGGGAAATCCATATCTGACTGGCTCTTGGTCTCTGGCCCATTCTTCCCTGCCACCATCCCCTGAACTGTAGAGGCTTTGTTCTTGTCTGGACCCTCTCTGGGTCCCACATGGAACTCGGCTGTCTTCTGGTGGACTGAGTTCCCCTCCGAGGAATGGCAGGTTTCTAAAATCACATACCTGCTCTCAAGGTGACCCGAGGTTGCTTGATACTCCTTGCCCTGCCCTTCAGGGCTGCGCTCTTTGTCTAGCTGCCCCTCGAAGAAGCAGAGCTTATTCTGCTCCAGGAAGCCGGCATTCTTCACAAGCCCGTCTTTCAGCCGCCCGTCCATGCTGACGTTCAGTCCAATTTCATTCAGTTTGCCCTCTGTCCTCTGCCACTCAAATCCAGCTTGGCTGATTTCTTTTGGGGGGTCCATTCGGCACTCTGCAGGCTGGCCCTGACAGAGCTGGCCGTAAGCGGCAGTGCGAGAGGCAGGCTGCTTGTCTGAGAGCGACATCGTCTCTTCGACTGCTCTCCCCCCCCCCCCCCGCCCCGCTCCTGGAGCTCTAACACCACCTACGATCACACAGAGCTGGCAGTGACATCACACCAAGTCCCCCGTACTCATGACAAAACCTATCTTTCCCCCAAAGCTCCTCTCTCCTCCAGCAGCTGGGTGCTAACGTATTTACTAGTGTGAAAGAAAGAATGAAAGAGAAAGAGAAAGGGAAGAAACTGCTACTTTCTGCACAATCAAATGCCACTGTTAAACTGAAAGTGCAATTTCCTGTTAGCTAGCACTCTGTTTAGATCTGCAATTTACAACACGGTAGGGTGCCAATCTGGGTACTGAGGATAGTAATTACTCAGCTCTCACTGATATAGATACACGCATACCCACACGTTCACTTATCTGACACTATGCCCACACTTCCCCATTCACCCACTCGAAAAACCGAAAAATTTAAAAATAGGCAAGACTCATTTGCTGATTCCCAGTCATAACCCTTCGAGAACAATGATTTCAGAAAATGGCTCAAATTTTCACTTAAAAAAGACCTTAATGTAGTATCAAAACTGGAGGCGTTCATTTCTCAGAGCACGAGTGGGCTTGCTGTCATAGCAACTTATCAAATTCATTTGAAAACTGACGAGTAGAGTCCCCAAAGCCCGGGGAGAGCTTCATCTGTAGCTCTGCACCGTGGCAGAGTTTAATGAAGGGCTCCTTCGCAGATTTCAGCAGTCAGGGCTTTGGAGACATATATCCCAGTTATAAGACACTTGTGTGACAACATATCCCCCTTGCACTTTGACTCCTGACCCTGTTCCCCCCTGGTTCCTTGGACAAGCTGCCTCCCTCCCTCCTGCACCAGCCCTGCTCTTTCCAGCCAGCTGACTGCTTAGTTGCCCTGTGAACACACAGGGGCCAGTTCATTTTCCCCTGACCTGAGGAGCGCGGGGACCCTGGCAATCTGAGACAGGGCCCACGGCCCCGATTTAATCCAGCACGGTCCTTTGCTGTGCTGGCCTTTGAGTTTATAAACTGTACATTCAGGACTGAAGGATCCATAAAAGAAAATTCTTGAAAAAGAAAGTTACACTGAAAGGACTAGCCATACTCTACCTCGAACAGAGCTGATTTTGGTTGCTTCCCCTGTAAGTCACCATCATGTGCTAACACAGGATACCATGAAATATTCTATCAAGAATATATGGGATGCCTTTTTCCAAGACAAAGGAAAGTCAGACTGGATTGTTTTAAAGAAATCTGCCATCGACTGCACTGATCTGGTTATAGTTTTTTTTTTTTTTAAAGATTTTATTTATTCATTTGACAGAGAGAGAGACAGCCAGTGAGAGAGGGAACACAAGCAGGGGGAGTGGGAGAGGAAGAAGCAGGCTCATAGCAGAGGAGCCTGATGTGGGACTCGATCCCACAATGCTGGGATCACGCCCTGAGCCGAAGGCAGACGCTCAACCGCTGTGCCACCCAGGCATCCCTGGTTATAGTTTTTTAATAATGCTTTTAGAAAAAGGGGGCAAGTTAAGATTGCTCTCTTTGATCTATAAAACGTGACGAGTTAACCAAACCCCAGACCAGGGTAGTTTAACTGGAGCCTCTGTCTCCAAGCACCGCTTCTCTACTACTCATACCATGCACGTAACTTCTCTCAAGTCCCCAACTATAGTGCAGGAACCAACCGTGTACGCCTTCTATGATACTTAACGCTGGGCTCCGTTCATGGTCAGGAGTGGTGGCGTTGAAATACTCAAAAATGTGCATTTCCTTTTAACCTTTGTCCTGAACATAAAATGAGCCTCTTGTTCCTCTTGACCTTAAGCAGTTTAGCAGCAGTACATGTGAAAGCCAACAAAGGTTCACTGGCAAGGAACCAAGGTCATCTTATTCTACTGCAAAAATCCCACCAAGGAAAGGGAAGGAAAGATGCATAATGAAATGAAGGGGGTGCCAGAAGGCTTATGATTCTACTAAGTACTTGGGGAAAAAGAAAAATGAGTCTTGCATACAGCTTGGTGATGAAATAAAGCTGAATCTTGGCTTTCTGATACACAAACATTAAAGTGAATGATATAATTAAGTATGTATAATATATGATGAAAGTTATGAAAGTCTGATGGAAGGCTGTTGTTGCAATGCTGTCCAAACAAGCCAGAGGCAAATTTTAGAAAATACCTTAGATATCAGGTGTACCTCAACAACCCCAACCACTCAGAAACTAAACACTCCCAGCCCCCAACACACATGCGCAGCCTCAATTCACTGACACCTTCTACCTTTGGTTTGTGGGGGAAAAAAATAATTTGGCTTGGAGTCAGAAGACCAGGTTTTAAAATCTTTCTGTGCCACTTACTAGTTACCATTCTGAGTACTGCACTTAACTGCTCCTAGCTTCAGTTTCTTCATCCATAAAATGCAGGTAATCTTGAAGGTGGTTTCCGGTCTCTTGGTTTTAACACTCTGCCATCTCAATGAAAAGGTTGAAATGTGCATCAACGAATCACAGGTCTGTCCCTATGTCCCTATGTCCAACGTTTAACTTGGGGCTCCAGGGGCCAGTATGCTCAGTGGACCCCACCGCTCCCCATGCGAGGGTGCTGCCTGTTGGAAGAGGCATGACTAGGGGCCATAGCAGCACGTCTGACGAGACAACTCAGCTCTCTGAGCTGGCTGCCGTATTCTGAAGGGGTGGAGAGAACCTAGGTGAAGAACAAGCATGGGCACTTGTTTCTCAGAGTCCAGTGACGGTGAATTCTAGCCAGCCTATCCACACCCTCCCACCGGCACTGACGACAGACACAACAAACAAAGCTCAAGCAATAACAAGAGTTGCCAGTCCTGGGTACCTTCAAATCCCACATATCCTGTCTCAGTGACTCTATCTATAAATAGCAAACTGCAAGTCAGCCAAAGACCAGGAGCAGGAACCAAGAGAATGAAGCTGGCCAGTCACAAAGAAGCACCCAGTCTGGACCCGAAGTTATTACTTATCTGACACATGGTCAGCCTGGAAGAAGACAATGATGTGGCATCTGGCTACGGCACCAAGCAGAGACCTGAGTTCTATGGCTCAAGGGTCAGAGAGCTGAAGGGGCAATCTGAGGGGTCAGTGGCCAAGAGGTGTAAGCCCAGACAGGAAGTCCAGAGTACAGGTGAGTGCCCGAAACACCATGTCGGCTACATGCTCAAGCTGACACGTAAGTTTGGTGTCACCATGGGGTCTGAGTATAACAGGAGAACATAAGGCATAATATGGGGACGGCCACAGAATCCACCCCTTGTGTAGGGGTGAAGTAATATAAAAAACATTTAACACAGACAATGTACCCACTGATGCTAGCTAAAAACAAAAAAAACAAAAAAAACAAAAACACTAAGAAAATGTATTCACATATGAATTAGGTTTTACCACTTCCAGTAGGGAATCTGATGTGAAAGGATGAAGCATAAATCCCTGGACTGAAAAATTACTGCATGAGGTCCCCTCTAACAAAAGTAGGCAAAAATAAACCACCACCGCCAAGAAACACCATACAAACCCCAATTTCAATAATTAACAAATAAGAGAAAAAGAAAAGCTAGCTAGCTCTCAAAATGTGAGGCATTGCCTAAAGAAAATAACATCCTATTCTCCCAATCTCTGAGGACAACGATCATTTTATTCTATTTTTACACTTTTATTATTATTTTTTTAGTTTTTATTTAAATCGCCCGATGCTCATCCCAAGTGCCCTCCTTCATCCCCATCACCTGCTTCCCCCATCCCTCCAGCCCCTTCTCCCCTCTGGTAGTTTTTTCTCTGTAGTTAAGAGTCTGTTTCTTGGTTTGTCTCTCTTGTTTCCCCGCCTTTGCTCCTTTGTTTTGTTTCTTAAATGGTAAGGATCATTTTGTAAAAACAGTACTGCAAGGACAATGAACTATCTGCCACAGGACAGGCTCAGAAAGCTGCAACTCTAACTTCATCTTCCATTTTACAGAAGAGCAAATGGGATGTAGCGGGGGCAGGGGGGAATCGAGTGGTTGGTCTGAGCTCACATGGTGAGTTAATGGAAAAGCCGCATGGAAGATGCTTGGGTTCTGACCACCAGTCTTACCACATTGCTGAGCAGAACTTCATCTAAGTCATTGGGTGCGTCTCCTTTTCATTGTTTCCGTTTTGCTCAGTGAAGACAAGTCCTGCAGGCTTTAATTTACAATACCTGTCATTTACCTTTCTGTGCTCAATTCAAAACTTCCAAATTAATATACAGTATGTATACATGTATGTGCTTGGGGGGAAAGGCAAGCTTGAAACAAAGGAGAAAAAGCAGCAATGCATTTCATTTTAGTGTCTACTTTATACCTTCATCATGGTCTTGCTTTTTTTTTAATTATGCAAAGAATGAGGGAGGAGTAACTTCTTCCTTAGCAATCTTTGGTTATTAGTTTCCATTCTCAAGAGAACTTCAATTTATGTTATGTTTTTGTATAGTGCCTCAACATTGTGAGCTTCCCCTCGTGGTGCTTCTGAACAGGCACCCAGGTACTGCTTCAGCAAGAACAAGTGGAGATCCAGAGACTCTTACACAGGGAAGGCGACAGAGTGGCTTCATACATACCAAGGAAGAAATCAGATGGAACAAGAATTAACAGGTTTAAAGATTTTCAAATGAGGTGGATGCTACCTGGATCACGAAAGATGGGGAAAACCTAGCACAGAAGACTTAGTAAAATCTGAGGGCGGCTCTGTCAGTGCTCTGGTCCAATTCAGAATTACAGACATAGTTTCACTCAGGAATTCACATTCACCCACAGGATACGGCTGTAGCAAGAACTCAAACCTCCCCAGCCACTCTGATACTTTATCAAGTTCGTAGATGAGGAACTTACATCAAGTCTTAAAAGGCTGAGCACGTCCAGGCAAAAATAAATGTACTTAGGGACCAGAAGGCTTCAATTCTAGACTCAGCTGCCACTGGAATTCCTTTCCTCTAGGTTCTACTGCTATTCTTATAGAACTCACTTCACCTCTGTGAAGTCTCCCAGACCCTCACCCCCAAACGGACTCATTCATGTTTTTACATCATCACAATTGCTCTACTCCGTCTTAGGATTCGGCAACGACACCATAATCTTTTACTTATGTGCCTTTCCTGGGAACTACCAGAAAGTGAGAAAATGGCCAGTCCATTTTTGCCATAGGGGTGCCCAGATACAATTAAGTAGGCTCTCAGAAAAGCTCTCTCAGTGGAAGGACGAATGGATTTCTTTTATACGGACTTTGTATCCCTTGACCTGACCCTTTCCATCATTAAACTCATCTAGAGAGGTTCCAACTTGGAAGGTCCTTTGGGTTAAAGACATTTACGTTCCAGTCTGAGTCTAAGGAAAGTGCAGAGATTCCCATGTGTCCGGTCAGTAGGTGGCTTCTAAAGCTCCTTCATCAGGCCACATAACGACGTGTCTAGCCTCCAAGAGTGTTGGCATAACTGGCAGGTCTCTGATCTCAGCAGATGCACTGGCAGATGTTTCTGGTTTTGCCTGTGCCTGAACTCAACCTGTTCAGGGCCTTGGTTTTGATATGTTCCACAACTGGTTTCTCTGCATCTTTCCTATCCGTTACCAAGACAACGAAGCTACTTTCCAGATTGACCAAATGTTCCCTGTTGTTGTCTCCAGGAAACAATTTCTAATAAATTATCATTACAATGACAGTCGATAATTCTACTGATGATGATGACTGATGACACTCTTTACTAATAAAACCCGAAGGGGACAAAGTTACAATCTAAGTTTCTTACCTGGAAGGAAATGACGTTTGTGTTTATATGCGCATACTTACATGCAGTAACATTTCAAAGCCATATTCTACTGAATTTCAGACTCATTTCTTAGTACATGTTCAACTCGAGAAAACTGTGATTCTCCCTGATTAAGTTTCAAAGAGTGGGAAGCAAACAGGATCAAAAAACTGAAGCTAGCAATCTAACTTATGTGACTCCCAATAAAGATAAATCATATACTGGGACCCACAAAATGGAGGCAGGGCTCACATCACAAATCTCAAGTCTAAAAATCTAAGTCTGCACTTTTGGGAAACGCCTCACTGTCAAGGAAACCTAACATATACCAATCACAACCCTCCAACTCAGCTTTAGCCAGCTTACCTTACCCTAGAAAATAGGACCTGCTGCTCGCCTTATAAGGAAGTCTCCAACTGCTTAGTCATGCTGTGATGCAGTGCCTCTTGTAATGCTCTATAAAACTCGCTCTTGCCCAAAATTCCTCGGGAAGAGTGTGCCTCTGCTTCTTAAGCACTGTACGTCCCCAATCCATGGACTGTTTTCCTTTGAATAAAGGACAGCAAACTCCTTACTAAATTGTGTTGTTTTTGTCATTTGACACCCAAAGGATTAAAATGTTTATAGATGAAAAGTCCCCCAAGAAGTAGGCCTTGGAAATTCTAACCCTTTGTTCTTTTAGCATAGTACTGACCCTCCACGACCTCCATGAAAAAGAAAAGAGAATCATCCAACTAAAATAGGTAAACCCACCCTCCCCCCTCATCTCCTCCACCATGAAGTCTAAGATCCTCTGCTTATGGAGGCAACGCAAGGGCTCCCAGGACCCTTCAAGAGCTGATATTCTTCCTCTCAATCTCATCTCAAAATGTTTCACAGCTCTCCCTGGTTCCCAATTTGACTTATATGCCAGTCACTCCAAAATGTTTGCTACTTCTCAAATACTCCATGCACTTGGACTTCGCTATGCCTTCCCACAGTCTTGTCCCCTAGAATGCTTTACTCGCCTTTGCTCTACAAACTCGGAGCTCGTATTACAGAACTTCTCTCACTAGAGTAAATTATCTGTTTGTGTGTTTCTCTCCCCACTCTAGAATCCTTGAGGAGTAGAGGCTGTATCATTAATCTACCCTCAGAATGTGGGAGTAGGGGCGCCTGGGTGGCTCAGTCGTTGGGCGTCTGCCTTTGGCTCAGAGCATGATCCTGGTGTTCTGGGATTGAGCCCCACATCGGGCTCCTCTGCTGGGAGCCTGCTTCTTCCTCTCCCACACCCCCTGCTTGTGTTCCCTCTCTCACTGGCTGTCTCTCTCTCTGTCAAATAAATAAAATCTTTAAAAAAAAAAAAAAAAGAATGTGGGAGTAATGTTACCTGGTGTCTGCTGAATGAATGCATGAACTAAATACTAAAAAGTCCAATCACCTTGAGTGTCCACTATTTACAGAGCACTAGGCAATGTTTGTATAACAATTACATTTTTGTCTAAACTTAAATTACCATCATTGATAAACAGTTTAAAAACTAACAATTTCAATCTGCTCATAGCTGAGATGACCTGCTTTGACATCTTAGGTTAAAATAAGGGGTAAGGGCAGGGGGCGCCCGGGTGGCTCAGTTGGTTAAGCTTCTGCCTTCAGGTCAGGTCATGATCCCACGGTCCTCTCGTCGGTCTCCTTGCTCAGAGGGGAGCCTGCTTCTCCCTCTCCCTTGCCTGCAGCTTACCCTGCTTGTGCTCTCTCTCAGTGTCAAATAAATAAAATCTTAAAAAAAAAAATAAGGGGTAAGGGAAATAAAGGGAAATACAATAAAGGGAAGACCTCTTTATTGTCCACTTCATATTTTATTTTATCTTATTATTTTTTAAGATTTTATTTTTCAGTAATCTCTACACCCAACACGGGGCTCAAACTTAGAACCCCCAGATCAAGAGTTGCATGCTCTACCAACTGAGCCAGCCAGGCACACCTGTCCACTTCATATTTTAAAGAAGTAAATATTACTGCAACATCAAAAATCAGAAGCTAAACTGTTTCTCATTTGGTTTCTGAATCCTCCGATGCTATTGTCACCAGGGGATAAAAGGGACCGGTGAGGGAAGTGTGACGGGAAGAACCTCATTTTTTAAAGTAGAAAAATTAATATTTGCTGGATTCATTTCAAAGAATAGTTACATGCGCTGGCTCAAATGAGGCAAACGGTAGCCCAGGATTCTTTGAGGGTTAAAAAGAGTCTAAGACAGTGCTGAGCAGACAGTGCTGATCATCAAAAAATGGTAGCTATTTTTAGTTGTACGACATATAGAATTTCCCATTAAATGTCTTAATATTCAGCAATTAAAAAAAAAAAAAGCCAGAGAATGAGCAGGTAGGTGGGAAGAAAGCAGCAGAAAAAAGGTATTACCAAGTAGATACTTTTCCAGTTGTAACACTGTAGCAAGTTTTAAGATTACAAATGGTTTTTTCATATGCTGAGCATACTTTATTTATGAAACTGTTAGGATCTGGGGTTTATGAATTACTTCGAGTTTCATGCCAAGAGAACTTCCCACCATAAACTGACATTCCCAGCTGTTGGAAGAAGGGCTCAGGCAAATTAAAGAAAAAGAAATGAAGCCAGAAAAAAGGAGGCCATGTTCTAACTATGGCAAAGGGAAGGGCCTGTCTACCGGGATCCGTGGTGACTGTCTCACTCCCAGGATGACATGCCAGGTGCACTGTCACTCACAGCTCTCTCTGGCTGCCAGGGAAGCAACTGGTGTGAAGTGACAGCACAGACTTGAGTCCAGCAGAGGGTCGTCCTTTCACACCTGCTCTTCCATTCATAAAAAACAGTCCCACGGGAGGTCCTTTTCTGACAAAGTGAGCTTAGATTTCCCAAAGTATCACAATCCTCCCTGCCTAGAACATGCAGAGTATGTGACAAAATCTTCTGCTAAAGGTTCCGTAAATTTGAGAGTGGCATGAAAACATAACAGGAGAGGAAACAGTGAGAGCAAATAGTTAGCAATATAGTCACTTTCCATATTTCCAAAGAGGATAAGACTGGGAAAAGAGAATTCATTTAGGGGTGCCTGGTGGCTCAGCTGGTTGAGTGGCAGACTTTTTTTTTTTTTTTAAGATTTTATTTATTTATTTTTCAGATAGCGAGTGCACAAGCAGGGCGAGAAGCAGGCAGAGGGAGAAACAGGCTCCCTGCTGCGCAAGGAGCCCAATGTGGGACTCGATCCCAGGACCCTGGGATCATGATGTGAGCCGAAGGCAGACACTTAATCAACTGAGCCACCCAGGCATTCCGAGCAGCTTCGTTTTGGCTCAGGTCATGATTTCTGGGTTGTAAGATCAAGCCCCACATTGGGCTCCACGCTCAGTTCGGAGTCTGCTTGTCCCTCTCCCTCTGCTCCTTTCCCCCCTCTCAAATAATTAAATGAAAATAATTCATTTATGATTTTTAAAATGTCATTAGGTGGCATATATATGTAAAGCTCAAAACTAGCTGTTAGGGAGAACACATGAATAAATCAAACATAGTCTCTGCCTGGAGAATAAAATGCTAGACAGAGCCAAAAGACCTAGATCCCAATCCCAAATTAGCCTCTGATTCAAAACCTACGTCCTCATGATGTATTTCCATTTCTCTACCTAAAAAAGTATAGTTAGTACTTAGATATTAAAATAAAAAAATACAATGACTAATTGTTCATCTTTATCTGTTTCTTTTTAAGAACCTAAAACTTCTGGAAGGTTCCTGAGGCAAGAATGAGAAAAGCACAGGCCTTAATGTCAGAAAGACTTGGGTTCAAATTCTACCTCTGACACTATACTATCTGCATGACATTCACATGGAGAGTCGCCATTTTCTCATCTGTAAAACGGAAAGAATACTTCCTAACATTGTTTGGGGTGTGTGTGTGTGTGTGTGTGTGTGTGTGTGTGTGTGTGTGTGTC
Source organism: Ailuropoda melanoleuca (assembly GCF_002007445.2). Classification (NCBI taxonomy): domain Eukaryota; kingdom Metazoa; phylum Chordata; class Mammalia; order Carnivora; family Ursidae; genus Ailuropoda; species Ailuropoda melanoleuca. The sequence continues at coordinate 16,846,476 of NC_048221.1, forward strand.
TACCTATCTACCTACGTATCGACAGATAACTAGCACATGGTATTCACTCAAGAGATGGTAGTTGCTATTAATCACTGGCAATCTGGGGGCAGGCAGTTAACACAAATGATCTGAAGTGAAGACAAAGGAAACATTTAACAAGGCCAGGTCTAGAACAGTCATGGATGAAACCTCAGAGCCGACACAACCAATGGTACTTGAATACGAGAGACCACCCTGCCTAGTCCCCTATACTCCCCATTTCACTCATTCCCTGCCTCAGAGCCCCAGGCTTGCCTAAAGCTCTGTATCTGCACATTCACCTGCTTCCTGGACATCTTGGAAGAAGACTTACTAGAAATCTGCATGGAAGATCTTCTTACTGGAAGATTTACATGAAGAAAACATCAAAATACCAGCGAGGGAAGAGGGCACGCAAACCCTAACATAGGAGATTACCGAACATGGCACAGTACTGTATGGTTGGACAGAAAACCTCACCATACAAGACATCACCTCTCCCCAGGATAACCAATACATTTAATGTGATTCAAAGAAAAATGCTGACTGGATTTTTGTTTCTCTTTTTACAAAACTATACAAGTCAATTCTCAATTTTATTATGTAGTAATAAATAGGCAGAAGGGTCAGGAGAACTCTAAAAAACAGTCATAGGGTGAGGAGTGGGACTAGACCTCTTAGATACAACAATATATCATTATACCCACACTGTGCTACCGAAGCCTCAGTGTAAACACCAATGGATCAGGAAACAGCAAATACACACAGGAATATAGAGCCTGACAAAGGTGGTACTTCAGTGGGGGACAGATTAGACACACGTTGGTAGATGACCAAGAAATCCTACATCACAACTCAACACAAACACACAAACACACCCCAGCCAACTCTACATTGATCAGAGATCCAGAATGTGAAAAATTAAAAACAGAAGTTATTTTTATAAACTGAGAGCAGGGACGGATGGATGCTTAACTGACTGAGCCACCCAGGCGCCCCTAAATGAATTCTCTTTTGCCAGTCGTCTTCTTGCAAATAGGGAAGTGAATATATTGCTAAACTATATGCTCTTTTATAAACTTGGTGATACATAAGGAAGTCACTAAATAAGTAAAATATAAAATAAATCTATGCCAAGAAATAAATGTTCACCTATAAGATCAGCACATATAATAACAAAAAATACGCACTAGTGGAGAAAGTACAGAGGAGCCAGTAAGGGTATCTGCTGAGTGTGAGCACATCTCTGTGGCCCTATGAGGAACAGTGTGGCAACGCCTGTCAAAATTACCAATACACAGTCTTCAAACCAGACAGTCTACTCCAGAGTCCCTTATTACACAGGTATACTAGCACAAGTGTGACACTGTGTCTATACAAGGACAGTCTTGTATAGAAGAAAAACTAGGAAACACCTAAATGTCCACCAATAAAGAGGTGGTAAAATACGTTAGGGTATACCCACATGATGAAAGTACTATATAGCTATTAAATAAAAATGAGGCCCCCTTCTTTGTACTGATTTGTAAAGACCTTTAAAATAATTGTTAAGTTTATGGGGCACCTGGGTGGCTCAGATGGTAAAGCGTCTGCCTTCGGCTCAGGTCATAATCTCCAGGTCCTGGGACTGAGCCCCGCGTCAGGCTCCCTGCTCAGTGGTGAACCTGCTTCTCCCTCTCACTCTGCCTCTCCCCCTGCTTGTGCTCTCTCTCTCTCAAATAAATAAATAAAAAACTAAAAAATAATAATAATAATTGTTAAGCTTACAAAAGCAAGGCACACACCAGTACGTATGGCAGGTCTCATTTGTATAAAATCCACAAATATATATGTTATTGCTTCTTTATGCATGAACTCTCTGGGAGGATGTATAAGACACTGTTAACACTGGGTGCCTCTGGAGAAGGAAATTTGGACGGGGACTGATGGAGGGAGGCAGACTTATGTTTAAGTGCACACCCTTTAATACCATGGGAATGTACTGATTCAAAATCACCAAAAAAAATTTTATTAAAAAAAAGTAAAGACTATCCTTAGGGGAAAGGAGTGATAGAATTACAGAAGCAACAATAACTTTTCCCTGATATCCACCATTCTCCCCTCAACCACTCTGCAAGGCCACCCCTAACAACACAGTCTCTGAGCTTGGCCTGGACAAGGAACGGCCCTGAAAGTTCTGAAACGTCTGCTTTGCTTACTCAAGAATCAAAACAAATCCTCTTGCTACATTTCTTTGGAAATCCTGAGCAAAAAGAAATGGCTAGCATTCAGAAAATTTACATGTCACCCTTTGTATCACTGTTGAAACTGAAGAACCAGTCTAAAAACTAACACTAAAGAACTGGATAGAACAATGGAAATCCTAATGAACACTGGAAAGCCCTCTATATATGGCTTCATTTTCTGCCTCAGCAATAGGGTAGCTAATAGAAGAAAGATAAAAACAGAAGAGATGAGAATGTCTTATGCAGATAACGACCTTTAGTATTCTCTACTCACACAGCACATATTCCTTACTGGGTACAAAATTCATGCAAAGCACAAGCTTTACCCAAAACAAAAAGTCCGTATCATGCAGCACATCACCCCCTGACAAAGTCTGTCCAAAACCCTAAGGCCAATTGGTGGGGTTTTTTTTTTTGTTTTTTTGTTTTTAATTTCTGGAGTTAGTAGCTACATCATGCAAGGTGACAAACAGCATCGTCTGTAGGATGTAAAACCTCAAAGGCTAGGAAACGTTTTTTGAAGGTTAGACTCAGGGAAGCCATGATTAGATGCATACTTTTCAGGAAAAAAAGAAAGAAAACATTTCTAAATCTCGAAGGAATCATCTTTCTCAATCTCATTCCAAGTACTTGACTGAGGAGATCCAAAAAGGGCAAAAATAGGAGGAATCCCACATCGGCAAGTTTTGCACACTTGTCCGAGGATGCAGACTATGTCTCATGGACAAAGTCGATGCCCCAAACTCCGCCCAATATGCAACTGTGGCCAATAGCTGTGAACAACAAACCGCTAGAAGGTGTGGCTGCATCACTGAGAGATCATTTTCCTGCACTTCTAGAAACACAGAGTCTGTGCCTAGCAATGCTGGTCGGAAGCTAGTTACCATGTCCTCATACGGGGAAGACCAGTTTCACTGACTCCAAAAGCAATTTGGATATTCAGTCCCACCAGCACAAGCTACAAATATACACTGACAAGAAAATAAATCCCACGCATACAGCTGGACCTGAAATGTTTTCTTTCCTCCTGTGAATCCTTACACAAAACAATGATTAAATCTGGCCATAAGCTTTACACACAGGAGGCACTTTTTTTTTTTTTTTTTTAATTAAGAATAGTGGATGGTGACAGGCCTTCTGCTAAACAATTCATTGTTTGAAATTCAACTTCCCCTAAAACTCAAGGTTCAGTGCTGGGTAAAAAGGCATGCAACCAAGTCACCAGCCTCCCAAGCTGGACACAAGGCATGCCTTGGCTGCAGAAAACACATAATTAGCAGTTACACATTTTCATGCCGACAAACCAATGACTAACAAGGATGATTAGAGCCTGGATGGAACCATAGCACAAGCTCCTTGCCTTTTGGATGCTGACTCAAAAGCCACAAGCACACACATTTCCCCATGGCAGGGTCATACCGCTGGACTTCAGCTGCCTGGATCTCTCTCGTTCCTGGACTGCAGACTTTGGCAAAAGTGGAGTAAGGCCTCGGGACTTGGTAGGTCTCATGTAGCCTTTCAAGGGTTCTGCCATTCTGCTTTTATCTTCCTTCTTCCCTTCTCCTGGTGCCTTCGCCTCAGACTTTTCGGTCATTTTGTCAGGGGCCTCCGAGATCTTATCTTTGGGTTCTGGGTGTTCAGGATCCTTGGAAGTCGTCACTGTTAACTTATTTGCCACCTGAGACGGAGTGGCTGCAGCTCTGCCGTCTAAGAAATCTGACTGGAAGTCTGGTGTTGCTGAGGAAACATGTTCGGACTCAGGGATTTCAGAAGTTGGGCTAACTTCTTCCACTTTATTTTTTTCACTTTTTGGAGGCAAAAGCGCCCTATCTACCTCCTTAGAACTGTCTGGGTCCTTGGAACTGTCTGGGTCCTTGGAATCTCGACTGTCAGTATTTTGGTCCTCACAGAAATTGGGCTTTTGTGCTCTGTCTCCCAATAAGTCAGGAATTTGAACTGGAGCAGAACCTTCCTCAGACTCTTTCTTTTTGTTAACTGGGTATGTTGGAAAATTATTCCTGTCTGCACACGCTTCTAGGACTCTGACCTCACCTGGCAGGCTTTGGTCTTCTACTGGCACTCCAGAAAGGTGTCCCTTGGCGAGCTCTGTGATTTTTTCGATTGAATGCTTAGATGCACCACTGGGCGCTGACTCCGATCCTCCCATCACAGGCCCTCCACCTATCCCTGCCTCATTCTTCATGGGACCAGCAAGCTCCCCTTTATTCTTCAGATGGTCACCTCCCTGGCTGTTAACTGTTTCTGCAGCTGCTGTAAAAGTGAGGGCAACCCCTCCTCCTGTGCTTGTAGGAGGAAGAACAGCGGAGGGGGCCTTGGGTCTTTCCTGATCTGGGACTCCATCTTTGCTGCAATTATCTACCACTGATAATTTGGATATCTGGGCTGGAGTGGTCTCTGGCCCACTTTCTGCCAAGGTGTTTGGAACAGAATCACCCTCCTTTACTACTTGAGAGGCAGGAGTGGGCAGTCCTTCACGGGCTGCTGACTCCACAGCCTCTGGAGGGGCTGACTTACTCATCAACCCTGGGACTGTTCTGGGGCAGGTAAATGTGATATTTCTATTTTCGTCCACATAGCCCATTCCTTCAGTTCTGTGGTCCCCTGTGGTTTCCATGGGAACATGTATTTTTGATGCATCTATCGTATTCTCCAGAAGATGCTTCTCGGAAAAACTATTTTTAACCTTCTTACTTTTTCCATCATTGCTCCTTTCATTCGGTTTGTCAGCCACGGCAGCATGTCCCTTGGCTGCATCTGTTTTATTCTCTGCAGACAGTGCTGAAGGGACAAACCCTGCCCCCTGGATTTGGTCTTGGCAGCTCACATCTGTCACCTTGGTAGCTGGTTCAGTAACAGCAGAGTCCTTGACTACGTTTGTCTTGTTCCCACCAAGAACCCCAAGCTCAAAAGAATTAACCTCATCATTCCTCCCCTTTCGGTCACCTACTTCCACTGTGGGAACAGCTGATGTACGTGAGGACAAAGGATCATGATTTAAGGGGAAAGCTCGTCCTAAGTCCCTGTTTTGATGAGGAGGACCACCAGCATCTCTAGCCTTCCCTACAGAAGGTGGGGTTTCTTCCTTGCTCTCCATTCTAGCAGGCTGTGTGGAATAATTATTTTTGAACTTTTTGTTTTTGCCCTCACTACTTCTTTTTTTGGGCTTTTCAGAAATCCAGGGAGCCGCCTCACCACTCATCCAAGGACACTTTCCTTCCTCGCTCTGGCTACTGACACCCCTATCTACGGCTGCGGCCCCTCTTTCTGTCCTAGCGCCAGAAGTCTGAGTCGTGCCTGACCCATTTCCCAAAGGAATCAACATGGGCGAGGTGCTGGCCCCCCTAGCGTCAGCCATCTCCGTAGGCTCCCCTGTCACCACTGCCTCAGTGAGACTCACTGCAGTCCCTGGTTGGCTTGAAGAACCCAGCTCCTCACTCTTCTCCCCAGCAGGCATTCTTTCGGTTTTAGGGGAAGGCTCACTTGGCGCAAGAACAGCTGGGCCATCCTTCCAGCTGTCCACAAGAAATGGTGGCTCAGATCTTGCTCTTCCTTTCCCAGAACTGGCTCTCACTTTCCCAGAACCTGTCCTTGCCTTCCTGCTTCTGCCATCGCCTGCCATTCTCTGAGACGGCTCGTTCTCTAGCCCAGGCGTCTGAACTAACACCTCATCCTGCGGCTGCTTGGATGCCACGACGCTCATCTCTTGGCTTGGCTTGGGAAGAGTTTCCTTTGTTAGTTCTTTAACCTCTTCAGTGCCTTCAGAAAAACCTGTCTGCTTGTCTTTCTGCAATTCAGTCGCCTGACTTTCATCATTCCCTTCTTTCAGACTACTTCCTAATGAGGCATCTGCTGGCAAAGGGGGCACCAAATTAGGCAGTTCTTTTGCTGCTGTGGGTTTTGAAACCCCACCCATAGCCTCTTGGCCCAAGATAGGAGAGAAACCCTCTTTGGGTCTGATCTCCAGAGGAATTTCTACTTTGTGTGCAGAAACTTCTGTCAGGGGTCCTTTCAGACCAGGCGAGCCTACTGTCCGGCTTTTGTCCACAGGAGTCTTCAGGTGGGGTGCAGGCTCTGGTTTGCCTTCACCTGGCTGTAGCCATTTCTGGTCCTGGCCCAGCGGTACTGACTTATTACCACTGACTTCCACTTCTATCCCTGGCTTGCACTGAGAACTTCCTGGTGTTTTCAGGGGTTCTTCCAAAGGACACAAAGGAATGCTGAGACTTTCTGAGACAAAGTTCTCAGCTATCAGTTTGGCAGCTCTGGACTCCACTTCATTTTCCTTTTTTAAGTTTTCTCTGGATACCAGTCCATACTCCGTGCCCACAGTGGTAGGCAGGCTGGGAAGAACCCCTGATTTCTGTGGGTCTGCTGCAAAGGGATGACCTTTACGGTCGTCTGGACTGTCGTCATCCCAAGGTCCCCCAGCCCGGGGTTGAGGATATCTCTTTTGCTTTGGTTTCTTCTTTTTTTTCTTCATCATCATTGGTGGGCTTTCTATATCCCAGGTCTCCCTGCCAAGATCTCGCTTGGGTTCAAGGAAGTCAACATGAGTAGTTTTCCTTTGGTTCCCAGGCTCACCATAGGTAGACGGACCAGAGACCCAACCCAACTCAGACAAAGAGCAGGGGCCCAGCCCAGGATCGAGAGTCTTCCATGGAGAAGAGCCTCCCAGCAGCTCATGAGGGACCCTGGCAGGTCTGGGCCGAGTGGACCTGCGGTCACTGGGTCTGCACACTTGTTTGCCTTGCGTGGGAGGGGTACCTGTAATACATGAAGTTGGCCAAAATTCCAAACAAAAAACTCCTTGTTATTGTTTCTTTAAAAAAAAAAAAAAAAGTCCATTTACTGACTCAGTTAAGTCTATTTTCACTAACCCACACACTAATTCATTTAGGAAAATAGGGTTTTTTTTTTTTTAATATTTCTTACCCTTAACTGGGATTAGCAAATTAACAAAGATCATCACCTCAGGTAAAGAAAAAAATTCAAACAGAGATCTTCTAACCTTCTATAATAAGTAGTGCCTGTAAATCTCATCTGATACTTATTTATATTTGTCATTATTTTTAATAGGTACATAAATTTCCAATTCTGCAACAAGATGGTAAGCTCCTATCTCTTCTTGGTGACATTTGTTAATTAACTGAATGAAATATATATGATATTGGACAGAATTTATAATTCTAGAGTCTGTCACCAATATTATATTAATTACTTGTCAGGCTAACCAGATCAACTCTGGGAAACAGACCAGGAGCCCAGACTTATGCTACTGGTGGGGGGAGGGGGGATGGAGAAGAAAAGTAAAAAATACTGAATTAGTATTTTGGCTAAAGAAAAATCCTCATCATTCCAGAACCAAAGCCTCCTACTTTGAAAGACAAATGTGTTAGATTTCAATGTTCTGTTCCTAAATGTACTTCCTGAAAGACAGAAAAATATACATAATACCCAATAGGGTAATGAATTAGAATAATTAGGATAACCACCCTGAGAAAAGTTTCAGGAAATCAACTGCTCCAACCTCCTGTCTCCAAGTCAGTGCAGCATGGATTCAAGATCCTGGGAAGAGTCCCACTAACAGCAGGGCTAGGACAGCTCTTGTCAAGTCTGATCCGATGAAATGACTTCGGAGAAGTTAGAACACTCATATAGTACTGTTAGTTCTTGTTCTTATTCTTCAGTGTCCTCAAATCCTACCCTTGATTTAACACCTCTGGTCAGTTTCTGCTTCTCTCAAACAAGTGCTACGCTCTAGTACCCCACAGCATTTATAACATTTAATTTGGCAATTAACCAGCAGCTGTTTGGTGCTCTCTCTTACACTATTTATTGAATTATTATATAAATCTTTGGTTTCAGAGTTTATGCCTGGCAACCTTCCTCACTATCCAGGCTATGATATAACAACACAAGGGCAAGGACCCAGACTTAAATATCTATGTGCCTTAGCATAGTGAACTCTGTACACAATAAGGACCTGATAAATCTTTATTGATATCGTGTGTCACTAAAACAACATTTAAAAAGATTGAACTTTATTTAGCTCCTACTTGGGGCTAGAGAGTATGTAAGCACTAGAGAATTGCAGTGACGTAAGTTATGGTCCCCGCCCTCAAGTTCACATTCTAATCAGTTACAGAAAAGGAAGCAGAGAATCATTAAGTTGATAATCATACACACATGCTCTGGGCTTACATCAAAAACATGTAATCTTAAAGTTCACTGAGTGACTGAACTCCAAGTTAGAAAGTACCTTGGAGCAGTGCTTCTTCAAGTTTAGTGTATATAAGAATTATCTGGAGAACTTATTAAAATGCATATGAAGGTCTCAGGTGGAATCCAGGATGATGCATTTCTAACAGGCTCCCAAGCGGTGCAGATGCTGTTGGACCATGAAACACACGGTAACTGGCAAGGGTTTACTAGCAAAGGTTTATAGAACATTTGACCAATATGGTCCTCTTATAGATGAATAAACAAAGATACAGGGAAGTTAAATAACCTGCCCAAGACCACACAGCATAGAACAGTGAATAGTTGAACTGGGTTAAATACAGATGTCTTGAGTTGATGTAGCAATAATTTAAAAATATGTAAGCAGCTGACTTTCTGCCTAAACAAGACAAAATGGGTCTAAGAAAGAGAATGGACTTCATAAACAAAACTGCTAATTACCACCACAAAACCAGGGACTATGTCCACCACCACCAACCCATTGCTCCCAGTTCAAGTGGTTTCAAAGAATCCACTCTGTTTCCCTCACTTACCTGCGGACTCTGAAGGAAGTTCAGAAGGTTGACTACTGAATGGTTTCTTCTGCTCTTGTTTCTCTAACACAGAATCCTCGTCTGTTGGCAAGCTGTACTTTTGGCCCACGGCTGTGACTGGTTCTAAATGTAACAGGAAAAAACAACACAACTCTTAGAGCAGCACTATTTCAGCTGTTTTTCCACTTTTCAGAAACTGGACGCACGAACGGTTTTGGAGGAATGAGGAATGTTTGAGGGTAGCAAAGAAATGGAGTGGTAGCTGGAAGGTGAAGTTGGGAAATTTTTTTTTTTTTAAATGGGAAAAATATTATTTGTATGTTGGTGGGAATGAGTCAATGGACAGGGGGAGAAATTGATGAGTGGCAAGAAAGGAAAGAATGGCTAGAGCATCCTTACATAGGGAAAAGGAGGTGGGATCCAGGGGCAAAATGGAGATCGGCCTTAATTAGGAGCAGGGACAGTATACTTCCAATAATGGGAGTGAGGAGCGACTACGAGACAGTGCACAAGTAGGCAGATGAGGTGGCAAAAGTCTGTGAACGTTCTCTTTTACTGCTGAAATTATAAACAAAGAAAACACATCCGCAGAGAAATGAGGAGGAAGATGTTGGAAACTGGAGGAGGAAGAAGGTGAGAAAGACGGTCCAGGACAGCAGCAGTGTGTACAGACTTGCAAAATACAGTGTAATTGTCTTTATTTTATCTGGTACGACATTTGTCCCTCATCTCTCTGGAGACTACACCCTGGAAGACAGAAATACTGAGTAAACATAAACCCATACCTGGAGAAATGACAAAAGTAGATGCAGCTGACTGCCCCTCATCCTTGAGAGATTTTAACTGGGACTCCTCACTTATTTCTTCCTGTGTCCGTGCAGGGTCCACGTCCACAACAGGAACGCGTGCCACCTCTGTTTCTGAGAGTGGCGCAACATCCTTGGCTGGGCTCACGTTGTTGGCCAGAGTCACCTCTGTCTCAGGGGGTGGAGCCACATCCTTAGCCAGGGCCATCTCTGTTTTGGGAGGCTGAGGCACATCCTTGATCGGGGTTACTTCTGTTTCTGGGGGTGGAGCCACATTCTCGCCCAGGGCCATCTCTGTTTCTAGAAGTGAAACCACGTCCTTGCCCAGGGCCACCTCTGGTTCTGGGGGTGGAGCCACGTCCTTCCCTGGAGCCTTTTCTGTATCTGGATGTGGAGCCATATCCCTGACTGGGGCCCCCTCTGTTTCTGGGGGCAGTGCCACATCCTCGGTCAAGATCACCTTGGTTTCTGGAGGCAGCACCATGTCCCCAGTCAGGGCCACCTCTGTTTCTGGGGACAAGGCCACCTCCTTGGCTGGGGATATTTCTGTGGATGATACACCATCCTTAGCCAGTGCCACTTCTATTTCTGAGAGTGATACCACACCCTTGGCTGGGGCAATCTCTCTGTCTGTGGGTAGTACCATGCCCTCAACTGGGGACACATCCATTTTTATAGGTGAGGCCCTCTCTGTTTCTTTGAATGGTAATACATCCTTGGCTGGGGCTACCTCGGTTTCTGGAGGCAGTACCATGTCTTTGGCTAAAGACACAACGGTTTCTGTGGGCAATACAGCATCCTTAAGTGAGGCTGCTTCTGTTTCTCTGGGTAGTACCATGTCCTCAACTATAGCCCTTTCTGATTCGATGGATGATTCCGTGTCCTTAGCCAGTGTCACATCTGATTTGGTAGATGGTTCCATGTCTTTAGCCAATGCCACCTCTGTTTCTGTGGCTGGTGCCATATCCTTGGCTGGAGACATCTCTGTTTCTCTAGGTGATGCCATGTCGGCAGCCTTCAGTCCCATCATAATTTCCAATGCTTCTGTTGGTGCCCTCTCTTCTGCTGATGCCACTCCTACCTCTTCAGCTGGCTCTATGGGAAATAAGTTGGAAATTTAGGACCCATCATTGTGTGCTCGTAGCTCTGCATTCAAAACTTACCTTCTAAGAGCATATGAGTATCTAGATTTTGTGACCATAACACCCTAAACATAACTTTAAAAGCTGTCTAATTAATGTATTTGTACCTACTCTTTGATAGTCCCAGTACTGAGAACAGGATATTGAGAGAGCAAAGAGTGGAGGAAGAAAGGAAAAGGAAAGGAAAAAAACACAGGTTTAAAAACAACAACAACAACAACACAGGCACACAATTATTTTAAGAATGGGAACCTGTGGGACACCCAGAAAAAAACCTCCAAGTCCTAAGTCTGCACTGAATTAAAAAGGGATTTTCTCTGCCCATGAACACCAAGAGCTGTATTTCAACCACACCTTCATTCCTTCAGCTGGGAAATCAGTAATTAAAGCAATAAAAGCATTTGTGAGAGTTCTGAAATTTTTATCTATACTGCTCTACACTGCTAAAAAATTAAGTCTGATAATTTAAACTAAGATACTGTAACCATTAAGTGATAAAGAGGGGTTCTAATAAGTTACCTGCTGTGGGCTGCACAGGTTGTGGCACGGCCTCTGGGGCAATGAAGGAGTCCGAGTGTGGAGAGTTTGGGGCTTCCACAGGCCACCCCTGAGGTACAACAGTTGCAGGAGCAAATGTGTCACAGGGAAACAGACCTAATATTGAAACACAAACAAACAGATTTTTGAAACTGGGTCAATGATAGGGAGAAAAAGGCACTTGATATTTAAAATCAGCTTTATACATCTTCCTTCGGCTCAGGTCATGATCCCAGGGTCCTGGAATGGGCCTCAAGCTGTGGTCCCTGCTCTGCAGGGAGCCTGCTTCTCCCTCTCCCTCTGCCCCTCCCCCTGCTCTTGCATGCAAGCTCTCTCGCTAGCTCTAATAAGTAAATAAAATCTTTAAAAAATCAGCTTTATATATTGCCATAATGACACAGACCTAAGGACCAATGAAAAACAAAGCAAGAAAATTTTAAAGTAAAAACTGTTGACGTTCTTCAGGTTTTGGCAAATTGTTAACTGGCCGTCATGTCATTAGTCAGCACTGATTGGCTACCTTCTACAGTGTACTGTGAAGAGTCAAAATACCAAAGTCTGAACACTAGCACCAAAAAATATCACAACTGATACAACATAATGTATAGTAAGGAACTGTGAGTCTTGATTTCCTCATCTGTAAAATGAGATCAATGCCTCCCTCTGCAACATTACAACAGTTTTGTGAAAATGCTTTATAAATCATTAAGAACTAGACAAATGTAAAAAAGGATTATTATTATGCTGTGCTCTTCCAGACCTGATAGGGGATTTAGTATCACATGGTTCTTGGCATTAAGAGTATTCCACTTTAGCTACAGAGGCAAGACAGACGTGTATCAAATACTGTATAGTATGGACTAAGTGCTCTAAGAGTTTAAGAACAACCATGAAGACCAGAATACTCACAGAAGGCTTCAGAGGAGAAGCAAGAGTAGGAAGGGAGGAGACAGTAGTCAGTTTCAAGAATGGAGAACACGGAGCAAAGAAAAGTATGAAAATGCCAATAGGACAAGAATGCTTCTGTGACCATGAAATTAGTTGGATTCAAGTAGATCTTGCATACCAGAGGGGGAAAACAGGATTATAAGAAACAATGGAAGAAAGATCTGGAAAGCCAGAGAAAATTTAGACTTGAAGAACAAAAAAATAAGAGTGTCTTAAGGTCTTAATGAAAATGAGATGATGAATACAGAACAGGGACCTGGTGACCAATGCAGCAGGTATATTTGGAATGAATTTAAAAGGGAGCAGCCTAGGTATGAAGTGACAGGGGCTTTACATGGGGGAAGGCAGAGGGAGCATAAAGGAAGAGAAGATGCTGTAAAGAAGTCAATGGGACTAAATGACTCACTAGCTAGTGAGCTGAAAAGCATCAGGACACCACGCAGATAGCATCAAGGTCAACCTACTTAACATCCTTCCCCCTACAGAGCTGCAGTCCGAAGAGAAGCATAAATGCAACATATCATTAGCCATGATCTTTACAAAATTATAAGCACTGCTGGAAGTGGGACTTATTGATGACAGGTACTGAGGGAAACCTGAACATCACCCTCAAAATATGCCTCTTTGACATAAAAATTATTTTGAGCTGAAGGCAATTAGGGAGCAGTAAACCTAGAAAAAGCTCCCTACTTTCTGCTTAAAGGCAGGACATATACATTCTCCCCTTCCTGGAGACCGACTCTTGTCAGCCCAGAGAAGGCCCAGAGGAATTTGCCAACAAACCTTACTCCCTTAGTTCCCTCCCATGCATATTCTTCCCACAGTCTGCCACTCACGGAAGCCTAAAAGTGCTTTCCTTTGCCCTGTCATTTCTTTACACATTTACTGTTCTTTGTTGAAGATGCTATATAAACCAAAATTCGAAACTACCACTCTGAGTCACTTTTCTCCCGTATGATGGATGCGGCACGTGTTATTAGCAAACTGTTTGTCTCCTGTTCATCTGTCCTGTTAGAGTCCCAGCTGAAAACCTAAGATGCGAAGAAGTAAAGTTTCACCTCCCCCACAGTATCCTGGCCATGCTCATGTGAAAAGTTACACAAAACCAGGAATAAGGATACTACTAATTGAGAAATAAGATCTGTTTAATGTTTCCTAAGTACCAGATGCTATGAGAAGTGCTTTTACAAAGTTTTATTTAATTGTCACCACATCTTTAAGGTAGGACCTAGTGCTGGCCCCATATTATAGATAAAGGAATCAAAGTTTAGAGAGGACATAACTTACACAAGGTAATAAGCTGGTAAAATGTGGAGACAGAATGTGGCCCTATCATATAGTATTCAAGATCCCATGAGAGGAGGTGAGCAGACCCTGAGCACCCCAACTGTTGAATTCTCTCCTGAGACCAATCTAGATAGAGCCTTGTTACAGCCAGAGCCAAAAAACATGACTTTGCCTAGTGGTTAACTTCAAAGGCGACAGGTAGAAGGCCACATTAATTGTTGGAGTTAAGCAATAAATCCAGTTGAAGACATCATACCATAACTGTCTTGCAGGGGATCATTTCGTTCTGTAAATGCTGAAGCATTGGCTGTTCCACTGGGGAGAAAGAGAAAATCCTCCAGGCCATCATCATGGTGCATCTTAAAGGGATCTGGAAAAAAGAAGAAATTTATTTTATTTATTTTATTTTTTTAAAAAGATTTTATTTATTTATTTGACAGAGATAGAGACAGCCAGCGAGAGAGGGAACACAAGCAGGGGGAGTGGGAGAGGAAGAAGCAGGCTTCCAGTGGAGGAGCCTGATGTGGGGCTTGATCCCATAACGCCGGGATCACGCCCTGAGCCAAAGGCAGACGCTTAACGACTGAGCCACCCAGGCGTCCCAAAAGAAGAAATTTAAAACTCATTCCCAGTGAATACAACTAAAAAGATTAGCATTCCTGGGGCGCCTGGGTGGCACAGCGGTTAAGCGTCTGCCTTCGGCTCAGGGCGTGATCCCGGCGTTATGGGGATCGAGCCCCACATCAGGCTCCTCCGCTATGAGCCTGCTTCTTCCTCTCCCACTCCCCCTGCTTGGTTCCCTCTCTCACTGGCTGTCTCTATCTCTGTTGAATAAATAAATAAAATCTTTAAAAAAAAAAAAAGATTAGCATTCCTTATCCTACGATGAACACTGATTGGTTACATGTGTGTCATCAACATAAGTTAAATAAACTGAGATAATATGTAACTGAACATGGTAGAGAAGAACTACTTCCTTTGCTATAAATTAATAATATGTAATCTCATATTCTCTAAGATTTATCTGAATCAGCCAACAAATAAAAAATTAAAAGCACAACTAATGCTTAATTCTATAATACACTAAGAAGTGAAAGTACAGATAGAATTAAACTCCAAAATATATTTAGACATTCATTTTAGGTTATTAAGGGGGAAAAAAAAAAAAAGACAGCCAGACAAGTAAAAAAAAGACATTTTCACCACACTGGACATCATGAAGAAAATTACTTTTAAAAAGTTGTCTGGGGGTGCCTGGGTGGCACAGTGGTTAAGCATCTGCCTTCGGCTCAGGGCGTGATCCCAGCGTTATGGGATCGAGCCCCACATCAGGCTCCTCTGCTATGAGCCTGCTTCTTCCTCTCCCACTCCCCCTACTTGTGTTCCCTCTCTCGCTGGCTGTCTCTATCTCTGTCAAATAAATAAAAATAAAATCTTAAAAAAAAAAATCTCTTTAAAAAAGTTGTCTGAATGAGATAAGGTGAACAGCTAGCATCTTAAGAAGAGAAATAAACTCCAGAACCATGAGTTGCCATTAGTAAAGGCACTCAAAACATCAGGGAAACTGTGCCTTCTTACATGAGAAAAAGAGCAAAGCCATTCAGGCCAAGCAAGAATTTTGCTACTAAGGGGCACTTGTTACGATGAGTTCTGGGTGTTGTATGTAAGTGATAAATGACTAAATTCTACTCCTGAAACCAATATTGCACTATATGTTAACTAACTACAATTTTTTTAAAAGATTTTATTTATTTGAGAGAGAGAGAGAGAGTACAAGCCAGGCGGAGGGGCAGAGGGAGAAACAGACTCCCTGCTGAGCAGAGAGCCTGAGCCTGAGCCAACGCAGGACTCCATCCCAGGACCCTGGGATCATGACCTGAGCTGAAGGCAGACACTTAACTGACTGAGTCACCCAGTCGCCCTTAACTAACTAGAATTTAAATAAAAATTGCCCTGTGTGCTCACGGCCACTAGCAAGTCTACTTCCATCCCTGAGCAGACAAATCAGCCTGTATTCCAATACAAGGAAAGGATAATCAGCCTTTAACTGTGGATACTATTTCCAAATTTATTTAAAGTTGCTTCCTTTCTTTTTGATCTTTAGTTATGAAATATTCACAAGACATTTCTGCCCTGATGCAGAAAGGAAATATTAAGCATGCCATGGTCAACAGAACTTAGAGAAATGGACTAAATGATTTCTGAATTAATCTGATATTCTAGACACGGAGATTTGTGATCTGCATGGTTTTTATTCTAGGTACTAGAAAGAGGGCTAATAGCATGTTTATTCCCTGCCTGTAACATAAAATATGCCAGTCCTATAATAAATTCTTTATCAGAGGAAAAAAAAGAATTCTAAGAAGGCCTTCCCAAAATTAGCACACATCTCAATTACCCTGCAGCCTTAAAGAAACACTGATTGCTAGGGCCTAAGCATCTGCATTTCTAACTAGTTCCCCGGTAGATGCTAGTGACTCATTCCTTTAAGGTGCTTCACTTGTCAGGGGCAGATGCTTAAAAGCCTAGGCTTTGGGAGAATGTTCATTCCTGTGGCTCTGAGGCAGCTTCTAGTAAGGGATGTCAAGATCAGGGGAGATGGTGACACTGGGAGGTATGAACAAGCAGAAGGCAAAAGGAGAAACTGTTGGGGACGGAGGAGGCCCCAAAGCTGCTTCTCCGGAACAGAAGGGGAGCTGGAGTATGAGAGAGATTATAACCATTCGTTCTCCCCGGTATCACTTGGTTTGGGGTGGCTGCTGCTTGCTCTGCTTCTTGCGCTTCCACTGAAGGAAAACAGAATGCCTAAACCATCAAAGAGAATAACTGCTGTATGGTTTGCACATTAGGATGGGAGACTTGCTAACTTGCATGTAAAAAATTAATGGTTTCTACAAAGTTCTATCATTTATTGCTTTTTTCTAGGTGCCTCTGATACGGCAGAGTCTGTGTGCTCTAAAAACCCAGAGATGCATAAGGAAGGTCAGGGCTGAGGACATTTAACAGAGGGATATTTTAGTTCAAGTCAAAGATCTTCACCTGATAAATATTTAAGCGGAGAATTGAAGGACTAAGTGGTTAAAGGGATGAAAACCTTTTCTCTATCTACATTCCCCCCTTAGTGATCTCATCTAACCTCATAGTTTAAAATTCTGTCCATAAGTTAATAACACTCAAATCTGTACCTCCAGCCACCTAGACCTCACTCCTTATTTCTTGACTTTCGTATCAAATTGCCAATTCTTAATGTATAAAATAAAGCCAAAATGCAACATGCTTCCCAAACCACCCCTCATACAATCTTCCCATTTCTAATGGCATCCTATCTTTTTGGTCAAAAACATAGGAATCGTCCTTGACTTTTCTCTTTCATATACCATTCCCAATCATAAGAAAATCCAGCTGATCTGACCTTCAAAATGTCCCCCAGAATCTATTTCCCCCACCTCCACTGATTAGGGTATCTCGCAAGGTTGTAGTCAAGACACTGGCCAAGGCTGTGATCATCAGAAGACCTGACGGGGGCTGGAGAACCTGCCTACCCAATGGCTTACTTACATGGCTACTGACTGGAGGCCCCTATTTCTCCCCTACGTGGGCCTCTCCATAGCAGCTGCCTATCCCCAGGGTGAGTAAACTGAGAACAACCAAGATGGAAGCCACAGTGTCTTTTATAACCTAATCTTAGAAATGACATACCATTATTTCTGCCATCTATTCTATTGGTCACACAGGCCAAGCCTGGTACTATGTAGGAGGTTACTACACAAAGTGTGAATACCAGGAGTTGGGGCTCATTGGAACCATCTTGGGGGTTGACTACCACACTTGGCTTTCAAGACATTATACTCTTCTGAGTTTTCTCCAACCTCAAAACTGGTCATTCTTTTAATGTTACCCTTGCTGGTTCCTCTTCTTCCACACTTAAATTAGTAATTAAAAACTACTCACAAAAAAAATCTCTGGCTAAGATGGCTTCGCTGATGAATTCTACTAAACATTTAAAGAAGAATTAAAACTAATTCTTCATAAACTCTTCCAGAAAAACCTGAAGCAGGGAGAACATTTCCTAACTCATTCTCGGGTTGGTATTACCATAGAACGGTATTACCCTGATATTACTCTGATACCAAAACCAGACAAAGACATCAAAAGGAAACTACAGATCAGCATCTCCTCTAAATATGGATGCCAAACTCTTCAACAAATATGTTTATGAATGTGCCAGAAAATAACACAAATTATATACACCATGACCAAATGGGATTTATCCCAGGAATGCAAGATTGGTAACCAATGTAATACATACATATCAGTAGAATAAAAAAATAAAACCACATGATCATTTCAATAGGTGCAGAAAAACCACCTGACAAAATCCAACACCATTTCATGATAAATCAAGTACTTGACAAATTAGGAATAGAAGGCACTTTCCTCAATCTGATTAACGGCATCTACAAAACACCCTCTGTTGACGCCATACTTAATGGCCAAAGACTGGATGCTTTCGCTCTAGGAAAGTAACAGAAGCAGGATGTGTGCTCTCACCACTTCTAGTTCATCACTGTACTGAAGGTTCTAGCCAGAAGAAACAGGCAAGAAAAAGAAAAGGCATCAAGACTGGAAATGAGGAACTAAAACTACATTTGTAAATGACGGGATCTTACATGTGGAAAATCCTAAGGAATCCACTAAAAAACTACTAGAACTAGTGAGGGGTTCAGCAAGGTTGGAAGATACAAGATCAATATACAAAAATCAATTGTATATCTATACCCTTCCATTCATAGCATCAAAAAGAATAAAACAGTAGGAATAAATTTTACAAGCGGAAGTACAGAATTTATACTCTGAAAACTACAAAAATATTGTTGAAAGAAAAAAGATATAAATGGAAAAACATCCCATGTTTATGGATTCAAAGACAATATTGTAAAGATGGGAAAACTCCTCAACTTTATCTATAGATTCAATGCAATTCCTATCAAAATCCCAGCTGATTTCTTTATAGAAATTGACAAGCTGATTCTAAAATTCATATGGAATCACAAAAGACCCAGCCAGAGTAGCTAAAACAATCATTAAAAAATCAAAACAAAACAAAAAAACAACCCCACAAAGTAGGAAAGCTCACCCTTCCTAACTGCAAAACTTACCACAAAGCTACAATAATCATGACAGTACAGTACTGGCATTAGGACAGACATACAGATCCAATAGAAAATAATCAAGAGGTGATAAACAAGACTATATATCTCTGGCCAACAGATTTCAGCAAGGATGCCAAGATCACGAAATGCGGAAAGAATAGTCTTCAAAAAAATACACCTTGGACAACTTGGTATCAACATACAGAATAATGAATTTGGATCTCTCTACCTCCACCATACACACAAGTCAACTTAAAATGGATCAAAGACCTTAATACAAGAGCTGAAATTATAAAATTTTTAGAAGAAAATATAAGGATAGGAATGCCTGGGTGGCTCAGATGGTTAAGCATCTGCCTTCGGCTAAGGTCATGACCCCAGGGTCCTGAGATCAAGTCCCGCATCAGGCTCCTTGCTCAGCAGGAAGCCTGCTTCTCCCTCTGTCTGCCGTTCCCCGTGCTTGTTCTCTAATAAATAAATAAAATCTTACAAAAGAAAAAGAAAACATAAGGGTAAATGTTCATGACTTCATATTTGGCAGTGGAGTCTTAGTTATGACACCAAAGCATGAGCAACAAAAGAAAAACTAGATAAAGTTTTTGATTTTGATGAAGTCCAGTTTAACGCATCAAAGGGCACTATCAAGAAAATTAGAAGACAACTCACAAAATGGGAGAAAATATTTGCAAATCATAAATCTGATAAGGGTCTAGTATATAAAGAACTCTTACAGGACAACAAAAAAGACACACCAATTAAAACTGGGATAAAGGATCTAAATACACATTTCTCTAAGGAAGATATACAAACAGCCAATAAACATATGAAAAAATAAAAAATAATCAATATCATTAGCCAACAGGAAAATGCAAATAAAAATCATAACAAGATATCACTTCAATACCAATTAGGTTAGGTGTAATTTTTCAAAAGGGAAAACAAGGACTTTCAAGGATGTGGAGGAATTGGAAACCTAATCCACTACCGGTGGTAATATATAATGGTATGGTTGCTTTGGAAAATAGTTGGGCATGTACTCAAACGATTAAACATTGAGTTATCAAATGATCAACAATACCAATCTAGGTATAAACCCAAGGGAAATGAAAATAAATGTCTACACAAAAACCTGTACATGAGTGTTTATTTTATTTAAAGATTTTATTTATTTATTTGATAGAGCACAAGTAGTCAGGGAAAGGCAGAGGCAGGGGGAGAGGGAGGAGCAGACTCCCTGCTGAGCAGAAAGCCCAGCATGGGGCTGGATCCCAGGACCCCAGAACCATGACCCAAGCTGAAGGCAGACGCTTAACTGACTGAACCACCCAGGCACCCCATGTACATGAGTGTTTAAAACAGCATTACCGACAAAAGTAAAAAACAAAACAAACAAAAAACCACGCAAACAACTTACACATTTATCAACTGATGAACAGATAAACAAAATGTGGTATATCCACACAATGGAATATTATGAGTTCCTCTGAAAGAATGAAGTACTGATCTGTGCCACAAAATGCATGATCCTTGGAAACTTTCTAAGTGAAAAAGCCAGTCACAAAAGACCACGTATGATTTCATTTATATAAACTATCCAGAATAGGTAAACTGAGAGAGACAGAAAGTAGATTAGTGATTGCTTAGGGCTGGGGTGGATAAGGAGATAGGGAGTTGTATCTAAAGAATACAGGGCTTGTTTCTGAGGTAATAAAAATGTTCTAAAGTTGATTCTGGTGATAGCTGTATATATATGTGTGAATATACTAAAAATCTGCTGTTGTTTTTTTTAAGACTTAATTTATTTATTTGAGAGAGAGAGGGAAGCATGAGTGGGGAGGGCGTGGAGGAGCAGAGGGAGAGGGAGAAGCAGGCTCTCGCTGAGCAGAAAACCCGATGTGGGGCTCGATCCCAGGACCCTGGGATCATGACCTGAGCCGAAGGCAGACGCTTAACTGACTGAGCCACCCAGGCGTCCCAAGAATTAAGGTTCTACTGACCATTTGGTCTTCAATGAATATGAATTTAAGTTACTCAAAACAGTCTTCGAAAGGGAGAGAACTGGAGGGGCATGTGCCTCAGAAGGAGGGATCGGGAGAAGAGGGTCAACTAATAATGTTCAGGGTAAAGGGCTACACTCTGGTTGTGCTTTTCGAGCTATATGTAGGCTAAAAAGTTTTATCTGAGTGGTGGCTACAAATTTTTCATGTTTATGTCATCACTCACACTGAGCAAGCTTACACTTACCAGTCTGGGTAGGATTCACCAACTGTTCTGGTTCAAAGCAAAAGTTTGTATTTTCTGGCCAGCTCTGGATATTCTGATATCCCTGGTAGGCCATTTTCTCTTCAAGGAATGGAGTTGGAGAACCTTCAAATAGAAACATGAAACAAAAGTTACAAGGTATTAACTGTCTTCTCCTTCACTAGAACTGAGTTTCTATTAGTATCACAGTTAGTACAATATGACAAAATCTATCTACCCTAGTGCCTTTCAAGAAATTTTTTAAAAATTTTAAGACAGAAAAACATAATCAAAATACTGGAAGCATAGTGTGTTATAAGGTTAAAAACACTGCAGGATTATCTTCTGGTTATGGTATGTGAAAAGGTTAGTGATTTTTACCCACACAAGAACAAGTATAAAATCTGACAAAATTGTCAACAGCAATCATTTCAAGTCACCAAAATTTTTAAAAATGTCAGATCTAAATAAATGGGGAGATATACTACTCATTAACAGAAGACTGAATATTGTTAAGATGGCAATTCTCAAACTGACAATAGATTCAAGGCAATTACAATGAAAAGACCCAGCGGAATTTTTTGAAGGTGTCAACAAGCTCATTCCATAATTTATATGGAAATGTAAAAAAACAGAATAGCCAAAGCAGTTTTGAAGAAAAGCACACTGGAGGATTTAAACGCCTTGATTTCAAAAGTTACTACAAATGTACAATAACCAAGTCAGTGTAGTATGGAGTACACATTAGATAAATGGAGAAGAGAATTCAGAAAGAAGACTGCATAAGTTGTGGATAACTGGTTTTTAACAGAGGTGCCAAGGTAATTCAATGGGGAAAGGATCATTTTTCAACCAATGATACAGAAACAACTGGTCACTTACCTCATACCACATGCAAAATCTAACTCCAAATAGATTAAGAACCAAAATGTAAACAGGTGAAACTAAAAGAACTTGTAGAAGAAAACAGGAGAAAAAAAAAAATCTCTGTGACCCTGGACTAAGCAAAGATTTCTTAGATATGCTGTCAAAGGCAGGATCCATAAAAGAAAAAAGCTGATGAACTGGACATCATTGAAATTTAAAACTTTTGTTTTTCAAAAATACCATTAAGAAAATGAAAAAAGACGCCACAGACCGGGAGAAAATATTTGCAAATGACAAATCTAATAAAGGACCTGTATGCTGAAGAGATCAAAATCTCTTACAACATAATTATACTTATGATCTACATTAGGTAAGTTTTACAAGAAACAAGTTCATTTATCACATTAAAAACTTAGTATTTAGGGGCGCCTGGGTGGCACAGCGGTTAAGCGTCTGCCTTCGGCTCAGGGCGTGATCCCGGCGTTATGGGTTCGAGCCCCACATCAGGCTCCTCTGCTATGAGCCTGCTTCTTCCTCTCCCACTCCCCCTGTTTGTGTTCCCTCTCTCGCTGGCTGTCTCTATCTCTGTCAAATAAATAAATAAAATCTTTAAAAAAAAAAAATATTCTGGAAGCTGGGAAGCTTATGAACTCGTGCCTCTTGACTTAGGCGTGTCCAAAACCGTGTTTAAGCATTTAATATGGGGGAAATAGCTACTTCAGTCTTTTTGCTTAGTTTTGTTTAAACTTGCGACAGTGTATCAAGTTTTAATCATATTTCCCTTACATTTTGTTTGTTCTGATCATATTTATTAAAATGTTATTCTTTGTTGAGTCTAATAATAAAAAATTAGGACTTGGAAAAAACCTCTTACAACACAATTATAAGAGAAGCAACTCAATTTTAAATGCACAAAAGATTTCAATTGACCTTTTCATCAAAGAAAATATACAAATGGGTAATATGCACATGAAAAGAAGCTCATCATCATTAGTCGTTAGCGAAATGCAAATTGAAATCACTATGAGATGCCACTACACTACAGAACCACTGAATCAAAAAGACTGACAACACCAGGAGTTTGTGAGGATGTAGAGAAAAAGGAAATTTCTTTCATTCCTGGATGGACTTTAAAAATTAGTTTGATGGTTTCCTTTTCTTTTTTTATGAACAGCGTAATTGAGATATAAATCTACCCTTTAAATGAGTGTAGAATCCAGCGGGTTTTAGTACATTCACTGAGTTATACAACCACGACCTTCAGATATTTTTATTACTCCAAAATCCTATACCCAGTTCCCTTTCCCACCAGCCCCTAACAATTACTAACCTACTTTCCGTTTCTGTGGATTTGCCTATTCCAGATACACCATATAAATGTCATCATACGATATGTGGCCTTTTATGACTGGCTTATTTCACTTAGCAGTATTTCCAAGGATTGTCCATGTGCCATGTGTCAGAATTTCACAGCTTTGTGAGGCCAAATAATATTCCACTGTATGGAAAGCATCTACTAACATCTGATTGTTTCCACTTTTGGCTACTGTAAATAATGCTGCTATGAACATTAAGTATAGGTTTTTGTGTGGGCACGTTTCCAATTCTACTGGGTATATGCCTAATAGAATTTCTAGGTCATATAGCAACTCTTACGTTTAACATTTTGAGGAACTGCCAAACTGTTTTTGCAAAGCGCTTACACCATTTTACAATCCCAACCAACAATGTATGAGTTTCTGTTTCACCACTTCTTCACCAACACTTGTTGATCTTTTTTATTTTAGCTATGCCAGATGTGGGTGTGAAGTCTATCCCACTGTGGTTTTAATTTGCATTTCCCTAATGACTAGTGCTGTTCTGCATATTTTCATTGCTTATCAGTCATTTGCATTCTTTTTAAAAGATTTTATTTATTTATTCGAGATAGAGACAGCCAGCGAGAGAGGGAACACAAGCAGGGGGAGTGGGAGAGGAAGCAGGCTCATAGCAGAAGAGCCTGGCTGGTGTGGGGCTCGATCCCATAATGGTGGGATCACGCCCTGAGCCGAAGGCAGACGCTTAACCGCTGTGCCACCCAGGCGCCCCTGCATTTTTTTTTTTTTTAAAGAAATGTCTATTCAAGGAGCACCTGGGTGGTGCAGTCAGTTAAGCACCCAATTCTTAGTATGGCTTGGGTCATGGTCTCTGGGTCGTGAGATCGAGCCCTGAGTCTGGCTCCATGCTCAGTGCACAGTCTGCTTGGGATTCTCTCCCCCTCCCTCTGCCTGTCCCACATACTCTCTATATATAATAAACAAATCTTGTAAAAAAAAAAAAAAAGTCTTCAATTTTTTAATTGAGCCATTGGGGTTTTTTTAATTATTGAGATATAAGATTCACTTTCATTTTAATTCAAGCACAGTTAACATGCAGTTATATTAGTTTCAGGTGTACAACGTAATGATTCAACAATTCCATACATTACTCAGTGCTCATCAGAGGAAGTGTACTCTTAATCACCTTACCTATTTCACCCATTCCCCCAACCCACCTTTCCTCTGGCAAACACCAGTCTGTTCTCTGTATTTGAGGATGTGCTTCTTTTTATCTTTGTTCATTTGTTTTGTTTCTTAAATTCCACGTATGAGTGAAATCATATCTTATTTGTCTTTCTCTGACTTATTTATTGCACTTAGCATTATACCCTCTCGATCCATCCAAGATTCATTTTCTAGATGATGTCCTTGGAGCACAAAAAATTTTTAATTTTGATAAAGTCCAATTTTTTTTTTTAAGATTTTATTTTTAAGTCATCTCTACACCCAATGTAGTACTCAAACTTACAACTCCAAGACCAAGAGCCACATCCTCTTCTGACTGAGCCAGCCAGGCCCTCTTATAAGTCTAATTCATCTGCTTTTCTTTTGCCACTTGTGCTTTGGAGCCCTAAGAAACCACTGGCTGATCCAGGTTCATAACAATCTATGCCCATGTTTTCTTCTAGGAGATCTTTCCTTTTACCTCTTATATTTAGATGTGTGATCCATTTTATTTTTTTATGTGATATTAGGTAGGAGGTCCCAACTTCATTCTTTTGCAAATAGATATCTCCAGTTTTCCAAGCCCCCTTTGTGGAAAAGACTATAGTAATCCCCCCTTGGATACATTTCAAGACACCCCCCGCCCCACGGACACCTGAAACTACAGACAGTACTGAACCCTACATACACTATGCTTTTTCCTATTCACACATATCTATGATAAAGTTTAATTTATAAATTAGACACAGCAAGAGATTAACAACAATAATAAAATAGAACAATTACAACAATATACTGTAAATAAAAGTTTATGTGAATGTGGTCTATCAAAATATCTTATTGTACTATATTCACCCTTCTTGTGATGACGTGAGATGATAAAATGCCTACATGATCGAGATGAAGTGAGGTGAATGACGCAGACTTTGTGACGTAGTGTTAGGCTACTACTGACCTGTTACGTCAGAAAGAGGACTATCTGCTTTCATACCACAGTTAACCACAAGTAATTGAAACCATGGAAAGCAAAATCGCGGATAAGGGGATGCTACTATATTCTTCCCTCACTGATTTATCTTGGCACCCTTGCTGAAAGATGTAAGAGTTTATTTCTAGACTCTGACAGTTTCTTAAAATGTTAAACATGTCTGACTCAGCAATTTCAATCTTAGGTATCTACCCAAGAGAAATGAAAACACATATCTATACAAAAACGAATATCTTAATATTCACAGCTGCATTATTCATAACAGCTAAAAATTAGAAACCCAATGTGCATCAGCTGGTGAATGGCTAAACAAAATATAGTTTACGCATAATAATGCACATGATGCAAAATAGAGTGGAATGGGGAATGAACTGCTGATAATCACTACAATACGGATGAGCCTTAAAAAGCATTATGGTATGTGAGAAAAGCAAGACAGAAAAGACTACGTATAATTCTGTTTACATGAATTTTCTAGAAAAGATAAAACTATAAAGACAGGAAGTAGAATAGTGGTTACCTAGACTGCAAGCAGGAATGGGAACTGAGCATCAGCGGGCCCAAGGGAACTCTGAGGGTGATAAAAATATTCTAAAAATGGATTAGGGTGACTTTAGCATATACTTCCTTGTTAGGAGTATGAACTTTTGTTGAGAAGGGTACGAAAGTTAAATGAGAAAGAAGTTCTGAAAGGCTGAATAGCCACAGTACCAAAGTTTAAAGTTTCCCTACTATCTTCCTTCTGGAAAACAGATGAGGACCTGAAGAAGATGTGGCTGGGAGAAGGAGAAGGCTCCACCACAGGGTACTTATAAAAAGTTCTATGGCTAATACACCAACAGCTAACCTCAAGGCAAAGTGGGAGTGAAGTGACAGGACTCCTCTTGCTAGCAGCCAACTTATCAGGCTGCCTCTAGGTGCAAATGCTCCCCTTCAAGGTTGCCCTTTATTTTCATGTTTCATAGAACCACTTAAATCTGATTTCACCTACATGAAGTGGTTTGGGGGGAAAGGAGAGAAGAATAATAAAACAAAATCATTTATCCTCGATTTGCATTTTCTAAAATGCTCCTTCTGGAACATCTCCTGAGAGGATCTTGGATATCGGAAGATTTTTTTTCTATAAACATTTTTACTTAAGCCTCATAAATCTGTGAATTTATCTTCCATGTCTACAAGAATGGAAGGTGAATAATATACTCTAATTTTAATTAAGATATTTAATTATCATTTTGTAACTAAAACTCTTCTTACATAAGTAAAACACCAAATCCCTAAGAAACTTATCTGCTGGAAGGCAGGACAGTTAACATTATCAATGGCAAACCCTTCCGGGGTTCTATGTGTTAACCAGAGCCTCTAGCAGGAGTGGTTTCTCTCTGGAGGTTATTATGGGCACTGACCTGCACACAATTAAGAAACTTCGGCTGTAAGTTATAAGAAAAGGAAACATATTAATTCTTCAAAAGAAGATGTACTTTTTCCAAAATTTAAGCAATGTTTGTAACAACTGTCTTTTTAAGATGGAAACTGATCGTCCAAAACGTCTCACATCAGTGACAGTTTACAATGGATGATACAGAGATAGTCCACACATGGCTATTCCCTAGGTCAACTCTCACTAAATGACACAAGTACAAAAGTAAACGCCTCTGGCTATGGTACAACTCGGAGCCAGGGAGAAGAGAAAAACTTAGCAATACAGTTCAGATATGGAGGCTACTACCAGCAGAGATGTCAACAACCTGTAATGGGGTCCAGTAAATTCATGTCTAAGCACCTCCAGAGGTTGGAATGATCACCTCCGTCTTCTCCAAGCACCTCCTCCTCCTTTTGGTCTCTCCCCCAGTATGCTTTCTTTTTTCTGTCCCTCCATTAGCTTTAAAAGAGCCAACTTTATTTTTTATTTTCTTATCTTTTTGAGGGAGAGAGTGAACTTATGTGCAAGCAGGGGGTGAGTAGGTGAAGAGGAGGGAGAATCTTTTTTTTTTTTTAAGATTTATTTTAGAGAGAGATAAAGAGAGCTCGTATGCGGAGGGGAGGGGCAGAGGGAGAGAAAGTCTTAAGCAGACTCCCCATGGAGGGAGGGAGGAAGACAGAACAAACAAGTAAGCAAGCAAACAAAGGGTTGGGCACCAACTGAAATATTTGAATTCCTGACTCTTCTCCGACCAAAAGCTTAAATGTATAAATTTGGGACAGCGTTTTTGTCTCTCTTCGTTTCAGTAATGACCTCTAAGGATATTTGTTCAGTTCTAGAATTACAATAATAAAAAAACATGCTATCAATAATTTTATATTCTATAGTAAAGTACTAGAACTTCCACCTTTGAATTGCTTCCTGTTTAGAGGAGGTATACCTACCATCTACTATTTCAACGCTCATAAAGGCAATTTGTTTAGGGCTTCAAAAATGACAAATGCTTTCATAGAAAATTAATGCAAATGTTGGATACTAATCTAAGACTCTTCTTTATCCACTGAAATGAACCCACAGCCGGGTTATGCCCCACTCCTCTGGGCAGGCTAGTCCCCTCATGATCCCTGCTGAAGCTCCTGCTTCTGCTACCCCTGTGCCTTTGTTCAAACATCAACCTCTGGGGCGCCTGGGTGACTCAGTTGTTAAGTGTCTGCCTTCGGCTTAGGGCGTGATCCCACCATTATGGGATCGAGCCCCACATCGGGGTCCTCTGCTGGGAGCCTGCTTCTTCCTCTCCCACTCCCCCTGCTTGTGTTCCCTCTCTCGCTGGCTGTCTCTCTCTGTCAAATAAATAAATAAAATCTTTTAAAAAAAAAAACATCAACCTCTGCCTGCTGCTGGTCCCACATCCCAAAGCCATGACTCAAGACTCAGGTTCCACACAGCCTCTCTCATGACTTCAGCGCCTGTTCTTCTCCTCTTCGCTCTTTCAACATTCGTTGTTCCTAGAAAACTATTTAGTCCCTGAACACGTATTTCCTTATAGTCTCAAAAATTTTTTTAAATTTTAAATACTTAAACCTTTTTTCTTTTTTAAGATTTTATCTATTTGTCAGAGAAAGAGCACAAGCAGGGGGAGCAGCAGGCAGAGGGAGAAGCCAGGCTCCCTGCTGAGCAAGAAGTCTGATGTGGGACGCGATCCCAGGACCCTGGGATCATGACCCGCGCTGAAGGCACACGCTTAACCAACTGAGCCACCCAGGCGTCCCTTAAATACTTAAACCCTTAAGTGTTCTATGTTCATAGTTTTAAAAATTCATTATTTAACATGTATTAATCTTCTTTCTCCAGTTCATTATGTTTTGTTAAAAAGTAAACATTGTGGGTAGGAGGAGTCCAAGATGGCGGCAGAGC
>NC_048221.1:17225731-17355105 GCF_002007445.2 Ailuropoda melanoleuca
GGGGGGGCGCGCTCCGCAACCACAGGTGTGCAGGTTCTGCGCCCTGCCGCTTCCCTCGCCCCTCACCCGCCCCGCGGATTCGCCAGCCACCACCCCCGCCCCACAGCGCCCCGAGCTCCCTCCTTCCCTTCTGTGGCCATCCTCCCAACTTTCTTTACCTGAACTTCTCGGCGCCTGGTTTCTCCCCAGCGACCCTACTCCCCGGACTCCCTAACAGCCACCCCCTCCTTCAGGTCCCAACCTCTGGCTGTGCGAGAGGAGCACAGGCTTTGGGGTTGGGCCTGAGTTTGTGCCACCACTAAGCCTGGTAACCTGACCACCACCCCCCCCACCTCCACCCCCCATACACGCCTATTTGCTTACCGCCAAGTGGAGGTGATACACCTAGCCGGCTGTTACAGGAGCTCACGAGGGCTGCAAAGTGCACAAGCAAGGACACATTTACTTCTTTTCCTCCCAGGCCTGTCCCTGGACCCACCCTGAGAAGTCTTGGGCAAGTCTGGACTCCCTCACTGGCAAAAATACCTGGGCCTTTCTAGGGAGGAACCGTTGGCCCAGGTATTGTGCCCTCTGCCGGGCCCTTCGCACACACCCTGGCCTGCCCACTGCAAACTCAGGAGCCAGGACCTGGCCCATCCTGTTAGGACTTTTGCAGGACTTAAGCTCAAGACACATTGGGATAACCTCCTGGGAGGCAAAATTTGTCTCTCTCTCTCTCTCTCTCTCTCTCACACACACACACACACACCACACACTCTGGAAGCCCTCAGAGCCTCCACAGGCTAGGGAGAGCCTAAACCAGAAGGTTCAGGTCACCCACACTGGCTACTGTCCAAAGAGCCAACACCACAGGCACTCTCTGCCACCTGCCACCCCCACCTGCCATCAAGAATCTGCCTTCACTCTCATCTACCCAACTCTGCCTTCCAATTTCTCTCTCACCAACTTCTCAGGTCACTCCCTTTCCTCCACCCCGTTCTAGCACCTGGGGCCCATGCACCATCATGTAACCCCCTTCCCAGTTCCCTTATCCCTGGCCTCTGGCATGAGAGACCGCAGGCTCTCCATCTCATTCTCTAACCTATGCCCCACCACTCCCCCACACCTCAGCCCCGTTGGCTTTCCTGCCTGTGCAACCTGTGGGGAGGTCTGTCCCACATACCTGGAATCCTCCCACTTCAAATCCATTCACTCAAGTGCACACCCTTTAGGACCTTCCTCACCCCAAAGGGGGACATGGGACTTCCAAAACCCACAGCACCCCTCATCTGTACACAGATATGGCACCTCCTACCCCATCAGGAGGGTGAACATCCCACAAACAGTGGTCATTTCATCTCATGCCATCCTGAGGAACCATTACACAAAGAAAACAAGGTCAAGAATGGAGTGACCAGAGGCACCTGGGTGGCACAGAGGTTAAGCGTCTGCCTTCGGCTCAGGGTGTGATCCCGGCGTTATGGGATTGAGCCCCACATCAGGCTCCTCCGCTATGAGCCTGCTTCTTCCTCTCCCACTCCCCCTGCTTGTGTTCTCTCTCTCTCTCGCTGGCTGTCTCTATCTCTGTCGAATAAATAAATAAAATCTTTAAAAAAAAAAAAAAAAGAATGGAGTGACCAAATGACCAAGGGACCAGTCGCTCAGAGGCTCACAGAACCCGCGGGGCCACCTGGACTGTGTTCATGACCCAAGCCTGAGCACAGGCTCCGAGGAGGGAGGGCACCTCATAGGAAGAAATCCTACTGGCTCCACAGGCCCCGGCTGAGAGTGGGCTCTACACAGGCCCAGGCAAACAAGTCCCAACCCACAGAAGCCCCTCCCCACAGATCTACATACCTCCACAGGTTCAAAAAGGAGTGGCTTTTCCAGACCTGCAGGGAGGACAGAGTACCTCCTGGCAGTTCCTGTTTACTCAAGGACACGCAAGGCTACCCATGGCCATTTAGCCCAGGAGGTCAAAGGTAGCTGTTCTCTGAAAAGGGACAGGCCAGGGGTTTCCAGGCAGTCCATCCCCGGGTTCCCCCAGGGCACCTCCCACCTCTAGGAGGCCCCTCCCCATCACCGCCAATGAGTTCACACTGCTGGTGGGCTGAGCTCTGCTCCTGCCGGTACAGGCCGTCCCTGGGCTGTGTATGGGAGGACACCTAGCTCTAGGGGCACACCAGGACTGCCCAAGACTCTCTGCACAGGGACCCAGACTGACTACCAATCTCTGTAATTACGTCCCCAGCAATAATTATCAACCTTTCCCCTGATCCCTCTTCCCTGCTCTCTTCTGATCATCCCTCCAGTGTTAGAACCAGGTTCTCTCCACCCTGGCAGAAAAAGTAATCCAGAAACAGGGCAGTAACCATGGTCAGCAGTGGGTGCACAGGCTAGATTCCACTCACTGGAACCCCCAGGCTATCCGACACAGGAGGGTCAGCCAACCAGAGGCCAGGCCAGGCAATCTAAAACAAAAAACCCAGGCCTCAAGGGTAAGTACATCCAACATGGTCCTGAACTGAGGACGAGACCCAGAGGAGGTAAGAGAGAAACTTAAAGGGGCTGATGATTACCATCATTCCAGGCCCAACCCTCGAATCCCAAATCTCAGTCTTCAACAAGAAAAACTCCAACTGATGCAAATTACTTTAAGTAACACAAACCCAAAGACATTTTAATTGGACATTAGCGCAGGGCTTTGATAATTAATATGGCTTTGATAATTAATATAAGTGAGCACTTTCTAAAAAGCAAAGTATGCCTGTTGGTGAGCCACGCAGACCAGACGGTGCTCAGCCTCAGCTGGAGGTTGCGTGCACCCCGAAGGCTCACTTCATTGTTGGGCTTCTCTAACTAAATCCATAGCCACGCCTATCCCCTCAGGGCCTCTGGAGGAGGGTCCAAGGGCTAGCTGGCCCTGAACAGCATGTAGAGCACAGGCAGCGTGGCCACGAATGTCACAGAGGTGACCAGCGTGCTGTAGATGGTGTTCCTGTTGACCTGGGCTTCCAGCCTCTGCTCCATGTCCGACAGTGCCACGACCATGCTCCCCTGCTCCAGCAAGGAGCCACGCAGAGCCCCATCTGCTGGCTCCACCAGGCCCGGATGCACGGCAGCCTTTGCAAGCTCAAGCACCTCAGCCGCTTGGCTCAAAGTCTTTTCCAAGCCATCAAGCCGCTCTCGTAAACCCTCTAGACAGGAATGGACCTGCCTGGAATGGAGGAGCTGCTCTTTCAAGGCAGCTGAAAGGACATCTGTGTCTCTGTTTTGGGTGGGGAAAGTACCTGCCTGGGCCCCAGAGCTCTGCCCAGGCCCAGCTTGTACCAGGCCCCTTAGGTCCGCCATGAGGTCATGGAGGTCCTTTTGCTGGAGGGAGTAGCTAGATGCCTGTTCTCGGATGGCCTCCTGGAGGCTCACGGGCCCCTTCTGTGCCTCTAAGAGCAAAGCCTTCAGCTCCTGTAGCCGCACACGGTTCACATAGGTGGAGCCAGCCACGCCAATCAGGGCCCCCAGGACTGACCCAATGAGCGACCAGTTCTTGGTCCTCTCAGCTCGAGCGCGCTCCTTCTCGTGACTTTCCCGCACGGCCGCGGAGAAGAGGGAGAACTTCTCTCGCTCCGAGTCTTCAGCACGTAGATAGGTTGCACGAAGCCTCTTCTCCTCCTGCAAAAGCAGAACTGTGTCACACAGCAGCCACATGGCCCTGCCGCTGGAGCCACGAGCAGCCGCTCCTGGCGCTCAGCCTCACCCTGGCT
Source organism: Ailuropoda melanoleuca (assembly GCF_002007445.2). Taxonomy (NCBI): domain Eukaryota; kingdom Metazoa; phylum Chordata; class Mammalia; order Carnivora; family Ursidae; genus Ailuropoda; species Ailuropoda melanoleuca. Next base: position 17,229,472 of record NC_048221.1, read on the forward strand.
CAGACTACATGCTCCATAAACCTGCCGAGGGAATGAAGGCAGAGTAAGCCTGGTCGGGACGGGGAGCCAAGGGATTGGGGGTGGTTAGGATGAGCCGGACTACCTTCCACCCAAGCAGGGCTGGGTCTGATCAGACTATGGAACGTGTCCTCTCTGGGCCAGTCCCTCCTTCATGGTGCTCGCTCCTCAGCAATCTGTGACCCAGATTACACTGCCCTGGACTGCTAACTCTAGGAGGAAGTGCGTGGAGAGGCTCCGGAAGCCCCTACTGGTTTACCTCCTCACCAGACCTCTGACCACTGGCCCGTGAGGCCACCTTGCCCCTCCCTGACCTGCCAGTCTAGGGGCCCTGGCCAGCGGGGTAGGGCTGCCCCCCACCGTGCCCACCTGCAGCAGCCGGTGCTCCAGCGTGGCTAGTTCCAGGTACTGGTTATCCTCTCTGGAGACACGGTCCAAGCGGTCCCTCACCTCCTTCAGCTTGGCCTGGTGACCTTCCAAGCCCTCCTGAGCCTCTCGAACAAGCCCTCGGGCCACCATGAACACTTTCTCTGCCTGCAGAGAGAACGATGGAGGCCGTCTGCCCTTCCCTCCACACCCATGCAGGCTCAGCTCCATTCCCAACAAGGCTGTGGCTGGGGGGAGTGGGGTATCGGTGCAAAAGGTGTCCCTCAGACACAAAATCCTGGCTCACCCAGCAGTCCTCAAAGTGCAGCCCCGGGCCACACCCGTCAGAATCCCTGGATTTATCCATTCAAGTAGAAATAATGTGCCCCTGAGAAACTGGAAAGTAGCTAGCGCTGCACACAAAACCCAGCCAATTCTAGTCTGATACAAACCACAATGAGGAACCAGGCTCCTAAGCCATTTCACGTAGGTAACCTTAGCTACACTTCACAACAATGCCACCCGAGGCATTGCTGTGGCTTGCATGTTACAGACCAGAAACGCCAGCTCAGCCGTGGTCACGACCTCCAAGGGGAGAGACAGCACGCTGCCCCAAAACCTCCCGCCGAACCCCAGGTTCTTGCCACCTCACTAGCCGGGTCTGCACTAGGCAGGAGCGGGAACAGAGATGACAGGATGCTTTTCCGTTGCCACCAGGGGCTTCGCAGCCACACGCAGCTCTTTCCAGCTCACCATATGCTGCTGCCCCAGCCCTGTGCCTCTACCCGCACCAAGGCTGTTTTAATTCCACACAGAGCTTTGAGGACACTGTAACGCTCTCACCGACCCCAAAGAGTCCATGCAGGAAGTGTCCGCTGGCCTAACACAATGGATGTCAATGGCCGGGAATGATGGGTACACAGAAACCTGTTTCTAGGGTAGGTGAGCACGGTTCCACAGAGATCTTCACCCCAGGACTATCAAATCCAGGTTGTCATGTGAGAAATAAGTCAGATCCCTCTACGAATAGTATTTGTTCAGGAAAAGGAAAATCTGGGCATGGCTTCCCAGCACCATGTCGCTGGTGGGTATCTGGCAGGGGCCTCCAGGCCACAGTTCCCAAGTCAGAAAGCAGGGCCAACCACCCCGACTTCCCTCCTCACCTCAGTCACGTTTCCCTGCGCCTCTCGAACCTCATTGAGTCCGACAAACTCTTCATATCTGTCCCACCAGGTCGTGGCCGTGGAGGACGCTCGCTGCCGAATGTCGTGCCCCAGGGCTCTTCCCAGAGCTGTGAGGCGGTGGAACAGCCCCGGGGCCACCTCTTCAGGTCTTTTCTCTCTGGGCTGACTAGGGCCTGGGCTGCAGAGAGTCCTGGTCATAAAGAGGTCCCTTCCCAGGAGGCCTCTTCGCACCAGCGCTCGGGGCACACCCATGATGTGCTGCATGGTAAAGGCAGTGCCGCGCCCTGTCATCGGGAGATCTGTGGGGGGGACGCCAGACAGATCAGCTCACAGCTGAGAAAGGCTGGGCACAAGTTGGGGTTTAGGGCCTAGGCACAGTTCTGAACGAATGCCCATGAAAAAGTCCAAACGGAGCGCTACTCTGTTGTGCCTGGAGACTGTAGCCACTGTGGTCAGGCTTCCACGGGTGCTCCCAGACAGCCCGGGGAAGAACACAGCAGGGAAGGTCATATTTAGGAGATCGTGCCTTCCGCCTCCCTCCGCGAAGCCACCAGACTTCCCATTCCACCCACCTTCCCCACATCCCCCAGGTCTCTGCTGTGACTCGCATGAGAATCCTGGTGCCTGGTTTTCTGATAATGTCAAAGAAAATTCTTAAACCTGAGTTGTGCCCATGCCGACATAGCCCCACAAAGGTTTCATAAAGACTCCCGGGGAAACTGTGGAACTAAGGGGATTTCAGGGAATGATTTCTGTAAAAGGCCATCAAAACCAACTGCCCAGACTCTGAGGGCTGCCGCAGTATTGGGGAAGCAGAGTTTTGCTTATGTTTGAGGACATAGGTAGTTTACGTCCCAAGGCAGAAAACTCCTTCCTTGCCTGTCCTCTGAGAAGAATTCCAGGAGAAAAAGGAAATAAAACAAAAAGCCCAGATCTCTTTACAGAGGACAGTTTTTCTTAGGTTCACAACGAGCCATTCTCCTGTGTGCTCCGAGCTCAGACTCCCCAGGCCCCCAGTCCCATGTCACAGTCCTCACCTTCTGTAAGCTTTCTCCAGCCTCTCCAACCTCAGTCGCGCTATACAGGTTAGATTTCTTTAATCTTTCCCTTTTCAGCCTTGCTTTGATGCTTGGGCCACGACGACACCCACTTCTCGTTACCTAAACAGCACAGGGAGGCTCCCATTACCCATCAAGCCTTGCCTGAGCCCAAGAGCAGCGAGGACGCTGAGGACCCCAAGAGATGGCCAGGTGACCCATGCTCCCTGCACACCTGGGCCAGCACTCCCTCCCCTGGCCACCTCCCCCTGCCCCCATAACAAGCTCTCAAGTACTAACTCTGGCTGTCAGAGTGACACCTGGTGGCCAGAGAAAAGCAGTGAGAGCTGGGGACAGGAAGACAGACAGGAGGAGCTCCGGGGATGAAGAAAGGGGCTTCTGGATTTAACAGAGACTGACTCAGAGCATCCCAGCCTCCTCCCCCTGTGCTGTGCTTGGAGAAGCTCAGGCCCTCTAGAAAACAAAGTTGCTTGGGTAGGGACATGCCTCCTGCCTAAAGCGGGTCCAAGCTGAGAGCCACAGAAGGGGACATTCCTGTGACACTGATTCCAAGCTGGTGCCGCACCCGAACTCCTGGGCCCCATCCCGAGGCCCAAGAAAGCACACAACATCCAGGACCCAGGGGTCGAGCTAGCCTCCAAGGCCTCAACACCAGCACCCACTGCACTGAGCTATGACCCCACAAGAATCCTGCGGTGGGCCCTGCATCAGAGTAAAGCACACAGGCTTGCAACCCCGCCAACCACAGCCCTCTCCTCTTCAGCAACACTCACCAGAAAGGTGTCCGCCTTGGCTGTCATGACCTCCTCAGCCCCCATTCTATCCTGATCCCACTCCACCACAAGGCTGCTCCCCTGGGGGCTCCACAAAACTTCCACCTTGCCAGATTCAGCAGGCGCTTCTCACGTTTCTTCTCCAAATCTCTGCAGCTTTCAACACCCCGTCTTTTCGAAGTCACTACCCCCTCTCGGCTTCCTCCAACCTTTTCAACCTCCTTTCCCGGCTCCTCCTCTACCAGCCGACCTCTCCTGGAAGCCAGGAGGGTCACCCATCCCTGGCAGCGACGACAGCCACATCCTCCTGCGCCATCCTGGCTTCCCCCCTGCGGCTCAGAGCTGCTCTTCACAACCTGAGGCTCTATTAACTCATCATTTCACATCCCTTGGTTCAACACTCCCCGGCTCCCTGACAGCTCCCATCTCACTTGCCATGAACACACCAGTCCCACCAGTGGCCAACGAGCCCCGGGCCTCTCAACTGTCATCCCCTTCCTCCTCTCTGCCCCTGTCCTCCGCTACAGGCACCCAAACATGCGAAGCCCAACCCTGCTGTTTCCTGAGCAGCTCCAGGCGGTTCACCCTGACTTCTAGCTCTTGGCGCATACATCACCTCACGGCAAGGCCTTCCCTGACCATTCCCTCCTGGGCCACCTGCTTTATTCGTCTCCATCAGACACGTATTTGCCTCCTTTACATGTTGCCAGGCCCCTCACTAGAACATAAGTTTGGTGACAGCAGAGACTTTGCTGTGCGAGGAAATGACTCAAGTTGTTCCTCTATTCCAGTCCCTCCTCTCGCCCACCCAGCCCCCACTCCAGCCTGACTCGAAGGCCCTCCCCACTCAAACATCTCACAGGCCCAAACTCAGCACAGGGAAGGTGTTCCTGGCAGAGGGGGCAAAGTGGAGATGCACGTGGGGTCATCTAAAACCTGAAAGGCTGCCAGTGAAGCTGGAAGACAGCAGAGCGAAGGAGAGTGGGCAGAGGAAAGGCTGAAGAGGTAGACAGAGGCCACATTAAGGAGGTCCTTGAGGGCCACATTCAGAACCTTGCCCCTCCAAATCCATTCTCCCATTCATTCTATCCAGATGACTGTCTCCCACCAAATGCCCATCCCACGAACTTCCATCACCTATACCTCTTCCTCACTCGCAGCTGATGGCTTGTTTCATTTTTCACAAAGAAAATATTTAAAACTTGGAGGACAACTTCTCTAAACCCCTACTATACCTTCCCACCTGCCAGTGCCTGTCCAGTTCCTACCTTCTCTCTTGCTCTTCAGGATGAAGAATTCATGGTCTAGGGAGACCAAGCTGTGCCCCAGGTCCCATGTGCTCTCCCCACCTGACGCTGCTCACTAATTGATCAGACATCCCTCCAGCCCCACTTCTCAGCCAAACTCCTTGACGGACTGTCAGCACCTGCTGCCTCCAGTTACTCTTCTCCCATTCTCTCTTAAACCCTCTCTGATCTGGCCCTCGCAACCACCATGCCACCAGAAATGCTCCTGTCCAGGTCACTTCCATGTTGCTAAATCCAGTGATCAGATCTCAGTCCTCCTCTTACTCGGCCTATCAGAGCCTGGGGCTCGCGCTGCCTTCCTCCTCCTTGAAACGCCCTCTACACTTGGCCCCACTCATCTCCTGAACCTCTGCACAGAGAGTGCTGCAGGGCAAGGTCCTCGGACTCCTCTCTTATCCAGCCCCATGGCTTTAAAAGCCATCTATGGAAAAAAATTTTTTTGAAGATTTTATTTATTTATTTGACAGAGAGAGAGCACGCACAAGTAGGGGGAGGGGCAGAGGGAGAGGGAGAAGCAGGCTCCCCGCTAAGCAGGGAGCCCCATGTGGGGCTCGATCAAGACCTGAGCTGAAGGCAGAAGCTTAACCAAATGAGCCACCCAGGCACCCCATCTATGGAAATGTTATAAAATCATACCGATGGCTGAACAACACCGCAAATATACTAAAACCATTGAATTGTACACATTAAACAAGTGAATTGTATGGTATATAAATAGTATTTCAATAAAACTATTACTTTTTTTTCCCCAAGTAATCTCTACAACATGGAGCTCGAACTCACAACCCCGAGATCAAGAGTCACACGCTCCACTGACTGAGCCAGCCAAGTGCCCCCCCCAAAAAAACAATTACTTTAAAAAACTATCAACTATACTCTGATTTTTCCAGCCCAGACCTCTCCTGTAGATTCCAGGCTCATTTACCCAACTGCTCGATCCACATCTCTGCTTAGAAGATTAATGGGCATCTTAACTTCCCTTCCCAACTTGCCTTTTCCACAGCCTTCTCCATCGTGGTTGATGGAAACTTCAAATCAGACCAAAAAACCTCAAATCACCCAACATCCTTCTCTCCCATCTCATATCCAATCCGTTAGTAAATGCTACTTCCTTTCTAAAACCAAAATCCCTCCTCTTTTTACCCCTGCCACTGCTATCACCTTGTCGCAATGACTACAATGTCTCCCTGCTTCTACTCTAGCCCCTACAGTCTATGGTCAACAGAGCAGCCAGTGGCCCAAATCATGTCTCTTGACCTGCTCAAACTCTCCAATCGTTTCTCATTTCTCTCAATGTAATAGCCAAAAATTTTTTCATGGTCTACAGGGCATCCACCTCTTGGCTCTCATTCTTCTCTCTGACCTCATCTCCCGCTAGTATATACTTCTCACTCTGCTCCAATCACAGGGACCTTATTCCTCCCAGCTTTATTGACACGTAAATGATACATATCACTGCGTAAGTTTAAGATACACACGTGATGACTTGATACACTTCACAGATGTGTACTTGATACACTTGATAGATGTGTACTTGTACCACAATAAGGTTAGCTAACACATTGTTCAGATAATTACCATGCATGGACTTTCTTGATGTGGCTGGAACACACCAGGCTGTCCCCACAGCAGGACTTTCACACAACAGACTTGCTATCTGCATTGCTTGCTTCCTTCTCTTTTCCAAGTCCTGCTCAAATGTCATTGCCATGCATTCCCATCCCAGTACTCTACCCACTTTGCTTTACTTTTCTCCATGCATGTATCACATGACCTGCAATATGTATTTCACTTACTTACTTTGCTTATGGGCTGTTTCACCCACTAGAATGTCAGCTCTGCCAGGGTAGGCATTGTTTTGTTCAGTGCTGCATCCTCAGTGCCTATCTGCGTATAGTACATACTCAACAAAAATGTATTAAATGAATAAACAGAATTTGCAAAAGATCACAACCCGGCTCGATTATAAAATCCGAACTCCTGCCGGTAGCCTCCAAAACTTCAGGACGGGGTGATCTAGCCCCCGTCCACATTTCTGTCACCTCCCTCATATCTCCCTCCACCCATGCGTGCTTTCCTCGGTTCCAGGAACGCATTTGCTTCAAGGCCTCAGCAAACGCCCTTCGTTCTACCCTCAGGGCTTTCCCCATGCACTGTCCCAGACCTAGCGCCTTCCGGTTAAGCACCCCTCTTGGCTTCCGGACCCTCCCCCGGCAAGCCAACCCCCACCTCGTACCTGGCGCCCCAACGAGGTTAATTGCAACCCAAACAGAGAGCCCGCCACTCAGTAGATCTCTGACCCTTTAACGCCCGCCCCCAGAGTTGCTTCCGGCAGCGGGAGGGCAACTTCCTGACTAGGAGCCAATCAGAGGGCCCGCGTGGAAGTATAGCAGCAGGGGGTGGGAAAGGGAGCTCCGCTTCCGGTGGCAGGGTCTGGGGAAGGGGCGGCAGGCGCCATGTCCGGCCGCGAAGGTGAGTGTGCGGGGGTGGCGCGGCGGAGAGGGAGAGGACCCCGCAGGGACTGAACTGAGCACGCTTGTGTCGCCCACAGGTGGCAAGAAGAAGCCCCTGAAGCAGCCCAAGAAGCAGGCCAAGGAGATGGACGAGGTAAGGGCGAACGCGGAGGCGTGGGCGGGTGCGGAGGGACTGGGAAATTTGCCTGGGGTGAACCCCGTCTGCCTCTCCTTAGGAAGATAAGGCATTCAAGCAGAAACAGAAAGAGGAGCAGAAGAAACTCGAGGAGCTAAAAGCGAAGGCCGCGGGGAAGGGCCCCCTGGGTAAGTGAGGGCCGAGAGAGCGCAAGCCGGGCAAACGTTCTGAGAGCATCAGTCTGGTCCATATCCTGTCTCATTGGTGAGGGCTCAGTTCCTCGCGTCCGATACGGGCGCTGTGCGCCCGCCAGGCTTGGAGTCGCAGCAGCGGGAAGGGGCGGGAGTCAGACCAGCTCTGGAAATGAAGTCTCTTTTCTCCCAGACAGTCTGATGTTGCCTTCTTTAGGGAAGCGGCAGAAATGGAAACACCGAAATTCATATATCTTAGGCACAAATTCGTAGAGTTGAGTTTCTGAATATTGTGCGCTATTTCTTGCCCCAAATTTGTATTTCACTGCTTCTTTTTTACTTACAACATTTCTTGCCTTCACCGCTCATATTGTTAATTCTAGTAAATTCTTTTGCATCCTGAGTCTTCACTTCTGGGTTCGCCTAGACTAAAAGATAAAGTCCAGGCTCCTTAATGTGTTATTGCGCTATATGCTCTTTTAACCTAATCCCCCACCATTCTGCCTCTTTTCTTTATGTGGGAAGAATTGCTTACATATCGAAAGATTTTTCAGACCCAACAGCCCGAATACTTTTCTGTGCTTCTTAAATGCTGTTTACGTTCATCAAACTAGTCAACAATTTCTTCTGTAGTTATTTGTGCCCTATGGGATCACTGTGAGCCGCAGTGGGGCTGGTGGAGGCTAGGATGGTGGGAGTGCCATCCATGGCTTCCTAAAACTTCTATCCCAGTGAGTTTGATTTGATTCACAGTGCTGAGGTTCTAGTTATTGAGATTCTCGTTTGGATCGTGAGGTATTTTATACCTTCCTTTAATCTGTGGCTGTGTATAGGGACATGGTCCATCTTTAGTGAAATTCTGTACTACTAGTTTTTCATTGATGATCTCAGTTTTTAAAGGTTTATTTTGTCAGACATTTAGGATCTTCAATAATGTGTTAGGTATATTTAATTTTGTAAGTATTTCTTAAGTTATCTACTGTGTGCCAAATATATAGTCAAATGTAAATTTAATAAAATAAAGATATTGAGTAAACCACATTCCAGGATCATAACGTAGTAGCGATGCGTGATGTGACAGTAGAGAACGTAGACTTGGACGTCAGACTACCCAGGGTGGAATCCTGGCTTTGTCGCAGACCAGCTTGTGTCTTTTTTTTTTTTTTTTTTTANTTTATTTATTTATTCGACAGAGAGACAGCCAGCAAGAGAGGGAACACAAGCAGGGGGAGTGGGAGAGGAAAGCAGGCTCCCAGTGGAGGAGCCTGATGTGGGGCTCGATCCCAGAACGCCGGGATCACGCCCTGAGCCGAAGGCAGCCGCTTAACGACTGCGCTACCCAGGCGCCCCCAGCTTGTGTCTTTGAACAATACCTCACTAAGATTTCATCATCTGGAAAATGGGTTGATGGGGGATGAGGATTAAATGAGCCAGTGTGTGAAATACTTAACAGTGTAGATCTGGGCTAGTGCACAGCCATTATTTGTTCCGCTGCCTCATCCTCATTCAAATATTACCCAGAATAGACTGTTGGTAAAGCCCTGTGCATGCTTGTATCAAAAAGGATGCCCGGCACAAGAGCTGAGCCTTTCTAGGATCCATATCGGGTCCCTGGCACTTCTGTGGTAAGGAGTATGTTTTTCCTTAGCTGAGACTTTTTTTTTCTTTTTGCAGCCACAGGTGGAATTAAGAAATCTGGCAAAAAATAAGCTGTCCCTTGTGCCCGAGGCAATGATGATCCTTAATTCCATTCCTGTTTAAACATCTGGATTCCCTGTCATAGCATCCGTTGCTGCCTATAGCTGGAATGAAGTGTTGTCTTAGACCCTGTTGTACATTTAAGAATAAACTTTTGTAAAAAAATAAAAATAATCAATCATACAGTGGCTCATATTCTCTTTATTTCTTGTCACTCAGTCACCTCTACCTTAGTTGTGAGGTCAGAGTGAACCCAGCCCAGAATCCTGCCAGTGTGTGCTCTTTGGTCTTTGTTCTATCCTGAACTCTGTCACCTGGAATTAAACTAATTCATTTGAAATGGCTATAGTTTTTGTATCATCGTATACCCAATGGAATACATTAAATGAGGTTAATGGAAGAATTTGTACTTTGGGGGAGGAAAAAAGGTCTCTGTCTCTCTTAGGACATCCACATTACCATTTGTTGCAGTGGAACTGTTCGTCTTTCTTGTCAGGAGTCCACTAAGTGTATGCTGCACATGTACCAAAAAGGAATTCCTGTTGTCAAGGAACTTCTCTGTTAGAGGAGCAACATTAATACATACAAGATGCATTATAAAGGGAATAAAACTGGGGAAAGGAAAAAGATTCCTGAAAGTTTCTAAGAACCAAGCTTACTCTGAAACACCAGGTCTGCATTTACACAAGGGCTTCAGAAAGGTCCTTGCTAGGTTCCTATGTCTTATATCCCACGTTCGACCCATCAGCAAAATTAAATCTGGCCTCTACATACTTCCTCCAGTATCACCCCCACACCCTGCCATTCTGACCTGAAATCCTCACCTGGATTATTGGAATCACATCTACATTTGTCTTCTGCCCCCTACCCTTGCTCCCCTACTGTTTAACCTTCACTCAGGATGCAGTGTCTTGCTAAACCACAAAGTTATACTTTGTCTCTTCTTGGCTCAGAATTCAGTGGCTTTGTAGGGCAAAAGTGAGAGTCCCCATAATGACCAGTCAGGCCCTAAGGGATCTGGATGCCACTCCCTACCTTCTGATACCATTCATCCCCTTCATCTTGAGCCACAATGGTCTACATTACAAGGAAGCTGACTCACTGCTTTTATCAACTCTTCCTTCTGCCTGTCACTTCTGTATACTGGAGACTACCTCCCTTCCTTTAGAAAGAATTCAGGCATCACAGTAGTGAGCTCTTCCCTTACCACTGTATATAAAGTGGTAGTCCCAGTTGTCCGTTACCCTTTTTCATTTTTTTCTCTTTATATTTGTTAATGGTCACCTTTGATTCCAGAGGAGTAAACTGGAGGAGGCAGAGCCTAAATGCATATATATTGAAATAATTCAGAGGCACAAGTTTGGATTTCCCCTCCAAACCCTTGATATCCCTGGAATTATGCTAATAATGCTAAGCTTTCTCTGATCATGTGTTTTCAAGAAGGGCTCTAGAACTAGTCAGATTTTGCTAAGTCGAAACTGGAATAGGTTTTTATAGATGGAAGCCTGTTTTATGACTAAGGTACTTGACATTAATAGGGCGGGGGGGGGGGGGCTCTTTGGTCCTCTCCTGGAAAGTTGCACAGCCAGCACACTTTGGACTTCTGGCATTCCCTGTGGGACTGAGAACAACTCCCAAGATCCAGTGCCAGCACACTGCCCTAAGAGTAGTCTACTACTCATTTGGTGGAACCTAATCCTTCCTGACAAGTGAAGTAAGATCCTATCTTTACAAGACCAGAGACCTGCAGCAATTAAGACTTAGGTGTTCAACATTTGGACAGCTATCTGAGGGAACCTACTAGTTATCTCAAAAACTAAACTCAGGTATTTAAGACCTTCTACACCCTGATAACCATCTCCCTTTATTTACTGTTTCCACAAACATAAGACACAAGCTAAGTTTGGCACTGAGTGTGCAAGGGTAGAGTCTTACCTCTGTTACTCTCTAACACCCTGTTCCTGCTAACTGTACTGCACGCTACTGCTGCCCAATAAAATCCTGTCAGGTGCCCAAGTCCTGCTCCTCTTTGAAGCCTGACTTCTCTCTTTGCCATGGATAACTCCTACCTGGCATTTGTGTGGCATCCATGTCAGTGTTGTATCCTCATTTGAGTAGACTTGTATGCCAGTCTCCTTGCTAACTCGATAACTTCCACTCAACCTGGAGGACAGCCCAGGTGCCACTTTCAAGGGGGCTTTCTTGACCTCCTGAGCCTCCTCATTCACTTATGACCTGCACTTGGGACAAAACCACTCAAGCGCTCTCAGAGGAATGAATGCCAACAGCCTAGTCAGTTCCTGCACTCTCCAACACAGGCACACCCTTCTCAGATCACCCCCTCTCCGTAGAACTTTCTTCTCCAGACCTATCTCAAATGCACACACTCAAGACATTTATTGCTCTCAAAAACACCTCCTCACAAAAGCCGTATTCATACTCTTCGCGCAATCCCGCTCTTCCAGACGCCTCCTCAAGAGGACCTCTGGGTATGTGAGAGGTGAGTCCGGCGGGGGGGAAACAGCGAAGTCGCAGAGACCAAACCCGAGTGCTGCCTGTCACGATTCACAGGTGTACCTGTGAATGTCAGGACGGACTCCAGCGCGGCTGTGGGGAGGGCGCGCAGAGCCACCCGCGCTGTAAGGCTGGTAAGGCTCGGCCCCGCACCCTGGTGACGCGGATCGCCCAGCACACATCCCGCTGGAGACCCAGGAAACCCAGCCACGGATACCAGAGCGCCGGGCGGAGCTGGGGGAGGGGGGCGGGGGGGCGGCACTGAGAAACGCTCGCACTCTGAGCAGCACGGCGACGCGTTCGGATTAGGTCATTCTTCCGCGCCCGCTGGCTGGCAGCCGATTGGTCCGTGGGCTCGGGGGCGTGGCCCTAGCGGCTGAGGCGAGCGGAGGCGCGTGGGCGGTTGGTCCAGCGATCCGGCCTCGCGGCAACCAGGCCTTGTTCGGTGCCCTCGGAGACTGGCCGGCGGAGGCATGGCTGGAACCCCCGCGCCAGGCAGCAGGAGGCGGAGCGGGCTCCCGGCGCCTAGCCCTGGCCCTCCGCCCAGCACTGGGCATCCTCCGAGCAAGCGAGCCCGGGCCTTCCCCGCGGCCGCCGTCCCGGACCCCGAAGACCCCTTCGGCGCGCACGGGGATTTCACTGCCGACGACCTGGAGGAACTCGACACCCTCGCGTCGCAGGCCCTGAGCCAGTGCCCGGCCGCTGCTCGGGACGTGTCCAGTGAGTGCGCCTCGGGGCCTTTCCCCGGAGGGTGGTGCAGACCTCGCCAGACCTCCCTGATGGCTGTGGCTTCGGAACCCCACAGCGACTGCTGCCCCGGTGTCTTGCACCCACACTCCCCTGCTTAAAATATAGGAATGGCTTCATTTAAGCAGTGGTTGAACTTCAAAAGGTCTTTTGATTTTGGGGAGAAATGTATCAAGAATGTCAAACAGACGATTTGAAATAAAATTAGGTTAACATTTTACTTTAGTTTATAAAGTTTGGGCCACGAAGTTCTTGGTTCTAAGCAAAGATCCTTGGAACACGACCACCACCATCAGAACCATCATACCTACACATGGGGACCCATTCTTGTGACGGGTTTGGGAGGCTTTATATCTAATTAATACCACTGCGCCCCTTGGGCCGCATGAACATTAGAGGGGGCCTGGCCCAGGCAAGAGATGAAAGAGATTTATTCCTTTATACAACCAGTAAATTGTACTAGGTGCCCAAAACCTTAGGAAACTGCGACATACTTAGCAATTAACAAAAGACAAAAAAAACTCCTTCCTTCAGGAGCTTACCTTCTAGCTAGGGAATCTAGGGAGTCTTGTGGGGCTCACAGAAAGAGAAAACTTTTGAGGGCACTTTACATCTCTACTTGGATATCTCACAGGCATCTTAAATCCCACACATTCACCTCCTGGAAACCCAGTCATTCTCCAGTATTGCCAGCGTGGTAGCTGGCAGAGCAGACATTCAGAAAATGTTCATTAATGACTAAATATTCTGTATAGCAGTGACTAGTACCACTCTCCATCAGGTGGCACAAGGCAACAGTTCCCTTTCCTTGACCATACATCTAATTCCTTTCCAAATCCTGTAACTTTACCTTCTTTATCCATCTCTGGAATCCATCCTTTTTGCATCATCTCTACCATCTCCCTGATCTATGTTACAATCATTCCTTCCTCTGGACAGTAATCTGCTAAATTCTCCCTGCTCCCAGTCCTGACTCTCTATAAGTCAGACTTTACACCACGGCCAGAGTGATCTTTTCAGAACTCAAATCTGGCTGCGTCTCACACAGATAAAAGTGAACATCCCTACTGAAGCCCTTTAATGACTTCCCACTGCCTCTAGTATAAAGATCAAAGTCCTGGGTTGCCTGGGTGCCTCAGCTGGTTAAGCTTCTGACTCTTGATTTCAGCTCAGGGCCATGAGATCGAGCCCTACATTAAGCTCCATGCTCAGCATTGAATCTGCTTGTTTCTCTCCCTGCTCCTCTCCCTACTTGTGCTCTCTCTCGCTCACTCTCTCAAATAAGTAAATAAGTAAAATAAAAATTAAAAAAAAAAATCAAAGTTCTTAACATGGCCTGCGAGGCCAATATGGCCTGGCCCTTCCCCACTCTCTGTGAGTTTGAGCCACACTGACCTTCCTTCATTTCTTGAATTCTCTCTGCTTCCTTACAATACATAACTTACACATTGCTGTTTCTTGTACACAGTATTCTTTCCATGCATTCCCCCGTTCCCCCTCTTCTGCTTAATTTCTTCTTGTTCTTTAGCTGTCAGCTCAGTCATCACTTCCTTGGGAAGCCTTCCAATCATTCCAGTTGGATCAAATCCCCCTAGCATAGGCTTTCCTATATTCTCTTGTGCAGCTCTTATCACAGTTGTTATTTTGCATTTGTGTGAATATTTTTTAATATCCTGTAAGTTCCATGAGTGTAGGGACTGGATGCATTGTGCTCACCGCTGAACCTTTAGAGACTAGATTGTGCCAGGTGCTCAGTACATGGAGGTGTTGGTGTAGGTATAGGTGCTCAGTAAATATTATTGAATAATAGATCACCAGCTTCTGACCAGTGAGGTCCCCACAACACCTTTTCAGCCTTCAGGTGAGACTTAAAATTGGGGGGTGGGGGAGTGACAGGATCTATTATTTCATAAGAATCATTTATGAGTTTGAATCATGTTCTTAGGTTGGAAAATACCTATATTACTTACTAGATCTTTCTCTAATTTGCTTTGAAGAGTGATTCTTTTCAGCATTGACTGACAAAAGTGCGAAAATGTTGGATCCTGAAAAGTATATGGGAAATGTTTTTTACAGATGTTCGTAAGGTCCCCAGATTAGATGGGCTGTCAAAAACTCCCGCAGGGAAAAACAGAGAATTTGTTCCAGTTAAAGATAATTTTGAATTAGAGGTACTTCAGGCACAATACAAAGAACTTAAAGAAAAGGTAAGTGACTTAACTTGTGGTTCTTATAACTAACTTACTCACTTATGCATGTGTCATAAAGCATTGTATAATAAGATATTGTTATGTAAGATATGTAAAAGTTTTAAAACAAGAGTTCAGATTTAGCCCCACGAAATGGAGGAAGGCTGGGGAAAGCAAGCCAAAAAATTCAGACTGAAAGAAATGAAATCCTGGAATTCCTAACAACTAGGCAAGTAAGGAAACATCTCTAGAAAGAGATACAAACTTTCTGTCATAGAACTGAGACAAATTTATAGCATATGTCTTATATAGGGGCCACAACATCATAATGTTTCCAGTTTTCATTAGCAGTTTTACAAAAAAGCAGACATCCTTTATATGACCATCTGTAGGTCCTTAGGAAAACCAGGAACATAGTGTGAAATTTTGGATCTGTGAAGTGTGACCCAGGATGTTTAATACTTTTAGAACCTACAGAATCTGTATGTGTGAATGACAGTGTGTCCTTAAGCTATCTTGTTGAATGTAACTGTTCCACGAATGGGCCTAGCAGACCTTGGTGACATCTAGTTGGTATGGATATATTTGAAGACTCATTGGTCTGTAGAACATGGTTTATATGTGCTTTCTCCATCTCCCCAGCTATATGTTGAAACAAGTACAAATATAACTTTCCCTTGTAAGCTTTTCACAAGATTGATTTGGGATTTACAGATGAAGGCAATGGAAGAAGAAGTCCTTATTAAAAATGGAGAAATAAAAATTTTGCGGGACTCACTGCATCAGACAGAATCCATTCTAGAGGAACAGAGAAGATCACATTTCCTTCTTGAGCAAGAGAAAACTCAAGCACTTGGTGACAAAGAAAAGGAATTTTCCAAAAAGGTGACCCAGAGCTTTTTAATTTTTTTTCTTGTTCCGGCCATAAGCTTTGCCTGCTCACTGAGTTCTTTTAGAAGCAATGACCAAAGTGTCTATAAATCTTCCAGGAAGATTTCAACAGTTCTTTGTCTTAAATACTTTCTGCTATCAGTTAATTGCATATACTTTTCTTCTAGGCTCTGCATATAGTTTGGAAAAGGACTTAGAAGAAACTGCTTTGCTTTGGTAGTTATGATAGTTGGTCTTGGCAGGAACAAATCAATAGCTTAGACTTTCCAGAAATAGGCTTAAGTAAGAGCTTTTTTGGCAGGTTAGAAACTCAATAGACCTAGCTTAGGCCAAAAAAAAATTGTATTGACTTCCATAACTAAGTCTGGGAAAAAACAGGTGTGGGGGCCTTGAATGATTCAAGCCTTGCCAGGATTTGTCTTTACTGTCTACTCTATAGACAGGCTCCATCCTTATGGTAAAGGATATGTTCTCCAGCAGCTCTTGGGCTCATATTTCATAGCTCCAGAGCAGACTGAATACTTGTCCCCCCCATCTCACAGCTCTAATTGGTCTGACCTGAGTCAGGTGCCTGTCCCTGACCCTATGACTGCAACCACAGAGATGATAGCTCCCATTTAAATCACACAGAGGTAGGGAAATTATTATTTCTCAGGGGAGGGAGATGCTGTTCCAGGAAGAAATTCTTAGGTATCCATACATAACGCTGTTTTCCTTCAGCACTTTCCAAGGCTTCAATCTTAAGGACATGGGTCTTATTCTGCCATTCATTCAGCAAGTCAGCAAACTGTGAAGAAGTACTAACCTGTGCCCAGCACTAACAGCAGTAGTTGTCTCTCCACATACACGATGGAAGAGCAAGGGAGTTTCAATCAGACAAACCAGAGTTTGAATCCAGGCTTTCTCACATATGAGTGGAGACCTCAGGGTAATAACTTAAGCTTTGTGACTCATTTCCATTATCTGTTCCAGGAAATAACCAGAAGGGTTGCTGTAAGACTTAAAACAGCCCTGCACTTGCTAGGACAGGTGCTGTGACTGGTACTATAGTTGCTACGGAGTGTGTCAGGGGGTAACAGCAGTTAACTGTTGGCTGTAGGCCGGAGCAGGTCTCCCCACGCTGCGTGGGGTTTTGGTAAAATTTCCAAATACTCTGCCTAGACTTTCAAGAAGACCTGGAATTGTGCACCACTCCATTCATCAAAAGGTCGACATGTCATTGTGAGATAAGGTACCTTGCCAGGCTCCAGTCTGGGCAGTTCACATTCATCCTTCCTGTTTAATCCCCCCAACTGTGAAGACAGGTATTTGTGTTACAGATAACTAAAGTTTAGAAAGGCTGAGTAAATGGTATTTGAACCCTCACAAACTACCTCGCAATAGTTCAAGTTAAAATGTCTTTCTTGAATACCATGCTGGCTTTCCGGAAGAAGGCTAAAGCTCTACAGAAAGGACATTTGTGTCACAACAGACTTTCATACTCATTTCTCATTGTTTGTTTTCCTTTATGAACTTGAGATTTTGAAGCCCAGAGATAATTTTGCATGTATGATGGGGCCACCACGAGTATGTTGCTTTTGCCTTCCAGCTCCAATCATTGCAGTCTGAACTCCAATTTAAAGATGCAGAGATGAATGAATTAAGGACAAAGCTTCAAAGCAGTGAACGAGCAAATAAATTGGCTGCTCCCTCCATTCCCCATATCAGGTAATGATGGCACTGGAGGTAGAGTTGTTTTGCATGGTTTGTGGAAAGAATGATTAACAAGGTCAGGCTAGTCTTGAATGAAGGCCATTTAAACTTTGCCATTTGGACATAGATCCTCTTTTCTGAAGGCCTCGAAGTTGGTTTAAATGAGGCTTGAATGGTTCAGCGCATAACAGCAGGAAGGCCTCACACTCTAGAAGGGCTTCCTCTCTGTAGGACTCTATACTCAGGACTAAAAAAAGCTGGAAAGATGCTCTCCAAACTTTTGGGTGGCCCAGTCTTCATTTTTGTTTTCCCCAGTCTTCATTTTTATGTACTTTGTTTCAAATAACTGATTTTGCCCCAAGTATAAGCATATTTCAGTCCCAACTACTTGGAACATTTTTTTCTCATTTGCTGCCCTGGGACCTTTGTCCAGCAGTCCCCGCCTTTGCTGCAGATGTGATAAGCTTGTTAATGGTCTTGTCCTGCCCCCTGCCTGCCAGAGAAGTCTGGCACACTGTTGATACCAGCCTTGAAATTTGAACAGTATGGGTCAGTGTCTTTTTCTGGTATTGAACGTTCTGCTGCCTTTGCTTATAAATGGGCAGGGTATGAAACTGAACTCTTCTTGCCTTGCCTAGTCCAGGTAAGACAGGAGAGCAGGGGGTCCATCCCCACCTCTTCACACATCTCTGATAGAAGGGTCTTGGCGTTGTCTGATGCGCTCAGAGGGTTAAGACTGCTTCTCTCACACAAAGACCCTGGCCTGAAGAACTGGCTCGGTTTTCAAGTTGCAGGACACAACATGCCTTTTAATAGGCTCTCTTTCTATTGAAAATCTTTGAATTCAGCCCCTGGGGACCATTAAATAAGAGATTGTTCCACATTAAAAATATATTTTGGTGGCACTGGAAATAGTAGTGGAATTATGGCCAATATTATTGGGTGATTAGAGGAATACGGAAATGAAAGAGGTTTTCAACAATTTGGATCAAAATTCCTTGCATTTTGCACTGCTATCCTGACAAAGGATGACAAATATATAATAGATAAAACCTTTGGTCAAAGCACCTAGACACAAAGGGTTTAACACTTGAACAAGTTAGAAGTTTTATAACCAGGTATTTTAAGTGGTTTTAGCAGAATCATTACTTTGCTTTCATAGTTAACTTTTTTCCAGTCCTAGGAAAAGCCCTTCTGTGCCTATAAAGCCAGAAGCATGTTCTCCACAATTTGGAAAACCATCTTTCCCTACAAAGGAGTCTTTTAGTGCTAACACGTCCCTTCCCCACCCCTTCCAGACAGAGCCAGGATCCAAGTCTCTGGTGGGCAGAGAGGGTAAGTCAGTCTGTCTCTCATCAACTGCTGTGTAACCAATTATTCAAACTTGTGGCTTAAAACAACAACGAGTATTTCTCCTGGTTCTATGGGACAACAGTGCTGACAGAACACAGTGAGGACAGTTTTTCTCTGGGGCAACTGGAATCACTGAAGGCTTGTCTGAGGCTGAAGATCTATTTCAAAGTGGCTCACTCACATGACTGGCAGCGGAGTTCTCCACATGTAGGCCTCTCTACAGAGCTACTTGGGTGACCTCATAACCTGGGGGACGGCTTCCTCTAGATCTAACAAACAGAGAGAGCTAGGTGGAAGCCAGCCCTTTTACGGCCTAGCCTCAGAAGTCCCATAGCATCACTTCTGCCACATTCTGTTTGTTAGAAGCCATGTTCAAGGGGAAGGAAACTAGGCTGCACCTTTTGAGGAGAAGTGTGTCTAGAGTCTGCAGGCATATTTTAAAATGTCCCCAGTCAACATCCACTGACATGCCAGAAACACAGCTAGTGTACTGGAACTCGTGTTCCTTTCAGCCTTGAGTTTGTACCGCTCGGTCCAGGCTGAGGGGGTGCTACTGCTTTCTAGAGGGACACAATCTAGCATTGGTAGGTTTTCACTCTGAGAATGTGCTGTGTCAGTTTATCTTACAATTCTGATACATCGCCCCTTTACTACCACCATCAACCCTTTAAGCCATTGGCTATCACACCACCTCTGAGAGTCTCAACTATTCACATTTTCAGCATCTGGCAACTACAGGAACAGTACAGGATAGTGTGAGGAGCAGGCAGTGCAGCTCACCAGCCTGGCAGGAGTCCCAGTCACATTACTTATGGCTTGTGTAATGCGGGCAAGTAACCCCTGTGCCTCTCTTTTCCTATATGTAAAATAGAGCTAGTGATAACACTTCCTCTTAGGGTTGTTCTGAGGAACAAATGAGCTAACATGGGTAAAGCTCTTAGAACAGAGTCCATCTGGCACATAATAAGCACCATAAAAGTGTTAGCGATTGCTGGTTTTATGTTATATGGCCTCATTTTAAAGTGGGGCAAAAAACTTTCCTCTCCTCTCCTCTCCTCGTATGAGTTCCTGTTTGCTACGAGGAAGGCAAAAATGTGAGGGTTCTTGAGTTGTTCTGGCTCTCATTTTAATCCAAGGTTGAGGAGGTGGCATGGTCCCTATTTGAAACTCATTATGGGGCGCATTGCTGGGCCAGTCCATAGAGCATGCAACTCTTGATCTCAGAGTCATGAGATTGAGCCCCACATTAAGAGTAGAGTTTACTTTAAAAAAAAAAAAAAAAGTTAAAAACTCATACGTTCAAGAGTTTCTGATATGCCTGTGCTTTTGTGCTCAAGTTTTGATTCACATTTTATCTAGTTGTAGAGAATAAGAGCCACAATCTGGGAGGCGACCCCATAAAGCAAGAAGAATCCCAGAAAAGTCTTATTGACAGCTGGATGCAGAGATCGAACACTCAAGGTACCAGAACACCCACTCCTCATGCAGGAGGCCTGCCCAGCTCCGTTGTCCTCTGCGGTGCTACAGTAGAATTGTCTCTGAGAACCAGCATCCCAGGCAGTCCTTCAGAGGGTCCGGGGGAGTGGTAGTCTGTGACTTAAGCAGAAGACTGTAAAATAGAAGGGGCCAAAGCAGGTAGGTCCCAGAGCCCTCAGCACCCACAGGGATCTCAGTGGGGCTTAAGGGCAATTTGGAAGATAGTTAGCATCCAAGGAACCCTCACTTTTCCTTCTGAAGCCGTAGAAAAGGCCTCCTTTGTCAGAACCTTCTAGAACCACCTTGTCTTCTGCAGGTTCCATTTTGATAAACCTTCTCCTGAAGCAGCCTTTGATCCCAGGGTCATCCCTAGGTCTGTGCCACCTCCTGAGCAGTTGTTCTGAGGCTCCTACCAGCACCCAGTTGCAGCCACCAGGGTTTGGCAGGTAAGCCTCAGACACTTAAAAAGCTTGTTTAGGAAGGACTTCCCAGGAAGCAAGTCCCTTTTTGGTCCTGGCCAGCCTGGGAGGTCTCTGTGCCCCAGGAGGAGGGGAGTCGTTTTGGGAAACTAGAGAATTTGGCAGGCAGGTTGTTTGGGGCCCTTGACCTTGTCTCCATCTCATACTTGTGTGTTTTCTTTTGTATTTGCTGCTAGTACCTTGACTGCGATTTCAAGCCTGAGGACCACAGGTTCTCACGATGGGTCATTTCCCCTCTTGGCCCTGAGAGAAGTACAGAACCTGGCACTCACTGGATTGAATCTGGTTGCCAGGGATGAAGGCTCGTGTGATGGAGATGCAGCAGAGGGAGGCAGAAGGGCCTTCCCACTCTGCCACCTTCCTGGAGCTGTGCATCTCCTCCCCCTGGTACAGTTCTTTATTGGCTTACACTGCCAGGCTCTGCAAGATTTGGCAGCAGCCAAGAGAAATGGAGCGCCTGGGGACTCATCGACACATTCCTCCTGCATGAGCTCTGGGGGAGAGGCCAGCCTCGAGGACTCACTTTGCAACTTGGAAGGCTTCTCTGTGGCATCCCTTAGTGTTCTTCAGCACCTGGTGTGCCACAGCGGAGCGGTCGTCCACCTATTACTGTCAGATGCAGGGGTGGATCCTGCTGCTAGGGAAGGAAACCAGAGCCTGGTTCACAGACAAGATCATGGAGATGTGTCCTCAGCCCCAAGGGGGCTTGCCAGTGACCAAGGCCAGCATCCACTACTGAAGATGCTTCTTCACCTGTTGACTTTCTCTTCTTCAGCAACAGGTCACCTTCAAGCCAGTGTCCTGAGCCAGTGTCTTAAGATTTTGGTGAAATTAGCTGAAAATGCTTCCTTTGATTTCCTGCCCAGGTATAAGACAGCATGGGAGTCATGATTCTTTGTGGGTCTTACCTGACCTCTTGAGGTCTATCCCATGGCCCGTATACTTTGCCCACATCTTGACCTAATCTATACTTCTCAGCACTAAGCCTTGGTTTTACGTTCTGAGGCTTCGTTCAGGGAGTTCTGAAGTGATGGAAAATGGGGCCAGGTGTTAGGAGAACCAAGGAAGTGATTTAGGAGAACCAAGGAAGTGATTTCTTTGGCTTAATTTTACCTGTGTACAGCAGGTAAGCAAAAGACACATGTGATGAAAGAAGGCTTTTAGCTACTATGGGAAAGCATCCTGTCCCCAGGACAGACAAAGGCTGAACCAAGAGCCTTGAACCTGGGCCATGGATCAGGTGAAGACTGCGTATCACACCACATTTTAAGTTTGGTGGGATTCCCTAAGGAAGCAGAGGGCGTGGGGTAGGTCTGCAGCCCATAAGCTGACTTTACTGGGAACCTGCCCATCATCATTGTGCCCCACTCTGGCACGAGCCATAGCTGCTTCTCTTAATAATGTTTGTGGGAAGTGGTTGTATAGTGAACCTAGCTTGTGAACACTGTAGTCATAAATTCCTAACTTGGGATTCCAGAGCCTTAAGACTGGGAGGAACTATGAACATGCAGCTCATCCCCTTATCCAATAAGCCTGTCTCCCCCTCAGCACGCCACCAAGAAGCCAGTTCCTTTTTGGAGTAACTTCAGTGGCTGCACTACCTTAAGCTTTTGGTCTCTGAGCTTAGCATACTTGTTTCCTAAAAATGCTTCTGGATCCTGGTTTCCATTTGAGGATATTCTAGCTGGTCTGGTCCATCCTAAAGGTAGTCCTCAGAGCTGGACACTACTGTAGTGTAGTGTGGGTGGCATGGTAGGTTCAGAACCATCACCCACATGTCTGGCACAGACCTAGCTCGTAGTGGCTGGTTGCTTGTTTCATAAATACTGAATGAATTCCAGGAACCCCTTTTTACCAGTCCTCTTGGTAGATATACCATCATTCCATTCCTATTGAGCTTGTCCACGAGGACATGAAAAAACAGCTAGTTAGGGGATGCTTACTACAGGCCAAACAGATGCCTTCCGTTCACTAGCTCATGTGACACCCTCGGAGCCCCGCATCCCCATACCTAGCATGGAGCCTGGCACGCTCTAAGCACAGTATTTGTTACATGACTATGAAGAGAGCATGCTAGGCAAGTTTCAGGCCAGTCTTCTTGACTTGCCCTTAATCACGGTCTGACACCACCTCCCACTTGGTGCTTCTCTCCAGAATCCCTACATCCTTGCAGGCTGAACCCCACTAGCACACAGCTTCCTGTTCACCTTGGAGTGAAAGCGAAGGACACGTGCCACCAAGGCTGTAACACAGTGTGCGGTGCAACCCAAGTAGCTGGGCAGACAGCGGTCTCAGAGGGCACCTTTGCCCACCTGGGCTTGAGGGCAAGTCAACGCCTCAGACCCATGTCTTCCTACCATATCTGGTGCAGCCATAGGTCACTCCTGGTTACCGGGTCATTCCTGGGTACTGGGATGGCAGCGACTTTTGAGCAAAGAGGTCTCATCCCCAGCTTCAAACAGAACTGCAGGACTATTCTCTTCTTGTATGTTTGGGGGCTCTGAAAAAAATTTTTAAAAGAAGGCTGATGCTATCCAAAATAATTTAGAAACCACTGTGTCATATATAAAATGGACTTTTCTTGCAGATGGTTGCAGGGACTTTACACGAGGACTAGAGACCACTTCTAACCTAATGATGAAATTGAGTAAAAACCAGGTTAAATCCCAGTTTCCCACAAAGTTCCACACTCCCTGGCGACTGAAAACATGCAGCTTATCCACCGTACAGGATTTGCTCTAAAATGATTTCACCCCAAATAGTGAGAACTTGCTTCCCAAGGGCATACTGAGGACTATTCTTAAGCCCCAATGGTGTGTGCTGAGACCTGCAGATGCATGAAGGGGGACACGAAGAAGTGCCCCTCTCCCCACCCACAAGGTTGTGTGGGGTTGAGCAAATGGCGGTTGTCTTGGGACTTAGTTCCTTACTTCCCTGTGCCCGTGAGACCTGGGCGAGAGTGTGCCCAGAGCCCCTTAACTCGTGCACGCTCCAAGGGGGCACCTGCTCCTACCTGGTGACAGAGGAGCTGGTGTTTTCGAAAATGGTCTGCTCAGCAAGTGGTCTCATAAAACCCAACCCTAGCCAAGTCCGCATTTGTCACTTCTAGAGCCTGGCCAGCCCTCGGGGAGTGGGCTCTTAACATTCTCTCACACCCAAGTCAAGATCTGCCTCCCTATCTGGTAGCAGAGGCAGGAAGCCACCCAGGAGCAGGGTGGAAGCCAGGCACGCCAGGTCCAGGGAGGCAGCCCCCATTTACAGGTAGTGCTGTGCCTGGTAAAGGCCTGTCCTCTCCAAGCCACAGCAATATCGTGGTGGAGGCTAGTACCCACTCGCTCACAGGAAGCGGATGTCCTAACAAGTAGGGGGTGGTCAGCCAGCATTTGAACCCAGGTCTGACCCACAGCACCTCCTTGTACCATCTGCTCCAAACGTCCTGTTCCCTCCAGTGAAAAGCAAAGGTGAGCTGTGGGATTGGGTTACCAGTACCCCATCTCTCTGGGCCCCTGTGCTGTAGGTTCCAGTGTGTGTTCCGGGTGCTGCCACAGTGCCTCCGCCCCGAGAGCCCCTTGCCCAGTGTGCTGCTGACTGTGGAGCTCCTCTCCCTCCTGGCGGACCACGAAAAACTGGCACTGCAGCTCTGCTCCCGCTCAGGTAAAGCAGGGCAGGGAGGGGGCGGCTGGGCTGCTCCCACGGGCTGGAAGCAAGGGTGGTGGCAGGGACAGGTTGGAGGCCTCCTGCAGGCTTCTGCAGCTTGTGCCCTGGGCTCTGGGTAAGAAGGGGGACCCTGAGTGAGAGGCGGGGCACCCTTTGCAGAAGGCTGTCCCCTCCTGCTGCTGTACACGTACATCACATCAAGGCCTGACGAAGTGGCCTCGGACGCACAGTGGCTTCAGCTAGAACAAGAGGTAAACTCCAGGGCCCCTTCTGTGAACTGCCCACCACCCGACCCCACCTCAGGGCCACTGTTCCCCCTCCTCCTGGGGAGCACGGAGTTTTCAGTCATTTGGTAACAAGAGTTTACCTAGCTGCTAACAAGGGGAACTCCGTTTGGGGGTGCCACGCTACGCAGAGGCAATACAGGTGGACCCCAGGGTGTCCTGGAACTTGGCAGAGTTACCTGATAACTGCTCCCACCCTGGCTGTAGGGCCCAGAGGCTGGTGGGTCGCTGGTGAGACACAGGTGTTGGTGCTGAGTCTAGCCTGGGAAGGCCCCACAAGACCCATTTCTTGGACCCCATTATATAGACAGGCAGTTGCTAAGGCAACTAGAGCACTTGCAGAAGGCTTAGAAAGCCCTCACTGTGATCAGGTCTCATTCTGCCATAGATGGAACAGTCCGTTGTTGTTCTAGGCCGTGTGGCTCCTGGCTAAGCTTGGTGTGCAGAGCCCCTCCTCCCCAGTCACTGGCTCTAACTGCCAGTGCAACGTGGAGGTGAGTGCACGTGGCAGCTCAGTCGGGGGGGTGAAGCGACCCTGTGCAAGAACCCCCTGCTCCTTCTAACCCTTGTGCCACCCCTCAGAACCCTCCTCACCTGCACCTGGGGTGGCTAGGAAGGGTATTGTCCAGTTGCGCAAGTTGGCGGAGTACAGGAGCCCTGAGACCCGGCCTTAGCCTTTGTCCTCCCCCAGGTGGTCAGAGCACTCACAGTGATGCTGCACAGACAGTGGCTGACAGTGCGGAGGGCCGGGGGGCCCCCAAGGACGGACCAGCAGAAGCGGACGGTGCGGTGTCTGCGGGACACGGTGTTACTGCTGCATGGCCTGTCCCAGAAGGACAAGCTCTTCACTGTACACTGCGTGGAGGTCCTGCATCAGTATGACCAGGTGATGCCAGGGGTCAGCATGCTGATTCGAGGGCTTCCTGACGTGGCCGACTGTGAAGGTGAGCCGGCAGGAGGACCCCTCCCTGTCCAACCCACGTTCAGGGTTTCCCTGAAGTTCACGGACAGGTCAGACTTCCTGGCCTTAAGTCAGCAGTCTTCCCTCCACGGAGCCTTTGCTGGCACTGGGGTCCCACTTGCCTTACTGCTCTTTTACTGCTCCAGCTCTGCTCTGAGCATAGCAGGCTGCCTTTTGCTTTTATCTGTTGAGTTGGCCTGGCAGAGCCACGGTTTTTCCAGAAACATCCCTGTCTGAATTGCCTTTGTATCACTTTGCTTGCAGTAGCTGAGGGAGCAAGGCCTGGGCGTGGAAGGGACTGGTTAGTTCCTGTGGGCGTGGGGGAGGGGCGGTGGGTCTTCCCCCACCCCTGTGCCCAGCACCTCCAGGCCTTCACCTTAGAACCCTCTCCTCTTTGCTCAGAGGCAGCCCTGGATGACCTCTGTGCCGCTGAAACGGATGTGGATGACCCTGAGATGGACTGCAGCGGAGGCCAGTGAACACCGCTCCACGGTGGCTCCAGAATCACTACTTTCCCACCGCAGCAACTGATTAAAAGCAGTGAAGGGCTGTTTGAGAACATGCCAGCCTTGTGATGTTTCCTGAGTCTGATCTGTGGTGGCTGAGTGGGAGGGATGGAGCAGGAGCCAGGCCAGGGAAGGCTGGGATCCTTCCTGTCCCTGGCTGGAGTGGAGACCCTGTCCCCATGGTAACGAATCTGCCCTGAGGAAGGAGGCTGGCCCTGCCCAGCTGGTGGAATTGTCCTGAGTCATCGCTCTGGGCTGAGGCCATGGGAAGAAACCATTGTGTGGCAAGGGAGGAGGCAGGCGGCTGCGGGCTGCCGGCAGCCTACACCAGGGAGACCTGAGAAAGTGGGGCCCAGGGGAGGGTGCAGTGGCCGCAGCAGGGGCTCCTGGCAGGCTAGAGGCCTGGTGCTAGCGTTCCCCGAAGGGCTGGGCACCACAGCCCTTGTCCTGCCGGCTGGCTGTCACGGTGTGAGGGCTCTGATGTGTTGTGCCAGCCAGCATGCCCCCAGCTGTAGGTCGGAGGCCTTTGGGGAGTCACGAGGAGGTAGTGCTGGGGAGGGACAGACCTGGCCACTGACGAGCAGGGCGGGCCTCGCTCTGGACAGCCCATAGGCGGGCTCACACTAAGTTTCACTTCCCGCCACTGCTGCCAGCAGCAAGAACCTGCCAGACTGCACCCCGAATCATTGCTGCTGTCTGCTAACTCGGTAAGTGAGGACCCCTACGGGGATGGGGCAGGGTGGGAAGGCCTCACCCCCTACCCAGGCCCAGACTAGGTGGGCACTAGGGGAGGAGCCAAGCCTTCCCCCAAAACAGAAAGTTGAGTGTGCTTACCCCTAAGGAAGCCACCCACCCTCTCTGGCTTCCTGCCCTGGAAACGGGTCCTGGGGCTCACTGACAGTGCCTGCCTTTGCGGAGAAGGCCAGAGATGTGCTCCTGGGGCACTCACACACCCACGCCCCACCCCTGTTCCTCCCCAGGCTCCGGGCAGGTACCCAGCATGGGCTCGCAGGCCCCAGCTCCAAGGCCGATGCAGACCCTCATCTTCTTGGACCTGGAGGCCACTGGCCTGCCTTCCTCCCAGCCCAAGGTCACGGAGCTGTGCCTGCTGGCTGTCCACAGATGTGCCCTGGAGAGCTCCCCCACCCCCGAGGGGCAGCCTCCCACAGTGCCTCCGCCACCCCGGGTGGTGGACAAGCTCTCTCTGTGCGTGGCTCCAGGGAAGGCCTGCAGCCCAGAAGCCAGTAAGATCACAGGCCTGAGCACAGCTGTACTGGCAGCACACGGGCGTCAACGCTTCGATGCCGACCTGGCCAACCTGCTCCAAGCCTTCCTGCAGCGCCAGCCACAGCCCTGGTGCCTCGTGGCCCACAACGGCAACCGCTACGACTTCCCCTTGCTCCAGGCGGAGCTGGCTGTACTAGGCCTTGCCAGTGTTCTGGACAGTGCCTTCTGTGTGGATAGCATTGCTGCCCTGAAGGCCCTGGAGCATGCTGACAGCCCCTCGGAGCATGGCCCACGGAAGAGCTACAGCCTGGGCAGTATCTATACACGCCTATACGGGCAGGCCCCACCAGACTCCCACATGGCCGAGAGTGACGTCCTCGCCCTGCTCAGCATCTGTCAGTGGAGGCCGCGGGCCCTGCTCCAGTGGGTGGATGCTCATGCCAGGCCTTTCGGCACTGTCAAGCCCATGTACGGGGTCACAGCCTCTGCTGGAACCAACCCAAGACCATCTGCCACCATGGCCACTAAAGCTCCGGCTAGAGCCAGGGACACTAGTCCCAGCCTTGGCAGGGGCAGGAAGCCCAAGGCCCTTCCTCCAATGGAAGGCCCCCGAGCCTCACCCAAGGAGGGACTACTAGCCCCACTGGGCCTGCTGGCCTTCCTGACCTTGGCACTGGCCACACTGTATGGGCTCTTCCTGGCCACACCTGGGCAGTAGGTGCCTAATAAAGACCCCTCTCCCCAGCACTGAGTGGCCACTCACCTCTACCCTCCCTGGCAGCCTTAGAGGAGGGGGACAGAGTGGCTGCCACAGTCTTTGTCCCTCACCCCCCCCAGGAAGATGGTCAGACGTCTGAGCCCAGGAAAGACAGGGGAAACACGGAAATCCAAGAGCTGGATGAAGACGGTACACGGCCTAATGCCCAGTCCCAGCACCCAAGCTTTGAAGAAAGACGGCGGTAGCCCCAAATGTTTGCATTTATTATAAACAAAGGTGCAGACCCTAGACTCTCAGAAACACGTCAACAGGTACAAAGCTAAGATCTGGTGAGATACTAACAGAGGGACAGGGAACACCGAGGTATTCATGTCTGGGCCAGAGCAGCCACCTAGGGCCCCCTTCCAACTTTGGTCCAGACGGCCCCTTGGCCCAGGTGTCCTAGGTGCCAGGACACGCTGTGGACTGGGGTACAGAAGCTGGCTATTCTGTGAAGCTGGTGTCAGGAGAAGTGGGGCCTATCAGAGGTCTGGTGGCCCCTCTCCACTGTGGGCCAATTTCCCTCCAGCACCCAGGGGGTTCAGCCTCATAAAAACTATCACATACCTTTTGAAACAGGAAACAGTCAAAATGTTTGGCTAAAAGGAAAACAAAAACACTGCAGGGAGGACACCTGAGTGTGCAGGCAGACAGAGGCTGCCCTGCCTACCTGTGATGGGGGTCATGGCCAGCCAAGGCAGCCAGAACTGTGGGTGGGTGTGGCCCTCCAGGTGGTGCCAGGGAGGATGCGGGGACAGTCCAGGCAGACCGCGCTCAGGTGGGTGGGCCTCTGGCTCAACTGTTTTGGTCTCAAGAGGCTGCCTGCCCTCTCCTGGGTATGGCACCGGCTCTGGGGACTATGAGATGTCTGCTACAAGGATTAAAACCCAGCTTAGCCAGGCCCCAAGCCTCACCCCTATGCCACGATGGCTCTGGTTCCTTGAGGAGTAGCCCACACCCTGGGGACAGGCCATGGCCTTGAGCAGTGGCTAGCCACCCCGCCAAAACCAGAACACACGGGCACGTTGCCCACAAAAAGCCCTACTGCCCTAGCATGATGGGCCCCACCGGCCTGGTCACCCTGGGGTGGCAGAACTCCCACCCCAGCCTTTGAATTTTGAGATTTCAAAAGAGCACAATTTCAAGTGAGGAAGAGAATGAAGTAGGGTCCCAGCAACCCTGGCAAGGACTGCTCCCCACCATGTTGGCATCACAAGAAGCCTCGTGTACAAACCGGACACAAACACCACGCACAGGGAGAAAAAAACCGTGCCTTCGTACCCATCCCCTCTCTCTCTCTCCTGCGTACCCATCCTCTCTCTCTCTCTCTCTCTCTCTCTCTCTCTCTCTCTCTCTCGCACACACACACACACACACACACACACACACACCAAGTGGCAGCCAGAGATGAAAGGACATGCTCAGGGGGCTGCCTTCCGGGGGTCCATGTATGCCGGGTTGTAAGGAGGCTGGCTGGCAGGGTAGGGCATGGCCGCACCTCCTGAAAACAGAGAGGACATCGGTTGGTTGTGAACGCAGAGGGCTGCAGCATGAGGGAACAGTGGCAGGAGATCTGGGGGGCCAGGCAGGGTCAGCGTTGGCCGCGGTACTCACCAGCCAGTGTCTCGTGGTACGCCGGCGGGCCCATCGGCTGGGCAGGGTAAGGCGGAGGGTACTGTGTGGGGTAGGGTGCTGCTGGCATCCCTGGCTGCAGGGGCATGGGGTGGTAGCCCTGGTACGTCGGCCCGGGGTAGCTGGGTGGCACACTTGGAGGCTGAGGGTAAGGGGTGTGCACCACCGTGGTGGCCGTGGTGGTGGTGACCACCGCTGCGAAGAGAATCCCAGTCAGGACCGCTGCCAGCCCTCACCCCAGCTTAGCCGCGTCGGGGCCCTGGTCAGCACCCACCCCCGCACCTGGGCTCTGCACCCACACACCCAGGGTCACGGGGGCCAGGGAGGGGGCGGGCGTGCTTACAACGCGGGGGCCGGCGGCACATCTTGTAGAGGTAGCAGCAGGAACAGGTGAAGCAGATGATGACCGTGACGACAGAGAGCACGAAGATGGTCAGGCCGATGGCTACAGTCGCCCCAAACCTGTCAAAGAGCCGCTCGTGAGCCAGGCCTCTCGCCCCCGCCCGGACCAGCAGGCCACACCCCACCGTCCCCAGGGGCACCCCTCTTCCCAGAGGAGACTCAGGGCAACACAGCGCAACTTCCAGGTGGTGCAGCTTGAACCTCTTTCAGACTGTTTCCTCCGTGTAAAATGGGGTTGTCTCGTGAGTCTGCGGACAGCACCTCACCCAGGGTCTCCCCGCTTGGACAGCCTCCCCACCATGCACCCATCTTGTCACCCCACCCACTCAGCAGCCGGTTCTCAGTCCCCGCGGGCGGGACAGAAGAGCCAGGTGGATGATGTGGGGGCGCTGGAGCTAACCTTGCCTTCTGGGAAGGGAGGCCTCCCTGCCTGATGCCAGCCCCTCTGCAAGGACCACGACAGATGGGAAGGCTTTAAGAAAGGACAGGCCCTGGGCAGGAAGTGCACTCAAACTGACTTTCAAGGGCAGGCAGAGTCCCCTGCTCTCCTCCTCTGTTGCCAGGGACCAAACTCTATTCTAAGAAAAGGCACAGACGTGGGGACTGCACCTAGAACGTTGAAATGCGGAAAGAGGGGCGCCTGGCTGGCCCC
This sequence comes from Ailuropoda melanoleuca, assembly GCF_002007445.2. Classification (NCBI taxonomy): domain Eukaryota; kingdom Metazoa; phylum Chordata; class Mammalia; order Carnivora; family Ursidae; genus Ailuropoda; species Ailuropoda melanoleuca. The sequence goes on from NC_048221.1 coordinate 17,260,075, forward strand.
GCTGGTAGAGCACACGACTCTGATCTCTGGGTCGTGAGTTCAAGCCCCACCCACGCTGGGCGTGGAGCCTCCTTAACAAATAAATAAATAAAATAAATAAAATAAAAACTAAAACGGCGGGGGTGGTGGGAATGGAGCTTGGTGAGCTCTGGGGCCTCTGCCTCTACCGAAGGCCCCGCCCCACCCCGCTCTGGGTGGAGGGGCTTCCCCTCAGAGCCCAGAGGGCAGCACCACCTCAGAAGGGCCCCTCACAGCCCAGGGACAGGCTCAGAACAGACCTTTCACACGTGGACAACCGCATTCACAGAACGGAAGCCACCGGCCACTCTGCCGCCCCTCACCTGCCCCTGACTCACAAGCTCCTCCCAGACCCTCTGCCGCCCCAAGGAACGGAGAGACACACACACACACAGTATGGCGCCCAAGCTCACCCCATGTTAGCCTCCGCCTTCACTCCCGGGCCTCCAGCAGCCCTGGACTTCCCCTCTTTCCATCATGGGCCACTCAGTTCCAATCTCCTCCCCTTTCAAGGAAAGGGAAGGCAAGTCTTGGCCCTCCCCTATCCCTGACGTCACCACAGGAAGAGCGACACAGAGCCCTTAAAGACACAGCAAGGCCCAGCTGCACCAGGGGGGCCCGGAGCGGGGAGGGAAGCCAAGGTGGCCAGGTGGTCCTCCCAGAGCTGCCTCCCCAGCCTCGCCTGCCCTGCCCTGGCCTCTCACCATGGCGGTCCACCCTCCTGCCTAGACGCTGCCTTGGGATCTGAGGTGCCCTGTCTGAGTGCCCAAGCCACACTCCTGCTTGGCCTGCCAGCCCTGTTCCAGCTGTCCTCCTTGAGGGGCGCCTTCAGTGATCTAGGTCCACCAGCAGTCCCTCGGGCCCCCCCGGAATGACACACGAGTCCCCTCAGCTCCCCCTCTCCCACCAGAGCATGCTCCAAGCCACTAGCCTGCCTCGCCAGGATGATGCAGATGCCCCTTCAAGTGCCCTCGGCCAACCTGCCAGGTTTGATCCTGTCACCCCTGCTCAAAAGCCTACTATGGCTCCTGTAGCTCTTGGGCTCACCAGGAATTTGCTTTCTAATTTACTTGTTAAACTGTGTGTATCTGGGGAACCCGGCTGGCTCCATCGGTGGAGCACACAACACTTGATCTCAGGGTTGAGTTCGAGCCCCACACTGGGTGTGGAGATTACCTAAAAATTTTTAAAATCTTTTAAAAAAATAAACTGTGTGTATTGATGCGTACTTTTCTGCATATATGTTATAGTTGACGATAAAAGGAAAAAAATCTAGGCTTTGTCTCACCAGAGAGTAAAACTTAAAATAAGACAAATTTTAATCTTTAATTAATAAATATTATATAAACTGATGAATCACCGACCTCCACCTCTGAAACGAATAATACATTATATGTTAACTGAATTTTTAAAAATAAAATTTAAATTTAAAAAATCTTTAATTAATAAAGTCTAAATAAAATAAAACTTGTGTGGTCTGGAACTCCCACCTTAACTCGTTCTCTGGGCTCTAGCCACATCATCTTCCTTTCAGCTTTTCAAAGCACCATGCTCTAACTGACCTCAGGGCCTTTGTACATGCAGTTCCTCCTGCCTGGTCTGCCCTTCTCTTCTTCCCACCCCCTGTAATTAATTCCTGTTCACCCTTCAGAACTCAGCTCAACATATCTCTTCCTCGGGGACATCTTCCCTGACCACCCGGGTAAGTTCAGGCTCCTTGCTAAATGCTCTCACAGAATTAAATTCCTGTCTCCCTCAGCTATAAACACACCCTCTGTGTGAGCATTTGATTAACATGCCTCCAGCCTGTGGATTCACAGAGGCACAGACTGCACCTGCTTTGGGCCATCGCTCTAGCTCCAGCACCCAGCTAGGAGTAAGTATTTGATAGGTATCTGATGAATGAAAAATTCACTCAGGGACCCCATAGGCAGCACCTAGCAGGACAGTCAGGCATGATGCTCTGAGGAAGGGTAATACATGAGGGGTGGCTGCAGAGCGTGGCAGGGCCTGTGGTACCTGTGGCCACAGTTCTGGTGGCACCACGCCTCTGAGAGGAAGGAATGGGGTTCCCAAGGTTGGTGCTACCTCCCAGATCAGAGTCAAAGGCCAAGTTCAAAACAGCAGAATCAGCCCCAGCAGGGAGTGTGCAGGGCTGAACTGGGCGGTCCCAGAAGGCCAAAGACTCCCAATGTGTGGACTGGGGAAGACACTCTCTGGAGCAGGGACAACATCACTTTCACCATGATGCTGGAGAGGCAGTGGATTGCCATGACGCCATGGGTGTGAGAGCCGCAGGAAGGATGCCGGGAGGGCTGGGACAGGTGCACCATGGCCTCACCTCACCTAAGGGACCTGCATGCCTTTCCCCCACACTGTCATAGCAGTCAGGGTCAGCAGCCACCTGTCCGGGGCCTGCAGCCATGCACTCTACCACGCGGGTGCTGAAAACACACCCATCCTGCCTGACCACCCTGTGAGTAACAAGGAACTGGGAAGGCACAGTGAAATTAGGATCCAAAAGAACCATGACAAGGACCAAGGACCCTGTACACACACGGCGAGCATACAAGCCAAGAGTGGAAACAGACACTGACCGCTCAGCAGGGCAGGCTGGGGCTTCCTTGCCCAAGCTGGAGAGCAGGCAGCGGAAGCCCTGGGCCAACCGCAGGCCCACAGGTAAGTGGTCACACTCTGGGGAGCAGAGTACTCACGTCGAGGGAAGACACCACTCATTCAGGCTGTGACAGGCAGAGGTGACCTCGTCTGGGTCCCTGCACTCTGACCTGGTGCCTCATTCTTGGAGAACCCAGTGAGTCACCCACTGAGGGAGACATGAGGTTTTTTTCCCCCATGGAGGCTTCCCTGGAGCTCCTTGCCATGACCTGGGCAGCAGGGGCAGGACCCCACCAAGGAGCCAAGACTCCAGTGGATAAACAGTGCCCTTGGCTGAGGGGGCAGCACACAAATGCCCACCTGAGGGCATTCACAGAAGTGTCATTGGTGACCCTGCCCTTCTGCCTGCTTCCCAAGCCCTAAACCTGTACAAGCCAGGTGCTGTGCGAGACATGGCAGGGGCTCTGGTCAGAAGGCAGGGAAGGAGAGACGGGCCAGGGCAGGGTGCAGGTGAGTTGGGCAGCATGGCTGCAGTGATCTGCGCTTCCCAGTGGGCAGGACAGCAGGGGCAGGAGGCAGCAGGCACCCCACCACGTGCAGGGACGTGCACACCACCTACCAGACCCGTTCCGTGTGCACACCTCAGGGAGGGACAGGTGCTCCCGGGCAGCCTCTCCTCCTATGCCCCTCGGGGACCTTGTTCTGCAAGGTCTCCTCTGTCCCCTCTCTCAGCTCAAGTCTCCACCAGCACCCAAGAAGCCCTTCTTCATCCCGACTGCTCCAACTCCTGTCTTACTCCTCACTGGTGCGCAGCCAAATCTCTCCCTGAAGCTGTCCACGCTCACTTCACCCTACACGTTTCCAACTCACTCTTCAATCCGCGGCACCGAACGGCTCCTGCCAAGGATGCCATGGCCTCTGCGGTGTGGCATCCACATTTCTCAATACCCCACAGCCCAAGCCTCTTCCTCTTTCCTCCCGCTTCTCTGAACCCTCCCTCTCTGCATCTCCTGAGGCCCTTCCTCAAATGTTGCTGACCCTCAGATTCAGTCCTCAACACATTCCTGCCACCCCACCTGAGCCCTTCACCCCAAGCCCACTCCTGGTCCCACAGCCTCTCACAGGGCTGGACCTCCGGCCCACTCCAGAGCAGAAACCAGGCCTCCCACCAGCCCCCTGGCCACTCCCCAGCAGGCAGCTGCTGAGTGACAGTCTCCATCCTCACCTCCCCCGACCAATCCCAGTCTCCCTCTGGCCTCCCAACACCTGGGACTGGAAAGCCATGGCTGCCTCCCACTGACTGACTGCCACCCCCTCGCAGCCTGCTCTCTTCATCCTCCGTGAAGCAGCCAGAATGGTCTGCTTCCTAAACACCATTCAGACCAGCACTGCCCAGAACACTCCACTGTCCTCAGGACAAGGCCCACTCCTGCGCTGGCCCAGGCTCACGCTGGCTGGACAGCAGAATGTCCTGTGGGGCCGTTAGAAAGCCCACAGTTCTGGGACTCGGCAAAGGAAGGGCACTCGCACGTGTGGAGGGAAGGGCGAGTCAAAGTATCGGTCTTCAATCCGTCAAGGGTGCAGGATCATCCAGCAGACCAGAGTGCAGAGGCCGGGCCTGGGCATGCACGAGGGACCACGGGCTGGACTTCTTCCTCCCCACTCCCAGGAGCCCTGTCCTGATTCCGCTGTGCCCAGTGAGACCCCACACCTACCCAGGTCCACAGGGCAGGATGGCGCAGGCAAGCACCTGGAGCCCCGCGCAGGCCTGGAGCCCCAAGTGTCCTCCTCCAAAGGGGCAACCGGGCCTGGGAAGATCTTCTCCTGACAGGGGCTTCTAGGTCCACCAGGCAGAGGCAGGCAGCACGTGGAACAGACCCCACCAGGAAAACACGTGAGCGGCTGCACGCTCATGCCACCCACACAAACCGTGCATCACAACACCTCGTCACGGTGGCAACGAGGCACAGCAGGAACCCGGCCAAGGGAACAGGTTTGGGAGATTGCGTTGCTCCCTGGCCCCTTGACAGAAGGGCCCTGACACAGCAACCGTGACTCACAAGCCCCGACACAGGGACTGGGCATATCGGTTGTCCCAGCATCTTTACCACACCACCATTACCTCATCACCGAGCGCTTGCACCACCATCACCCTGCCATCATCGTCACCATCACCCATCACCATCACGACCATCATCCCATCCCCATCACCACCACTGCCCCTTCACCGTCACCCCATCCCTGTCACTACCATCTCCCCATCACTGTCATTACCATTGCCCCATCACTGTCACCATCACCCCATCACTGTCAGCACCATCACCCTGTCACCATCACCATTGCCACCATCACCCCATCACTTTCACCATCGCCCTGTCACTGTCACCAGCACACATCACTGTCACCACCATCACCTCCATCACCATCACTCGCTCCCCATCAGTCACCTGCACCCACCCCATCACCTAGATCAATATGGACCCCTTACCCTTGGCCTTTCAACTGTCAACCACAGTCTCCCCATCCTTAGCACAATGATGAGGACTCAACTTTCCAATATAAGGATCGAGGGACCTGGTGGTCAGCAAGTCTGGGGCCCCACTACCATGATTCTATGGCAACCCAGTCCCCACAGTCCTCACTCTAGCCCACTGAGCCCCTTGTCACCTCCACCAGGAAGATGTAGCCAGCCTGCAGGTTCTATTTACCCTGACATCGGGTCGCTGTCCAAGCTGGAACGAAACCTCAGCGCCGAGCCCAGCTGCTCCAGTGGCTCCGTATCGGTGGACACACTGAAAAGAGGAAACTTCATGATTAACACATCCAAGCCCCACCCAGCACGCCAGGAACAAACACTACCTCAGCACGCACACGAAATGCACAAGATCCAATCGTGTACGGGCCACAGAGCAGCCCTGCTGGCCTCCTGAGGCTGACTATCACACACACCGGGATCTCAGGCTACAATGCCACACACACCTCTCAAGTGCACCCAGAACATTCTCCAGTAGAGACTATAGGTAAGGCCACAAAATGGGGCTCAATAGATTTGAAAAGACTGGTATCATACAAAGTTATCTTCTCCAACCACAGTGCGATGAAGTTAGAAATCGGCAAAGGAAGACTACCATGCCACGAAGTGAAAAAAGAAATGCTGAACGTAACTCATACCTTGAGAAACTAACATGGTACCAAAAAAGAAAAACAGCAACAAAATTGTGCACTAATAAGAAATTATGAAGTAAATGAAGAAATACGTAATACAGGGTGCCTGGGTGGCTCAGTCGTTAAGCGTTTGCCTTCGGCCCAGGTCATGATCCCAGGGTCCTGGGATTGAGCCCCATATCAGGCTCCCCGCTTAGTGGGAGCCTGCTTCTCCCTTTCCCACTCCCCCTGCTTGTGTTCCCTCTCTCACTGTGTCTCTCTCTGTCAAATAAATAAAATCTTAAAAAAAAAAAAAGAAAGAAATACGCAATACAAAAATACAGATTCAAAGGGGCACCCGATGTTTATAGCAGCATTATCAACAATAGTCAAATTATGGAAACAGTCCAAGTGCCCATTGATTGATGAATGGATAAAAATGATGTGGTATATCGGGGAGCCTGGGGGGCTCAGTTGGTGAAGCAACTGCCTTCGGCTCAGGTCATGATCTCAGGGTCCTGGGATCGAGGCCTGAGTTGGGCTCCCTGCTCAGCAGGGAGTCTGCTTCTCCCTCTACCTCTGCCTCTGTCTCTCTGTCTCTCACGAATAAATAAATAAAATCTTTAAAAAATAAATAAATAAACAAACAAATAAAAGTAAGACATTAAACTCAAGAAGATGGGATAAAAGTAATAGAGCAAATCCCCCAAATAAGGAAGTGATTAATAAAGGGAAGCACAAACATAAAAGAAAACAACAGCCACAAAAAATAGTACAAAAGATTTAAAAACCCAAAGCTGGTAGGCCCTCTGGCAAGACTCATCAAGGAGAAAAGACACAAAAAGAAAAAATGCATGATAAAAAAGGGGAAATAACTACAGGGACAACAGAGATTTTAAAAGTAGTAACTTCAGGGGCACCTGGGTGGCTCAGTCATTAAGCGTCTGCCTTGGGCTCAGGTCATGATTTGGGGTCCTGGGATCCAGCCCTACATTGGGTTCCCTGCTCAGCAGGGAGCCTGCTTCTCCCTCTCCCTCTGCCTGTCACTCCCCCTGCTTGTGCTCTCTCTCTCTCTCTTTGTCAAAGAGATGAGTACAATCTTTAATAAAAAAAAGTTTCCCTCTTTAAAAAAAATAATAACTTCTGGGGCACCTGGTTGGCATGGCTGGTTGAGCGTCTTTGACTCTTGGTTTCGGCTCAGTCCCTGATCTCAGGGTCTTGGGATCAAGCCCCGCGTAGACTCCGCGCTCGCTGCAGAGTCTGCTTGAGATTCTCTCTCCCTTTCCCTCTGCCCCCTCCCACCACCCTCTCTCTCTCTCTCTCTCACTCTAAAATAGATAAATAAATCTTTAAAAAAAATAAAATAAAGGTAATAACTTCATTGGCTAGTATCAAAAACAAACAATATAACATGTACTGGGGAGCATGTGGAGAAAGGGGAGCCCTTGTGCACTGTCAGTAGGAATGCAAACTGGTGCAGCCACTGTGGAAAACAGTCTGGAGGTTCCCCAACAATTTAAAAATAGGACTACCATATAATCCATAAATAAGCAATTCCACTTCTGGGTATTTATCTGAAGAAAACGGAAACACCTATTTGAAAAGATACGTGTACCCTTATGTTCACTGGGGAGTTATTTGTATGAGGTGTTGCTTGGTAGATTAGTGGATAATGAAGACGTCCCACACACGCACACACAAACACACAGGAGTATGACTCAGCCACAAAAAGAAGAATGAAATCTTGCCCTTTTTGACAACGTGGATAGACCTAAAGGGTATCATGCCACCTGAAGTAAGACAGAGAAAGACAAATACCGTATAATTTCACTTATATGTGAAATCTAGCAAACAACAAACCAAAACAGAAAGAGCCTCATCAATACAGGAAACACAGTGGCGGTTACCAGAGGGAGGACAAGCTGGGGGTGGTGGGGGGTGTGAAAGAGGTGAAGGGGATTAAGAAACACAAACTTGCAGTCATAAAATAAATAAGCCACAAGCGTGTAATGTACAGCACAGGGAACATAGTCAATAACATTGTAATAACTTTGTATGGACAGACGGTGACTACACTTACCATGGGGATCATTTTGTAACATATAAAAATACTGAATCACCGTGACGGACACCTGAAACTAACAGAATACTGTATGTCAACTATACTTCGATTAAAAAAAAATAACAACAATAACCTTTGGATTCTGATTTGAGCAAACCACCCATGAAAAGGCACTTTGGGACAAGTGGAGGCAACTAAAGACAGACTGGCATTGAAAATTATTAATGAATTACTGTTAATTGTGCCAAATGTGTTACTGAAATAGCAGTTATATTTCTTGACAAAGGACTCATTTGTACAGATGAAAACTAACATTTAAGTGGCGCCTGGGTAGCGCAGTCGTTAAGCGTCTGCCTTAGGCTCAGGGCGTGATCCCGGCATTCTGGGATCAAGCCCTGCATCAAGCTCCTCCTCTGGGAGCCTACTTCTCCCTCTCCCACTCCCCCTGCTTGTGTTCCCTCTCTTACTGGCTGTCTCTCTCTCTCTCTGTCAAATAAATAAATAAAATCTTAAAAAAAAAAACAAAACTAACATTTAAGGAGACATTTTTTTTTTTAAAGATTTTATTTATTTATTCGACAGAGAGATAGAAACAGCCAGAGAGAGAGGGAACACAAGCAGGGAGAGGTGAGAGAGGAAGAAGCAGGCTCATAGCGGAAGAGCCTGATGTGGGGCTCGATCCCATAATGCTGGGATCACGCCCTGAGCCGAAGGCAGACGCCCAACCGCTGTGCCACCCAGGCGCCCCTAAGGAGACATTTTTTAAAAGATAGATTTATTTATTTATTTATTTGAGAGAGAGAGAGAGAGCAGGGGGAGGGGCAGAGGGAGAGAGAATCTCAAGCAGACTCCCCACTGAGTGCAGAGCCCAACTAGGGCTTGATCCCAGAACCCTGGGATCATGATCTGAGCCAAAATCCAGAGTTGGACACTCAACCAACTGAGCCATCCAGGTGGCCTTGGGAGAAATTTTTATGATGTTTTAATTTTTATTTTGTTTTCAAATAATCAGAAAAAAAGTGGTGGGAAGTGTACGGAATAATAGTGTCAGAGTATTGGTAACTATGGAAGCAGGTGATGAGTAGGTAGAGTTATTATATTATTCTCTCTGCTTTTGTATATATTGAAAATTTCCAAAATTAAATGTAAAACAAAATAAAATCAAAAAGCATTAGGAACAACTACATCCTAAATAAGATGGAAAAGTGAAGCTAAAGAGAAAATATTTTTTAAAAAACCAGTGTGCAGGGACATCTGGCTGGCTCAGTTGGAAAAGCATGCACTCTTGATCTCGGGGTCATGGGTTCGAGCTCTACATCAGGTGTAGAGATTACTTACATAAAACTTAAAAAAAGAAAAAAAAAGATCAGTGTGTAGGCTTTGGTGAGCAATAACAGAGCAAAGGATACCAAGCTGGTGTGTGGGAGGCTGGAAAGAAAGATCCATGGAAGTAAGCCTGGCATCTGAGGCCCTGTTCTCTGAAAGTCTCAGGTGATAGCAATGAGACCCAGAGCCCACCAGGTGGGGAGGCCCTGATGATTCCCACTCACTTGGGATGATACCTCAAAAGCTGCACCCTGAGAAGAAGGGAGAAAGTAAATAGACGGCTTAGCTTCTGATCCTCTCAGTCTTTGCAATTAAGCCAAGATGGTTTTGTTTTGATTTGCTTTAAAATTTTTATTTATTTATTTGACAGAGAGAGACAGTGAGAGAGGCAACACAAGCAGGGGGAGTGGGAGAGGGAAAAGCAGGCTTCCGGCTGAGCAGGGAGCCTAATGTGGGGCTCAAACCCAGGACTCCGGGATCATGACCCGAGCCAAAGGCAGACGCTTAATGACTGAGCCACCCAGGCACCCCAAGATGTTTTGTTTTAAGATTTTATGTATTTGTCAGAGAGAGAGAGATAGAGACAGAGAGACAGCACAAGCAGGGGGAGTGGCTGGCAGAGGGAGAAGCAGGCTCCTTGCTGAGCAAGGAGTCTGACGTGGGACTCAATCCCAGGACCCTGGGATCATGACTTGAGCCACAGGCAGACACTTAACTGACTGAGCCATCCAGGTGTCCCAGGCCAAGATGGTCTAAGAATGCTGTGTCCCTGGCAAAAGCAACACAAATCCTCCCTGGAAGAAGTCCTGGGCTCCAATTTCTACAATCAGTTTTGTAAATGTAATGTCAGGCGCATCATCAAAAATTTTCAGAAACACTAGGACGTGAAGACAACATGAATACAAAACAACAGAGTCAACTAACCCCAGAAATACCCACAGGGCTTCAAATATTGAAGCCACTGACATTAAACACCACCACATACACAGTTCAAGGAGATGAAAGAAAAAAATTGAGCAGTTCAGGAGAACATGAAATAGAAAAGAAGAAACAAAAATTCTAGAACAAAAAAATAATACCACAAATTCGTAATTTATTAGACACAGCTGAAGATTCATAAACTGGAGGATCAGTCCACTACGTGTAGACTGAAGCTCAGAGACACAAAAAGACAGTTCATGTAGACAGAAGATGGTGGGTGAAATACGAAATACAAGAGGTTTACAAGAGGTCTTACATATGTATAATTAGGGTTCGAAAAGGAAAAGAGTGAGAAAATGGAGCAGAAGCAATCTTTAAAGAGATAACGGCTGCCGATTTTTCAAAACTGAAGAAAAAACAACAATTCAAGAAGTACTGTGAACTCCGAGCAGCACAAAGCCACACCTAGGGACATCACAGCAAAACTGCTAAAGACTGAATACAAAGAAAAATCTTAAAAGTAGTCAGAGGGGTGCCTCAGTGGCTCAGTCAGTTGAGCATCTGACTCTTGATTTCAGTTTAGGTCATGATCTCGGGGTCGTGGAATCAAGCCCCACATCAGGCTCCCCGCTCAGTGAGGAGTCTGCTTGAGATTCTCTCTCTATCTGCCCCTTCCCCGGCTTGCACGTGCACATGTGTGCACACATGCTCTCTCTCTCAAATAAATACATAAATAAATAAATTCTTAAAAAAATAAAAAGTTAAAAAAAGTAGTCAGAAAAAAACATGTTGCTTGCAAAGGAGCAATAATTAAACTGTCAACTGGCTTCTCAACAGAAACGACAGAAATCAGAAGACAATGGAATGGAATGGGACACCTGGCTGGCTCAGTCAGAAAAGCATCTCAAGGTCATAAATTTGAACCCCACGTTGGGTGTCCAGATCACTAAAAAAAAAAAAAAAAAAAATTAAAAAAAAAAAAAAAATGGAATGAAAGCTTTAAAGTGCTGAAAGAAGTTGACAGCTGCCAATCTAGAAATCTATAACCAGGAAAAATATCCTTTAAGAAGGAAGGTGAAACAAAGACATTTTCAGAGAAACAAAAATGGAAAAATTTGACACCAGCATACCTGCACGAGAAGTAGAAGGAACATGATCTCAGTTGAGGCTTAAAGGTGTAGGAAGCAATAAAAAGCAGCAGAGAAGATAAAGATATGGATAAATGTAAATAAATATTCACTATCAAAAACAATTAAAATACTTACTGTCTTTGAGGTTTACAATAATATTACAAGAGATAAAGAGGGACATTCCACGTGATAAAATGAACATTTCATCAGAAAGTCAAACCAATCCTCAATAGGTATGCACCTAATAACAAAGCATCAGAAGTCATGAAGCAAATATTGACAGAACTAAAAGAAGAATAAACATATCTGTGGTCTCTCAGTAACTGATAAAACAAGCAGACAAAACCAATAAGGACGGAAAAGATCTAAACACTATTATCAACTTGACCTGACACTTCTAAAGCACTACACCCAACAACTGCAGAATATACCATATTTCAAGTTCATATGAAACATTTACCAATATAGTATATCCTGGGTCATAAAATGAATCTCAATAAATTTTGAAACACTTAAATCTTAAAAAGAAAAACAACACAACGAGGTATTACTACACATTCACCAAAATTACTAAATTTAAAATCTAGGAAATGGAAATGATCTAGATCTTGACTGAGGTATTTTGTGTGAGAAGTATACATTTATATTTTTTTAAAGATATTATTTACTTATTTGACAGAGAGAGAGAGCGCACAAGCAGGAGGAGAGGCAGGCAGAGGGAGAGGGAGAAGTAGGCTCCCCACATAGCAAGGAGCCTGAAGTGGGGCTTGATCCCAAGACCCTGGGATCATGACCTGTGCTGAAGGTAGACACTTAACTGACTGAGCCGCCCAGGCGCCCGAGAAGTATACATTTATTAAAGCTCATCAAACTGAAATATTAAGACCTGTGCATTTTACTATATGTTATACCTCAATTTTAAAAAAATGATTTACACTGCCAAGTTTTAAGAGGAGGCACGACAAACTAGAACTCTCGTACATGGCTGATAAGAGTGTAAATGGTACAATAATGCTAGGAAACTGCAAGTATCTGCCAAAGCTGAACACGTGCACCCAATGACTCATTAATTATACACCTAGATTCACCCAAAAGAAATATGTTCCATTTAAATTTTTATTTAAGTAATCTCTATCCCCAACATGCGGCTTGAACTCATGACCCTGAGATCAAGAGTCGCATGCTCCTCTGACTAAGCCAGCCAGGAGCCCCAGAAATATTTCTTTTAAAGGCACCAAGAAGGGGTGTCTGGGTGGCTCAGTCAGTCAAGTGCCTCACCCTTGATTTCAGCTCAGGTCATGATCTTGGGGTCCTGAAATCAAGCCCTGAGTCAGGATCTGCATTCAGCAGGGTGTCTGCTTGAGATTCTCTCTTCACCCCTCCCTCTACCCCTCCCCCCATTCATGCTCTCTCTCTCTCTCAAATAAATAAATAAATCTTTAAAAGGCACCAAGGATTTGTAAAAAAGCGTTCTTAGTATCATTATCAGATTAGCAGAAACCTTCCTTCATCCAATAAAAGGTGTCTTAAAAAAAAAACTACAGCAAATATTATTTTTTATCATGAAATGATGAAAGCCTTCCCCTGAGACAAGAATGCTACCTATCATCACTTCCCATCAACACTGTACTAGAAATCCTAGCCAGTGCAATAAAGCAAGAAAAATTAATTAAAAGTATAAGAATTGGAATGGAAGAAATAAAACATTAATTACACATGATGTGACTATTTTTGTAGAAAATTCTTAAGAAGTTTCAATTAGGGGCACCTGGGTGGTACAGTCGTTAAGCGTCTGCCTTCGGCTCAGGGCGTGATCCCAACGTTCTGGGATCAAGCCCCACGTCAGGCTTCTCCGCTGGGAGCCTGCTTCTTCCTCTCCCACTCCCCCTACTTGTGTTCCCTCTCTCGCTGGCTGTCTCTATCTCTGTCAAATAAATAAATAAAATCTTTAAAAAAAAAGTTTCAATTAAAATCACTCAAATTAATACATAAATTTAATAAAGTCTCCGGATACAAGGTCGATTTATAAAAATGTATTACCTTTATATCAATAAATAACAAGAATTTTAAGCTATACAATTTACAATACCAACAAGAAGATTAATTACCTAGGAAAAATACAGATGCAGGGAAACTATCTGACAAAATTTAAGATCCCTTTATGACTAAAGTCCAAGCAAACTAGAAATAGAAGGAAACTGACTCAATCTGATAAAGGACACCAATGAAAAAGCTACAGCTAGCATCATACCTAGTCCTATATGTTTTCTCCCTAAAATTGAGACCCAGACAGGGAGATCTGCTCTCACCACTTCTATTCAACATTGCACTGGAAGTCCCAGCCTGTGCAAAGAGGCAACGAAAAGGAATATAGGAATACAAAAGGTAAAAGAAGTAAACAGTAGAAGAAAAAAAAAATGGAGTAAGAACAAACCAAAACAATATGGTAAATGAAAAAGAAAGAAATAGAGAATAAAAAGCACAAAATAAGATGGCAAATATAATCCAAGAACACCAATAATTACATTAAATTTAAATGAAATGCTCCTGTATTTAAAAAAAAATTACTGAAATGGATTTTTTTAAAAAGACACCTGTAAAAATGTAAGGACACCAAAAGGTGTTCACTTCCAATGAAAGGGTGGAATAGAATCCATCAGGAATCCTTAGGTATGGCTGGCAGCCATGTGGCCTGGTGTTGGCATTCCCAAGAATACCTTGGAAGTCCTTAGTAACTACATACATCTCACTGACCTGGCAATCTGCTCCCATGTATACTTCCAAGTAATTCTCATAAAAAGAGGAAGGAAGTATAAGAAGATGCCCACATCAATTATCTATGATAGCAAGCTTAGGACTCACAACACAGAGAGTGACACCACAGGGGTGGGCACAGACCAGATGTACATAACGCAATATGGATGGGTCTTACAACATGTGCTGAACACAAAAAGTAAGGGAGTTCATTGTATCCACAAAACAATACAGATTTTTCAAAACACAAAGTAGCTTGGTCGGTAGACCGTGCAACTCTTGACCTTGGGGTTTTGAGTTTGAGCCCTATGTTGGGTGTGGAGTTTAAAAAAAAAACCTCTAATTTAACTTAAAAATCAATCAATCACACAAACAATGAAAAGGACATACAGACCGGTTGCTTATGGGGTGAGAGAGAAATGGAAAGGTCACGTGAGATTAAATATATAAGACGGTATGGGCTGGTCTTGCCCAGACCAGAGATGATCACCTGCCATGAGCTGAGAAGTGGGACCACCTCTACCCTCTCTATACCTACGATCAAACACAAGAGAAACACAGATGCGGCAAAGGGAGACCTTGCTTCCAGCCCATGAAATGGTCTAAACTAGATGGAATGCAAATCCACTGGCCACACCAAGAGGACACAGGCATGGTGCAGAATGCGATGTGCCCTCCGGGGCCCACAAGATGATACCTACACAAATCACATACAATCCCCTGCGAGGTGCAGCATATACTACAGGGAACACTCACACCAAGGTGTGCACTTTGCTGGTCCAGGCAGACACCCAGGGGTGAGCCACAGGGCCAGCCGAGGCCACCAGCCCTGAGAAACCTGTTCAGCCCGAGACTGAGTGAGCCGAGTGAGCTGGAGCCCTTAAGCGTTAGGGAGAGAGGGGCAAGGGGCTAACTGAGCAAGCTCTGGGGAGTTCAGCCCAGAACAGGGGCTCCCCATCTTCAGCCCCATCCCCGTTCCAGTGCTATACCATCTTGAGGGGGCTGAGAAGCCAGAGGGGCAGGGCTATTTCTCTTCCATGCACACTCCTGCTGGGGGCATGCTCGGGCCTCCCACCCTGCGACCACCGTGCACCCACCTGGCCCAAGGCACGGTACAGCTTTCCTCGTTCCACACAAATTTCTTCCGCTCATCAGAGCAGCAGTATTGGTTGTAACAGTTGCCACAGCAGAAATCAGGACAGGACTCAGGGAAGAGGCTGCGTCCACGGGAAGCCACACATACCTCACTGTGGGCTAAAGCGGAGAAACACACTTGTTAATCAGTGGCCCAGGGCCAGGCCTCACACCAGATCTCAGCCATGTCCCGGCCAGCGTAGCCCCTTCCCCAGCACCACCAGCACGTACGAGCAACTGGGCTGTCTCTGAGCCACCCTAGTCTTTCGCCACCTCTAGCCACAGCCCCCATCAGCCTTGCCCTCTCCCCTGTCCCACAGCAAAGTCACCTGACAGGGCTCCCTCTCTCCCCCACCAGCCACTTGCCTTCTGATGGAAGACTGACCTTCCTAAGTGGGAGTTCGGCGGGGCCACTTCCTGCTCACGGACCATCCCTGGTCTCCACTGCCTCAGGATCAAGTCTGGAGACCACAAAGTACGGTCTGGACCCCAACTTTCCAGCTCTAGGCATACTCGGCCCATATTGTCGCCTGTTTCCCATTCCCTGTCTACAAATCTACTCCTCTTTCAAGGCCTTACTCCAGGCCCCGTCCTCTAGAAGCTGCCCAAGCCCAGCAGCCACAGAGCTGAACAATAATGCGCCCAACCAGCGCTGGGCCCAGGCACTGGACCAACCAGTTCTCAATCCTTACTCCCTCTCCTTACCACTCAGCCACAGCAGCCTCAGCCTCTGCTAGACAATGGACCACAGGGGCCTGGTGTTCACAGACCACGCCCTCACGGCGCTGACCGTGGGCCATCCGTGAAGCGCTTAGCCCCAGGCTGGGCCTACAGCAGGTGCCTAGAAAATGTTTAAGAACTAGTGGCCAGGGCTCTGAGGCAGTGGCACCACTTCATGCCCCAGAATCATTACAAGGCTCTCAGCTAGAGTAGGGATCCAAGGACCTTCCCACAGGCTGGGGTAAGGACAGAGCTTCATTATTCTAAGTCATGTTGAGAGGACCTGGCTGACAAGTGTGGAAATGGCCCAGGGCTTTGGGAGACCACAAGGCTTGCGAACTTCCAGGAAGATGCTACAGCCAAACGTTCCCATGAGTCCTTAGGCTAAATTAGCAGAGATCTAGTGCTCACCAACAGGAGGGGGCGGTCCCAGATTGTGCCTGGACAGACCCTGAATGGAACATCCAGTCCAGCAAGGCCCAGATGACCACAGTAGCCTGGGGACAAGTCTGATGATAAACCCTGAAGTGCAGCTATGTCGCCTGGAAACAGTCCTGGCCCAGCACCTGGACTCTGGGGACCCAGCCTGGCCAGAGCCCCAGGGCAGCGTGCCGTGTCTAGAGACCCAGTCTGGTCAGTGTATCACATGCAGAGCGAGGCCCAAAGACAGAGGCACTGAGGGACCTCCTTGAGAAGAGATAACTAGGAAGGGCACGGGGGACGGGGGAGGGGTGCTCTGTTCTTGGCAGGTTCAGGCAGAACCTTGCTCTGGGCAAAGCTGCAGGGGCAGACGACCTGAGCACTCCCAGGCTCCCCCCAGCCAGCTGTCCGTCTGACAATAGGTATGGTCAGCATGGCCCATGCTACTGGGTAACTCAGATGACCAATCTCCAGCAGGGTCCTTTCAGCCTTTACCGCCAAGCCCAGCCTCTAAGCTGGGGCTGAAGATACACATCACTGACACTGTTTGGGCCAAAAGCCCACGACACAGATGCTCTTCTGAGCCCCAAACACACTGGACGAGGCTTGCCAGATCTCACTGAGCCAGGGACCAGGGCTCCACCTTCTCACTTTCCCGCCCCAGGTCCCCAGATTCATCTCAGCCCCCCAGGAAATAAAGCCGTTTTCCTCGAGGAAGCCACTCATCCCAGAGGGATCATTGGCTTCCTCTGGCTGGGCAAGGGGCTGTTCCAATTCCTACCCCGAAATGGCCCCCAGAATGGCCTCCTCCGTCTGTGAATCACCAGTCTACCATCAACACACACAGTGGTGTTTCCTCCAAGCTGGGAGGCCAGCCCCAGCGGTCTCCAGGAACACAGGGGCCATGGGAGCAGCGGGCGGGGAGTCCAGCCAGTAAAGAGAGAAGAAGGGAAGGCCTCTGATAGAGGGGCCAGGCCTCCCTCCTGCCACCGCCCTAGGCTAAGGCCAGGCAGGGACTCCCACCCCAGCCCCTCGGAACATCCGAGGGAGCACAGACCCCACCACTACCACCATCATCCAGGGCACAATGGTGGCAACTTCCTAGGGTCTCTTCATACCCAGAGGGGTGCTGACTGAGGTCAGGTCATTCCCGGGGGGTTGGCTGACTGCCTCGGGGTTATTGGGGGTGAGGACACTGTGGGGATGGTGCTGCCTGGGCTCACTCCGGGGACGCACGAACGTGGCTGCCCTCCTCCCAGACACACCGTCTCTGCCTGGGACCAACTGCCCCCACCCCCAAGGCTCACCACCTGGAGGCGGCGGGAGCAGCAGCAGCAGCAGCAGCAGGATCCGTGGCGCGGGGACCCGCGCAGCCATGGCTGGGCGGCGGGCGGACAGAAGGACAGACGTACAGAAGCAGCGGGGGTTGAGGCGGCGCCGCAGCCTCAGCGACCCGTGCGGCCACCGCTTCCTCGCCCCGCCCTTGGCGGCCTGTTCCGGGAGCCCCGCCCGGAGGAGGGAGCGGAGGGGAGGAGAGCGAGGCCCGGGAGGGGGAGCGGACGCCCCTCCCAGCCTCCGGGCCAGGCGCACGTCCAGGGGCCACGCGGAAACTCCGGCGCCTTCTGGACGCGGGCGGCGCCTGGCGACCCCCGACGTTGCCTTCAGCGCATGGGATACTTTCCGCCCCCTCCCCTCCCCCTGCGTCCCAGTTCCCAGCCCTTGGCCCGGAGGGGGCCTCCTGGGGAATTTGCATCCTAACACTTGGAGGCGGGACACCAGCCCTCCTAGCGGCAGGGGGGCCCTCTTGTGCGGGGCGGATCCTCACTCCCCACCCATCCGGAGCCGGGGACCAGGGGAGGTGGTGGGAACAGTGCCCAGAGCAGACCTGGGCACACAGTAGGCACTCAATAAATGCCAGTCCCTCCTGCAAGCCTAATCCGGGAGCTCGGAGGAGGCTCCATCCCCTCGTCCACTGGGTCGACAGCTCTATCCCTGCAGTCATCCTACCCCCGAGCCCAGGCAGGCTCATCCCCCCTCTGAGGGCAAGCCTGGTTCACGCGGCCTGCTCTGAGGGTGGGAACCGGCAGCTCCCAGGCACACTAGCCCACCTCCTGGCTCAGGAGAGTCTGGCTGGCCCACATTCGTGTCTGTCCCAGACCATATGCTCACTCACACAGGACTCCTTGAGAGGGGCAGGGGCCAACTGCGGCCCTGCCATTCACCGTGGGGCAGAGGTCTGGGCAGAGCCCGGGAAATGGAGAAGGAGCCCTGACTGGAGACTGTTCCAGCTGCTAAAACAAAACATCATAGACTTGGGGGCTTATAAATAAAGTTCTGCCAGCTGGGAAGTCCAAGATCAAGTTGCCAGCAGAGCCTGTGTCTGATGAGCATTTCCGGGTTCCCAGATGAATGTCTTTTCCCTGTGTTTTCACTCGGCAGAAGGACCAAGGGACTCTCTGGGGCCTCTCCTATAAGGACACTAACCTCCATTCATGAGGGCTCCACCCTCAAGATCTAATCACCTCCCAAAGGCCCCACCTCCAAATACCATTACCTTGGGGTTGGAATTTCGACATCTGAATTTGGGGAGGACACAGGTGTTCTGTCTATGGCCAGCCTTTTTGTACCCGGGGTTTCTGACCTGCCGCCCACCCCGCACCTGGCATGTCCAGTACATGGTGCTCAAGGCCGAAAACATGAAATGTCGCTCTCACTGGGCACCAGAGCCAGCGCGTGCACCCTGTGCGCCACCACGTGTTTCTCACCTGAGGACGGGGCATCGCTGGGACAAACAGACCCCAGAGGACAACTGGGAGGTCCTGAGTGCGGTTCCCCAGGGTGGGGTGTGCGAAGAGGGAGGAGACAGCTCAGCCACCCCCTGGCCGCGAAGGGCCCAGGACTCCGCGCACAAGGCAGAGGCATGGCTGTCCCCTGGGCAGAATGAGGAGCCCTCCCTGACACCGCTCAGCCTCGCCCTGCCCTGCTGCCTCTGCCCCGTCAGCAATACAGTCTGAGATTGGACACAGCCCAGGTCCCCCTGCCCCACGGACAACAGCCACCACACGCTCCCCTCCACGTGCACCTGTCCAGCCAGCCTCTGAGCCCTCATTCCACACCCTGGGTGCCCAGCCTTCTGCCTCCCACAAGCTTGGTCTCTCTTCATAACCCTGTCCCTCCCCCAAGCAAAGCTCCTAACAGTCGTCCTTTCTTATGTCCTGTCAACTGTCTTTGGCCTCTCTGCTCTGACACCCCCACCCCATTTCCTCTAGGGGCCTCTCCCCTGGCCTCGTCCTCGTCCTCCCTGACCTTTTCAGGATGGGAGTCCTCATGCCCTGTCATCTTCCCACACCTCACAGACAAACGTGGGAAACCTTCATGGGGGAGTACAGTGGGGGTCCCTGAGCTGTGCACAGACAGGAGGGGCTGGAGGCTGGGAACAGCCTGTGGCTGGGAAATCACACCCACGCAGCCGACAGGGATGTGCCCAGGCTGGGAAGGAGGACACCAAGTCTGTGAAGCTGGGAAATGGTCACTTCCACAAGCCACCTGGGGAAATCAGTCCCTCTGAGACAGAAACCAAATTCCCTGTGCTAAATGTGGGGGTCTCAACAAGATTGAGGGTCCTACAGGCAGGACACATGCTGTAAGGACCCAGACCAGCTGGACTAGCTCAGCCAAAAAGGGCCAGGCCTCAGGTATGGGATGGAGGGGCCAGGACTTGGCGCTCAGACCCACCCCTCAGACAGCCTGTCTCCTCAGGCCTCCCCCACCCGCTCTTCATTCCAGCCAGTGCCCTTCCCTGCTTAGAAGCACACCCTACCTTAAATTCTGCTCCTTTCCCATCTCCTCTACCTGAAATGGCTCACACCTCATTTCAGGGCACCCCCCTCCCCCCTCCTGCTGTTCCTCTGTCCCAGGCCTGGCGCCACAGGGTCCTCCCCTTTGTCCTCATCCTCTCCCTCTGCATTTCTACCTTGCACTCCCTGCTGGTGTCCTGGACCACTCCTCTTGCCCCCTCCCCAGTGGGCTCATAGTGTCCCCTGCCCTCACCTCTCTTCCAGCAGGCTTGGCCTCTGAGATTCCCTGTTCATTCACCACAGTCCAGGCCCTGAGGACTCCCAGAATACCACCTCCCAAGAGCTTCTGGGCCTGTATCCCCAGTTCCACCTGTGCACACTCCCCCCACGCTGCCACTCTCACCTCCAGGACATTCTTTTACTCACCACTGACCCAGCTGTGGTCTCATCACTTCTCTCCATGCTTCCAGTCTTGATCTTCCTAAGGAACAAATCAGTAGCCACCACCACCCCCCCGCCAAACCCTGCAAGGGCTCCCCATGGCTTTTAAGGTAAAGTTCCAATTTCAGTACCAGCAAAAAATGGGGCTCCTTGCGCTTCCGGGCTCTGCAGCCACCACACACATCCCCCTCACCCTCTCTGGCTCACCTTTTAGGCCGAAGTTTAAAACACCACCTCCTCCAGGAAGCCTCCCAAGATGTCAAGTCTGAGTTAGAGCTCCCCTCTATGTTCCCACAGCCCTTGTGACTCCCCCAGCCCAACACCAAACCCTGGGTCATGTGGGTGTCTTCTGCTACTCTGGGGGTTCAATGAGGCTGGGGTAGTGTCTGTCTTCTATATCCAGCACAAGGGCCATGCACATACTAGGTGACAGATAATTGAAAAAGGAGAGACAGGATCCCCTTCAGCCCACTGACCACTCTCCCCTGAGTACCAGCCCAGAAATCAGTCCCCTACGGGATGGGCTGCCTTAGTACGCCCAGTCCTCTGTGCTGCCCAAAATAGGGGCCTGTGGCAGCAGCTTGTCTTGACTTTTCCTTCCAGGTCCACCCTCCACCCTACCCCGTCCTGAGGCTCCCTCTCCCTAGGCTTCTTGTTGGGCTTGGCAGATAGAAGGCAAAGGTGGGAGGGAGGAGAATTCGTAGGTGGGGCTGTCCTCCCCTACTCCTTCCCCAAACTCCTGCCTGCAGTCAACACACCCCACCCTATAGCCACTCCCCTCTCCTAGGTTCCTTTCAGGGCCATATGCTGAGATACTGAGACTTTATCTGGAAGGCCACAGGAGTGAATGACTTGAGAGATCCCTCTGGTGGACAGATTACTGGTACTGAAATGGATGTGTGGGGGTCAGTCTGGAGCTAAGGCGTGGTCCCACACCGGCTTCGGGCAACCCTTCCCCCCCTTGCCCCTGCAAGCCTAGGGATAGAAAGGGCTCTTCCATTTTTTTTTTTTTTAAGATTTTATTTCTTTGAGATAGAGCAAGAAAAAGAGAGAGAGCACACACATGAGCCCGGGGTGGGGGTGGGGGTGCAGAGGGAGAAGGAGAAGCAGGCTCTCCAACAAGCAGGGAGCCCAACGCAGGGCTGCATCCCAGCCCCCTTCCCCCATCACGACCTGAGCCAAAGGCAGACATTAAAGCGACTGAGCCACCCAGATACCCAGGAAAGAGCTCCTCCTGATGTTAGCCTCCTGGTGCTGCCCCAACCCAGACGGCCCCTTGAACCTGTCTACAGCCCTCGTATTGAGCTCTTCTCAAACGCCCAGCTTGACAAGAATGGGACCTTCACTCATGGCGGGTGGCCAGGCTGTGATGGGAATTCCCCATGGGGCCGGCAGCCCAGAGCAACACGCAGAGATGCCCAGGCAGCCCAGTCCTGACAGGGTGTGGGTGGCACAGCAAGGAGGCGGCCCATCCACCCGGGACTGAGCCTCGGGGCCAGGAGCGGTGAGTGCTGTTAAAAAGAAAACCATAGGCCCAAAAAGGTGTCCCTCAGACCCAGTTCCCAAACCAGGGCTTGATCCCCAATCTAATTGCGGTTTCAACCTCCCCCAGAAATGTGGTCTTAACCGGTCAGTCGGGAATTCTTGATCAGCGGCCAAGGAGTCAGCCACCTGCTCCTCTCCCACCCCTCAAAGAAAGATGAGGTCATCTGCATGATAAGACAACTTGCTTCGCCCCCTAGAAAGAGGCCAGCAGGCCGGGAACAATCCTTTTCTTTTGCTAACAACTTTCTTGCTTCTACCATCCTTCTACGGAAAGCCTCCAACTTGCCCCACTCCTCGGAGCTCCCCTCCCCTGGCAAGGTGGAACGTTGCCAATGCATGAAGTGTTTAATAAAGCCAATTAGATCTTCACATCTTACTCAGTTAATTTGCGTTAGTCCCCAAAGCTAAAGTAGAGGTCCCCCAACCATTCCTTTCACCCAGCACCTGGGCCCCTTTCTTCCGCCTAGGAAGGCAGAAATGCCAGATATTCACTCGCTCTGTGTCCTTTGCCCCAGGGCAAGGGCCTTTGTCCAGGCCCAGCCAATCAAATGTACCCTCCCTGGAGTTCACTCAGGGGCTGGTGACCAGCAGGAGGACCGCACAGAGCCTACTTTGTGGGGGCCGTGGCAGCTGGGCAGCAGCCTGCAGCGTCTGGGCCGACGGTAACGGCCCTGCCGTGGGAGCGCTGGCACGCGCAGCAGGCCCGAGCAAAACTGTGATCGGGGCTGGAGACAAACTGTGTGGCTCCGTGTCTTGTCCTCTAGACCCCTTGGTGGCTCTGGGAGCGACACAAGTTCCTTTTCATAAATTCTCCTTCTAAGTTTGGCAGAGCTCGTTTCCTGCAACTGATAGAGGAATTGTTCCCAGGGACGGCAAGGAGGTGTCCGGACTGGACATTCGTCTGGTGGGAGCGAAAGGCAGTGGAAATCAAGCTAGGACGAAGGGAAAGGGCTCTAGTTAACAGGGCAGGCTGAAGCCACCACTGGGGGTGTCCTTTAATACAAAATAGATGCTCTTTGTCTCCGCTTCCTGGCACCAGAACTTCTAAAACACTTGGCATGTACTGTCTTTTGGATGCTAATGAGAAGACTCCCGGCAGGGAAAGGCATACCCCCTAGATAGAGGGGGGGGGGCGGGCGGGTCACGAAAGACCAAGCCATGAATAGAGAGTAGGAATTTTCAGCCCCAACTGGGGAGGTGGGGGTGGAGATTTCACTTTTATCAAACAAAGGCCAGTGATTTTTTTTTTTATGGTCAACACCAGCAATATCAAATTTTCTTTCCTTCCAAAAATAAAGTTTTAAAGTCAAAACATTATTTTTTAAAAGATTTTTATTTATTTATTCGACAGAGATAGAGACAGCCAGCGAGAGAGAGAGAGAGAGAGAGAGAGAGAGAGAGAGAGAGAACACAAGCAGGGGGAGTGGGAGAGGAAGAAGCAGGCTCATAGCAGAGGAGCCTGATGTGGGGCTCGATCCCATAACGCCAGGATCACGCCCTGAGCCGAAGGCAGCCGCTTAACCACTATGCCACCCAGGCGCCTCCAAAAGATTATTTTTTAAAATTCTAATCCAATAATTTTATGATCTATGTAACTTGGTTTCTAGGGTTTTTGAAGGTAAAGTCTCCCAGTACTCCACTTCTCCTACACCTGTCCTTAAACTTACAAAGGCCAATGATTTGATCAATGGTGTTCCTGTAATGAAACCTCCATAAAACCCTTTCCACAGTGAGTTCAGGGAGCTTTGAGAGCTGGGAAGGCAGGACCCCTGGGTATCCTGAAAGTTCCATGCCACCCTTTCCCTCCCCCAATACCTCACCCTATGCATCTCTTTTGTTTGGTTGTTCCTGAATTGTATCCTTGTTAATAAACTGGTTAAATGTAAGGAAGGTGTTTCCTTGAGTCCTGTGAGTCATTCCTGCAAATTATTGAATTTGAGGAGGGGGCTCATAAGTAATGTATTGTCACCTGGTCAGAAGTTATGGGTGGCCCTCTTGGGACTTGTGTCTAGCACCTGAAGTAGGGTCAGTCGTGTGGGCATAAGCCCTTAACCTAGAGGGTCTGCACTCACTCAGGAGCTGGTGTCCAAATTGAATTCAACTGTTGGACACCCAGCTGATGTGGGAGAATCAGAGAATTTAACCCCACTGAATTTAGCGTCCAGAAGTGGCGTCAGAAAACAAGACACCACAGGTGGCCCCTCAGGTGGGAAAGCCATTGAGGACAAGGCTTGGGGAGGCCAAGGGCTTCCCCCTACAGCAGCGTGAAGGGCCTGAGAAATGCACTTGGTGCCAGGCGGCTGCTTCCAAAAGCTCCAAGCAGCTTAAAGAGAGAACAATAGGGTCAGATTCTTAGCTGCTGCAGTGTCAAGGTACAACAAAGCTTTCTCTGCTTCGCAAAGGAATCTCCTATCTCCTGCAGCGAGGGGGCTGATGTACAGTCATAAAACCCACAGGCTGATTCTGAGGCTTCCAGGTGAAATACTGATTGAATTCACAGGCTCCCTCAATCTTTTATGAGCTAGGCACTGCTCGGGACATCACTGAGTGCGCACAGCGACACGGGAAACACCCCGGAAGCCCACATCCAGTGGCAATTGGATTTTATTTAGTGAGACTTCGCAGGTCACCTTCCTTGACCCGCTGCTGTCGTCAGACACAGAGGGCCACTCCCCACTCCACTCACGCTCCCCACACTGCTCCTTCCCACACCCCTCTTCTGGCTCTTCATGTCAAGCTCATGATGTGGGGTCCCCAGGGCTCAGTCCTCAGGGCCATTTCTTCCCTTTTGACTTTTCCCTTGAGCGCACGTCCAGGGTCTATGCCTTATGATGCCATTTCTTATCTCCGGCCCAGGCCTCACCTCCAGATGCCAAAATGCCACTGTCCCGTCAACGCCTCCCCTTGGATATCCCTGGCATTTAATCTGAATGCGCCTTCAACTGGATTTGGGACCCTCAGCACCTGCTGCCCCCTGCGGACCTTCACATGTCCACAGTGGCAAACCCACCCTTGGGCATGGCGTGTGTCTCAGATGCCTTCATCCAAACCAGCAGCCAATCTTGGTGTGATTTACACACCAATTTAGGCAGAATCGACTACTTCTCAGCAGCCCCAACACCAGCGTCAAGGTCTCTCACCCAGATTGTCACAGTGGCCTCTGGACAGGTTTCCTGGCCTCCGCTCTGCCCCACTGAAGTCTATTCTGGAGTCAGCAGCAGCCAGAGGGACCCTTTAAAAATGTTCATGAGGGGCGCCTGGGTGGCGCAGTCGTTAAGCGTCTGCCTTTGGCTCAGGGCGTGATCCCGGTGTTCTGGGATCGAGCCCCACATCAGGCTCCTCCACTGGGAGCCTGTTTCTCCTCTCCCACTCCCCCTGCTGTGTTCCCTCTCTCGCTGGCTCTCTCTGTCAAATAAATAAATAAATAATCTTTAAAAAAAAAAAATAAAAAAAAAATAAAAATGTTCATGAGATCAAGTCACTTGGCTCAAAGTAGCCTCCCATTTCCAAGGCCCCATATCGCTTGCACCCCATGACCTCTGACCTGGTCTTCCTCCTTCTCACTCCTGCTTCTGCAACCATCCCAGCCTCCCCTATGTTCCTGGAACTTACCCGGCACAGCCCACCCTTGGGGTCTTGCACTGGCTGTAGGGTGCTTCACGGCTTCATCCGGGCCTTTGGTCACCTTCCAGGCCTTCTTACACCCCCTCTGTCCCAGCGCCCTGTGAAGCGAGTCTCTCTGTGATCTTTACTGTGTCTACCACCACGGGAGTGTTGACTCTTTGAGGGCAAGGGTTTGTCTGTCAGGCTTACTACTCTGTCCCCACGGCTTAGCCCACGGGAGGCCCTTAATGCGTTAACAAATTTCATGGGATGTATATGGGAGAGCGCAGAGGAAGCAGATTACTACCAACACCAGCCCCTCTGCACCCCCCTGCTGACGGAAGCAAGGCCTCCTCCCCTGAGGCCCTGTGAGGGAGTTGGTTTGCCAGGGGAAGCCGACTCTTCTGCCCCTCTTCCCAAACTCCTTAACATCCCCAGGGCCTTAAACTAAAGATGGATTCCAGAAGGACACCTGACGGGTTCAGTCAGTGGAGTATCATGTGACTCTTGATCTCAGGATTGTGGGTTCGAGCCCCACATCGGGTGTAGAGATTACTTTAAAATAAAACAAATAAATAAAAAGATGGATTCCAGCATGTCTGGAGGTCTTATCACAAAGTCAAACCCAGAGAGGAAGGTTTATGTATCAAAGGAATTGTAAGACTTTGTTACTTTACCTTGGTCACAATAGGGAGAGCATGTGTGAGGAAAGATCCAGGTCCTGGACCAAGGAGATAAGAACTGAAGTTTAGATTGGGCTGAATTTATCAGTACAGGTGCACTTGCCAGAACTTTTGGATCCCATGTGCGGCCTTGAGCTACCAGGGCTCGTTCTGTGTGTTTGTTTGGTTGGCTGGAAAGAAAGCCGAGTCTCACTAAATAAAATCAAGATGTCAAAAGCTCCTGGTATAATGTAGAGGGGAGACTCCAAAGCCCCAGAAAGATCGCTCGTTCTTGGAAAACAAATGTTGGACTTTCTCAGACAAGTCACCCAGAGATACTCCCTTCCCCACTGTTCAGAAGTTCCTGGCAGAGGGGAACGTCTTTGAAAAGTTTGTCTGCTCAGGGCTGTGTAACAAAGCACCACACACCCAGTGGCTTACAGGACAAAGTTCTTGTCACATGGCTGTGGACCCGAGGGGTTGGCAGGGCCGCGCTCTCTCTGAAGGCACTGGGAGTTTGGGATTAGGGGCCCGTCCTACGGCAGTACGACCTCACCTCAACGCAGTACATCTGCAAAACTGCTATTTCTTTTTAAGATTTATTTTATTTATTTGAGAGAGAGAGAAAGCACGAGTGGGAGAGGCAGAGGGAGAGAGAATTGCAGAGTCAGTGCCAAGTGTGGAGCCCCAGGTGGGGCTGGATCTCACGACCCCATGATCACGACCTGAGCCAGATGTCCCCTAAGATTCTATTTCTAAATAAGGTCACATGGTGAGTTATTAGGGTTAGGTCTTGAATGTATGAAATTTTTTTTTGTTGGGGGGGACACAATTCAACCTCAACAAGCACTACAGTCACTGTTCCCCATGTCAGGGATTCTTTTTTTTTAAAGATTTATTTATTTGAGAGAGAGCACCCTCGCACAAGCTGGCGGGGGCAGAGGGAGAGAACCCCAAGCAGATTCCCCGCTGAGCTCGGAGCCCCTTGACGCAGAGCTCGATCCCAGGACTCTGAGATCATGACTGGAGCCAAAATGAAGAATCAGATGCCCAACGGCCTGAGTTACCCAGGCACCCCCTCCATTTTTCACTTTCAGTAAAACAGTTTTGTTCGAACAACAATGTGCCCAGCCCCACATGATCGGTCTAAGCCAAACGTGCCAACACTCCCCTTTGCAGATGGTCATTGTAGTTTAAGTTATTAATATGTAGTATATAATTATATTATAAACATAATTCAAATGTTGCCGAAACCTATATCTTTTTTTTAAGATTTTATTTTTAAGTAATCAGTATACTCAACACGGGGCCCGAACTCACAACCCCGAGATCAAGAGTCTCATGCCCCACTGACTGAGCCAGCCCAGCGCCCCTGCTAAAGCCTATGTCTTTGCGACAGCATTTCTTTCTATCCAAATATCCTCTGACCTAACATCCAATGATGGTCATTGTTTCCTAGCAACCCAAAATGCTACACAATTTTTCAACATGACGATATATAATCCCTCTTTCTAGATTGTGGTAGAACATGGGACCTGAAGAAAAATTCTCAGAGTGTTAAAATCTTATTCCTTCTTTTTTTTTTTTTTTTAAAGATTTTATTTTTATTTATTTGACAGAGATAGACACAGCCAGCGAGAGAGGGAACACAAGCAGGGGGAGTGGGAGAGGAAGAAGCAGGCTCACAGCAGAGGAGCCTGACGTGGGGCTCGATCCCATAACGCCGGGATCACGCCCTGAGTCGAAGGCAGACGCTTAACCGCTGTGCCACCCAGGCGCCCCAAAATCTTATTCCTTCTGCTGTTGCTTTGCTATTAATAATCTGCAACACCTTCTTCCAAAAGTGCTGTGGCCTCTCATGTCAGCATGTCAGGTCTCCACCTAGGAACTCAGTACCCAGAGACAGGGTGAGGACCATCAGGCTGTCCCCTAATCTCACCCACCAGGAAGACCATTACAGCGGAAATCCCGCTGAACTCGGGGATGAAGCCCAGGGGTTTCTGTCACCCATCATGACACACCTGGGTAAGGCAGAGCCATAGTTATTGGCAACACCGAACTCCCCAGAAGCAGCCCGGCCACAGCCACCTCCACCCCCACACACTGGGAGAGGTGCAGATGGGCACCCAGCCATGTCCAGCCCCACCGTGTCCACCAAGGAGCAGCCCTGCAACCTGCCCTCCAACAGCCCAGCCCCAGGGCAGGAGGTATGCAAAGTCCAGTGGAGTTCTGGGGCATGGGAAAGGGAAAACCCTGCCCACTGCCACCGTCTCCCCCAACCCAAGGGTCAGTGACAAAGAAAACAGAACAGAACCAGCCAACACGCTCCCACTCACAGACTTGTGTCGCCCCTCTGTCCTCGACCCAGCCCCTGGTTCCCTCCCTCCCCAAGGATGCCAACATCTGGGACTCATAATTTCCCCTTAATGGTCCTCTAGCTCACCTCAGATGCCCCTTCACACATCTGCTTCCTGCTCAGGGGTGAGGGCCCAGAACCCTAGGATGGCCCAGAGAAAACTCAGCCCTGTCCCTGCCCATGGGCACCAGGCCCAGGACTCACTCCAGAGGAAGACCGTTTCCTCTCCAGAGACGGGTTGGCATGGAAGTGGGAGCTGGACCAAAGATCCCAACACAGACCTAGGAGAACACAACGTGGGAGTCTGTGGAACCAGTTAGAGATACCTCTGAAATGGAGAGATGGCCACCAGATACAACCTTAGATTCTTATTTTTTATTTATTTTGTTTTTTTTAAGTAAACTCTAAGCCCAGCATGGGGCTTGAACTCACAACCTCGAGATCAAGAGTCACATGCTCTACAGACTGAGCCAGCCAGGCGCCCCAATTTTTTGTAAAAAAAGTATTTATTGCAAAGAATGCTGGATACAGTGTGACATGTGGCTGAGATCCACCAACACCCATTCCAGGGAGAATGGGAAAATGTCTTCGACACAAGCACATGGACCATAATGGATAAAACCCGGCAGCCAACCCAGCGGGCTGCCGTCCATGCAGACACCAGCCTGGGCAGAGGCGGAGAGGAGCTGCCCCCACCCATGCAGTGTCCCCAGACGTCCCTCTGCCCTGGCCCAGTCCTTGTAACACTCTGCGTCTAGCAGCTCCTGACTGCCCTCTGGGCACAGAGAAAAGCCCTCGCGGGTCTTGCCTCAGCCAGTGTGAGGTCCCGGAGAGCTGGGGACATCCAGACGTCCATGCCGCCAACCAAAGAAACCCACTATGGCCAACAAGTAAGTGTGTCCAAGTGACCCAGTCGCCAAAACTCTGGGGGACACAGAAACAAGGGCTGTGGTCCCCATGTCCCAAAGGCAGTAGCACGGTCCTCTGGTCCCGAGTCCAGGGCTAAGGGCTCTGTCAGGAGGTAAGTCCAGAAGCTCCTCCCCCAGGCCTCTACCTGGTCTGTCCACAGCCACTGCCACACACGAGGCTGAGAGACCAGCAGGCAGGACAGGGGTACGCACTCCCCACAGGGGCAGGTGGCACCTACAGGCTCCAAAGCCCTGGGAGGCTGGGAAAGGTGGGCTGTTCTGCCAGGGAAAGTTCCAGGTACAAGGTGGGCTCGGGATCCTGGACCAGGACCCACTTGTGGACAGCAGGGCATTGGACTACAGACCCAGACACCTCCTCGCCCAGCCTCTCGATTTGCTGGCCAGGCCTCCTGCCCAGCTACGCAATGGAGCCAGAACCCACTGCCCAGCCCGCCTCTCTGGGCCCAAAAGAACACGGGCACATGACAGAAGCCGAAGCTGCGCCATGCTGGGGAAATCCTCCCCTGGACAGGCTGCCTTGGATTTCCTGCCTTTGCCCTGCTCGGTCTCACAGGCGGAGGTCAATGAGCGCCAGGGCAGGCGTTTTTCTCTGAATGGTTCACAGCAAATGCATTTCTCTGCCACCACGGTCTGCTCCTATGCGGATGCAGGCGGCAACGGGGGAGAGGTAGCCTGGCGAGCACGGCCGGGAGGGCGAGGAGGGATGGCAGCCTCTCCCTCGAGCACCTGGGTGTGCACTGGGAAGGGAGCTCACACGACCACCCATGCCATGTCCCCCCATGTCTTTACGTGCTATCACTGTGACAGCCGTTGGGCAGGGCTGGCCTTGGCCACCAGCTCCCCCAAATGTTCCAGTGTATGCGCGATCGAGAAGGGGTGACCACAAAGGCCGTGCTCCCTGCGTGCGTCTGCTGAAGCTCCAACTCGAGGGCCGAGCCGGCGGGAGTATCCGCCCCGGCGGCTCCCCAGTTCCTGGCAGGGCAAGACGGGAAGGGTGTTCTCTCTCACCCAAGGCAG
The DNA here is from genome assembly GCF_002007445.2 of Ailuropoda melanoleuca. Lineage (NCBI taxonomy): Eukaryota > Metazoa > Chordata > Mammalia > Carnivora > Ursidae > Ailuropoda > Ailuropoda melanoleuca. The sequence goes on from NC_048221.1 coordinate 17,290,670, forward strand.
CAGAGCTCAGGGTCCCACGGAGAGAAGACAACAGAGTCCCTGCTGGGGTCGCCAGGTCCGCCTCAGACAGCTCGGCCGTGGTGGGACCCTCACAGCCGGGCTTTCTGTTCACATGTTTAGGGCTTCTCACTTCACAGAGCCAACGGACCAGGGGGACAGCACCTCAGAGCTGCAACGGAAGGACCGGGTTGCGAGAACACCTCTCACCAGCCCCGGGTGGTAAAAGTCTGGCCAAATGCATTATAGCAGCAGGTCGGGCACACGTTTAACCCTGTCACCATTCGTGAAGAAGCAGGGGGGCTGGTGCCCCGGGCTCTGGGATGTTCCAGAAGAGAAATTGTCACATGCGCCATGAGGCCTGTAAAAGGGACCTCATCTGCAGAGCTCAATACCTGCCTGGTGGTCACAGTGGATGAGACATGGTCACTGGTGAGCAGGGACCGTGACAAGGGCTTCCTCCGGGGGCCTCGAGATGTCTACATTCTGCAAAATACACACACACACAAACCACAGAACATTCACTCTGTGGCGAGAACAGATGGACACCCACTGTCCTGCTGTTTCCTTTCCTCATCACTGTAGCCCTCTGGGTTCACATATTCCCCCCGCCCCAGGAGCTGAGGTGGTGGGACTCCAACCCCCACATTTCCCTAAGAGCAAGGGCCCAAGAGCCTCTCCACACATGGTTGGTGGACGAACACAAGGGTTCAAAGGCAGCGGAGGAAGGTGCCTGGGTCCTGCTTACTCCTTGCTCACGGGGCAGGCAGCACCCAGAAAGAGCCCATCCCACCTCCTGCCTCAGGCCTGAGTCAACTAGGAGGGAACAGCTGCAAGTAAGGAGACCCTGCTCCTGGGGGTGCCCACCTCCTCATCTAAGTGTCGGTGGGCAGGTGTCAGAGGAGGCCCCAGCAGCCTGTGGACCCTTCCTCGGCTGCGGCCTGCTCTGTCCTCTCAGAGCCGAGGCATAGGGCACCCTGGACCTCCCGAAGCCCTCAGCTACAGACAGCCTTCGCCAAGCCACAAAGCCCAGCTCCTTCCACGGCCTGCTGAGCTCACGCCTGAGGGAGAGGGGGCCTGACACCTTCCTCAGCTCCACGAGATGGTCCCATGAGCCCCCCAATCCTAGTGGCCCATCTTCTTTTTTTATTTTATTTTATTTTTTTTTTAGATTTTTTATTTATTTATTCGACAGAGATAGAGACAGCCAGCGAGAGAGGGAACACAAGCAGGGGGAGTGGGAGAGGAAGAAGCAGGCTCATAGCAGAGGAGCCCGATGTGGGGCTCGATCCCGCAACGCCGGGATCACGCCCTGAGCCAAAGGCAGACGCTTAACCGCTGTGCCACCCAGGCGCCCCCCTAGTGGCCCATCTTCTTGACTGTGGGCACTCTCAACCATCTCCTGCTGAAGCAGGTCACCTGGGGCTGTAGCCCCGTGCAACAGGATGTACCTGGACCCACAGGGAAGAAGACACAGCCCCCAGGAGCCCACCTCTGGCTTCACTGAACCAGCCACTGCAATGGGAGCCAGCACGCAGAGGTGGGCAAGGGGGCTGCCAGCTACCCCATGGCCATACTGGCTCCTGCCCTGTGATGTGGGGATCAGCCCCCAGTGCCTGCCGGGTTTAGGAGCTTCTCTTACCATCACCCTATTAATGCTGGGGCCCAGTGCCTTCTGGACTGTCCTCAGTACAAAGGGTGCCTGTTAGGACATGCCTTCCCTGGTGACCTACAGGGGCCAGACGGGGCCTGGAGCAGAGTCTTGGAACAAACAGGGAAGAGGCCTGCATGGTGGATGGTCCCAGTGAGGAGGCAGCAGCCTTAAGAACATCCACACATCTCCGCCAGTGGGGACCAAGGCCAGGGGCCTGCAGGTGAGCAGCCCAAAGCGTGCACCTTTGACAGGGACCCAGAGCCCACCATGCTTCCTTACGGTGGCAGCAGGCACAACTGAGACCCCCAGGAGCCTTCCTGGCACAGCAGACTCTGGAAATGGGGTCCAGAAGGGCTGGTGCCACCCTCGGCCTCAGTGGAAGAGGTAACCAGTGTGGCAGAGAGACCTCCCACAGACACAGAAAGGAGTTCTGGGCAGTACTTTGAGGAGCTTCTATCTAAACAAGGCACTGGGGGAACACAGGGTGGTGAACTGCTCTTCTGCAGGACCGTCTCTGTCCAGCCCCAACACGCTCTCTGCACCTGCATGGTCCTTTCCCCAACAAAGCACATACCATTTTAATTTTAAAGGTGCTCAAGTTGGAAAGGATGCTCACGAGGCCTGAACTTATAGGGGATCATGGAAGATTCCCCACCCATCCCCTTGTAAGTCTCTTGCTTCTTTCCCAGTTGGGACCCCCTAGCTCAGACCTCTATGGTAGGGCTGCCATAGAAGGAAGCCACCATACGCAGGCTCAGGCACTTCCTACCCTGGTGGCCCAGCTCCGGGGGCCTCCCCACTCCCAGGGCAGCACCCTCAGAAAGGCCTAGCCCAGAGCCATGACCTCGCCCTGATAACAAGACAGCAGGCTTGGCACAGAACTCAGGCTCTCTCTGGCAGGCACCACTCTATCGGGATCCCCCAGGAATGGGCTCGGCAGTAACCCCGCTCATACCTGAGGCCTGTCCCGGTGTGTATTCACAGCCATCACATTCAGGAATATGGATTCCACTTTACAACCTGCCAAAGGGAAGATGTAAATCCATTTCCCCTCCTGGAGGCATAGAGGGTAGAAGCTTCTTTCTGGTGGAGGCCTGGGGTATCATAGAACAGGGCAGCCATTCACAGCCTCATCCAGGTCCTCCCACCTTAGGCAGCTTTGGTGCGCACGTGAGGAAGGAGGAGGCCCCCCGTCAGGCCTGTGTTTACCATGTGCCGACACGCAGCCTTGGTGAGAAGCCGAGGAGGGCTTCACTGAGGACACGAGCCGTCACTGCCGGGGCGGAGAGCTGTCTAAGCAGCAGCAGGCCCGAGCTCAGCATGGAATCATTCCTTGAGCCTTCAGGGCCCCTGAACCACTCACACCCCAAGCACACCATATACACAAGGCCCAATCTACACCAGGCCAGGGGCTCTGTGCGATGGGGACAAGGCGATGAGCACACAGGGGCATGCCATCAGCTGTCACTGGGCTTTCTGGTCATTCTCCCAAGGACACGACCACCTGAGGGGTGCCTCGTAGCCTGTGCTGAAGGTGAGGAGCTGAGACCCAGGAGCTTAGGAGGGGGCCTGAGGTCTCTGCGGGCACAGTGGGCAGAGGTGGGACTCAAATGACTCTGCGCTCAAAATAACCTGAATATTTTAAGGCCCAGGTCCTGAGGGGCCACTGGGCTTTGTGGGGATTTCGGAAAAACCAGAAAAGCCCCTCGTGCAGGTGAGTGATGGTTAAGGATCACTGGAAAAGCATGTGTGGCCACAAAAATTGAAACAAAAAAAAAAAAAAAAGGAAATTGGGAAAGGCAGGGGGGGGGGCAGAGGCGGAATGAGCCCCTGATGGGATTTTCAAGGGATCTGCAGAAAAATCATGGAGCCCCGTGGAAAGCCAGCATCCGGCAACCAGGTGAGCGTGCAAGAAGCTTCCTTACCGTAAGCCACGGGGGTCAGCTTCAGGACAGTGTGCAGCGGACACTTGAGGTAGGGCAGCTGCTCTGTGGACACAGATGGGCACGGCTGGCATGCGAGGGATGCCCGCGTAACAGTCCCTCCGTCTCCCTCACATCCACACATCCCACCTCCCCGGGGGCCGGCCCGCACCTGCCGCCTTATCAAGGAAGTAGGCCAGGAGGCAGCGCATCACGGCCTGGTGACAGATGACCAGCACATTCTCTTGCCTCTCCAGCTCCATGATGACAGGTTCGAGTCGCTGCACCAGGTCCTCGTAGGACTGCACGGACAGGAGGGAAGGGTCCTTTAGGCCCTTGCTCCAGGGGTAGTGACAGAGATATTCTAGGTAGCAGGCTACCTCCTCACTCCCGGGACCCTCACCATTCTGGGAGGTTGTGGCTGGGAATCCTCCAGCCTGGAACCCCAGGGGCACAGGGGGGAGGGCAGCTCCGGGCTAGGGCTTGCCTTTGTGGGACAGTGAGCTGCCCAGCTTGAGAGCGAAGCTAGGAGGGGAGAAGAACTGGCAGCCTGAGAAAGAGCTCGCATCCTCTAGGGCCAGGTCCCGGGAGGACTATAGGGGAGGGCTGGACCTCAGGTTGCCATCCTGAGGGGCCATCTCCATGCCCACCCACACGGCCCCTGGCGGAACCCTCCGCTGCTGGAATTCACACACTGGCAGCTGAGGACTGGGAGGAGAGACACCGCGCCCTTCCAGCCCCCGACAGATGGAACGCACAGGAAGAACCGTGGGGGTAGGAGGAGCAAAGATCCCCCAAAACTTCCTGGAGCATGACCCATCAGCATGCCTGAGGGCCCAGGAACGACGCTCACGGTCGGCCTGCCTCGTGCCTCCCCTGGGTGCCGTGAGGAAGCTGATGAGGACCCCTTGGATCAACGTGTCGGCCCTGAGGTATAAAGACTTCCCCACCGGAGACCGAGCCCTCTTGGCACACAATGAGTGGGCCTGCAAAACACAGGCCTCACGCTGGGGCCGGACGTGCCCTCTGCACGCTGACTGTAGTTCCAGGGGAACCTTAGATCAGTTCTTTCCCTAACTATAATTCCCCTACCAATTTCCCCCGCTGTATTCTCAAGTCTGAACAGGCAACTGCTTTGCTTCCTTTTACTGTTATCTGGGTTAGTTTTTAAACCTGACTCTGCCTCACAGTACGACGTGAGCAATAATTAATGCTCCCCAGAGCTGTACTTTTCCTGAAGACAGTATAGCAGAGGGGCCAAGAGTCTGGCATCTGGGGGGCGGGGAGCTTCTGTATGTGTCCGTGTATGTGTGTCTGTAGGGCTATCTTTATTTGGCCACTGCCCCAGGCCACCTCCTAGAAGTGGGAGATACCCCAGTCAAAGGTGACCTATTTCTCTCCTGGGGCCTGGGCTGAGGCAGGAGCCAGACTGAGGGAAGGTGTCCGAGCACATGTCTCTTGTGGCCACAACTCAACCGGGAAAGGTCTCTCTAGGTCCGTATTCAGGGCTCCATGTCTGGAATGACAGGGAGGACATGATCCCTGTGACACCCCGGGGAAGAGGAAAGGCAAAGATGGGGAACATTGGGGAGCAGGGATCCAAAGAGTCTCAGATTTGGGGGTCTCGTGCACCAATGGCCACCCCCCGCCAAGGAGGGGTGGGGACTGCGGCCTGGGCACTGTGGCTGGGAAGTGGCGGAGATGACAGGCACACCCAGCCTGGCCGAGCTCTGAGGTCAGGCCCCACTTGCTGCCCACGCAGCCTCCAGAGTCCCCCAGGGGTCCTGGGGCAGACGGCAGGTGGTGGCTGGGGCTAAGCCCCCAAATCCCACCTACCTCCCCTTTGGGGTACCGGTACCGGTACTTGTCCTGGTCCCGTAGGGCAAATTCCAGTGGATAATGATCCTGAATTTCTTCATAAGTCATCTCCTCACAGACGCCCTAGGGAGATACGGCAGTCATCACCTCTCCCATGCCAGGCGCGGGGATCAGCCCTGTGTCGGGGGGGAGGGCAGGCAGAGGGGACCAGGTTTACAGGGCCTTTCCTGGGCCACGGGGGCCCTCCCAGCCTGGAGCTTAGGACCCCTCTGGGAAGAGCAGGCCCGTGGAGACCCTGGGCAAGGGGGCAGCCCCTCGTTTGTAAAGAGCTACCAGGACAGTCTTTCCCATCCATCCAGTTTATGTCATAAAAATAAATGCAGGAATGTTAACTATGTGTCTTTCCTTGTGTCTTTTGTTTTCTGTGCTGTGGAAATACGTCTTCTGAGTTACGGACCCTCATACAAGCTATAAAACAAGATTTCACTTGTGTCCTTAGAGATACACATGCTCTCACACACAGCATGAATAGTATAAATACTATTTTTTTAAAAATCCAGTAGAGAAGAACACTGGTGGACGGCACTTAAGTGTAGTTTAAGGGCCCTAAGAGGGAAAGAAACCATAAAATGTCCTAATAAAAAGTTGCTGGTCTCTGCCTTTGTTCTAAGTTGTTTTCTAGACAAACCTTGGGGCAAAGTCGTCTATTAAGAAGGAAAGACCAAGGGGCGCCTGGGTGGCACAGCGGTTAAGCGTCTGCCTTCAGCTCAGGGCGTGATCCCGGCGTTATGGGATCAAGCCCCCACATCAGGCTCTTCCGCTATGAGCCTGCTTCTTCCTCTCCCACTCCCCCTGCTTGTGTTCCCTCTCTCGCTGGCTGTCTCTATCTCTGTCAAATAAATAAATAAATCTTAANNAAAAAAAAAAAAAAAAAAAGAAGGAAAGACCAAGAGGAAAACTTTTAGCTGTAAATGTATGTATGGGAAAAAAAAAAAGAAGAAGGAAGATCTCAAATCAAGAATCTGATCTCCCACCTTAAGATACTGGAAAAAGAAGAGCAAGCCAAACCCAAAGCAAGCAGAAGGAAGGAAGGAATAAAGATCAGAGCAGAAACGAATATAATAGAAAACAGAAGACAGAGACAAGCAAGGAAAGCAGAAGTTGGTTCTTTGATAAGATTAACAGAATTCACAAACCTTTTGCTAGATTGACAACAGAAAAAGCTCAAATCACTATGATCAGGCATGACAGAGGAGGGACGTTACTACCAAGCTTCCAGAAAGAGAAGAGACTGTAAGGGACTCCTGCGAACAACTCTGTGCCAACAAATGAGATGACTTACATGAAATGAGAAAATTCCTAGAAAGACAAACCATCTTTGTTGAGTCAGATGTGTCCCTGCTGAAAGATACGTTCAAGTCCTAATGCCTGGTACCTGTGAGCATGACTTTATTTAGAAATAGGGTTTGGGGGGCGCCTGGGTGGCTCAGTGTTTGACTCTTGATTTTGACTCAGGTCATGATCTCAGGGTTGCGAGATCGAGCCCCGTGTCAGGCTCTGCGCTCAGCACGGAGTCTGCTTGAGATTCTATGTCTCCCTCTCCCTTCCCCCACCTCACGCGTGCACTCTCGCTCTCTTTCTAAAATAAATAAAATCTTATTTTTTTAAGATTTTATTTTTTAAAAAGGTTTTATTTATTTATTTGACACAGAGAGAGAGAGAGACAGCCAGTGAGAGAGGGAATACAAGCAGGGGGAGTGGGAGAGGAAGAAGCAGGCTCCCAGCAGAAGAGCCTGACGTGGGGCTCAATCCCAGAACTCCGGGATCACGCCCTGAGCCGAAGGCAGAGGCTTAACGACTGAGCCATCCAGGCGCCCCTAAAGATTTTATTTATTTATTTGACGGAGACCAAGAGAGCACAAGCAGGGGGAGCAACAGAGGGAGAGACAGAAGCAGCCTGCCAGCTGTGCAGGGAGCCTGACGTAGGATTTGATCCCAGGACCCCGGGATCATGACCTGACCCGAAGGCAGACGCTTAACTGATAAATAAATAAAACCTTCGAAAAAAAGAAATACAGTTTTTGCAGATGTAACCAAGTAAATGAGGTCACCAGGGGTGGGCCCCAGTCCACTGGCTGATGTCCTTTCAATTGACCATGTGAAGACACAGCGAGATACACGCAGGGAAGAAGGCCATGTGAGGACAGAGACTGAGGTGATGCAGCTGTGAGTTAAGGAATGCCAAGGATTGCTGGCAATCACCAGATACTTGGTAAAAATATGGGCATTGACAGTGATTCTGCTAAAGGCTCAGAAGGAAGTGAAGCATGGTAGAGAAAGTTCCTATCATGTTAGAAATACATATATCCTCATGAGCATAATGCTGCTAGAAACACAAATGTTGGGGCACCTGGGTGGCTCAGTCAAGGAAGCAGCCAACTCTTGATTTCAGCTCAGGTCATGACCTCAGGGTCCTGGGATCAAGCCCCGCATTGGGCTCTGTGCTCAGTGGGGAGTCTGCTTGAGATTCTCTCCCTCTCCCTCTGCCCCACTGTCCCTGCTCAGGCTCTTTCACTCTCTCTCTCTCTCTCTCTCAAATAAATAAATAAATAAATCTTAAAAAAAAAAAAGAAAGAAAGAAATACGAATGTGAAAGGTGCTTCTGGTGAGGCCTCAGAAGGCAATGGAGGTGGTAGTTACTGGACACTGAAGAAAAGGAGATCTTTGTTAGGAAGTGGCAGAGAACTTGCTGAACGATGTTCTACTGTTGGTTGGCTATATTAAAAAAAAAAATGACAGATAATAACAAGAGTTGGGAAGGATGTGGAGAAATCGGACCCTTCCTGCACTACTGGTGGGAATGTACAGTGGGGCAGTCTGGCAGTTTTTCACACAGTTAAACAGAGAGCTTGCTAAATGACCCAGCAATTCCACTCCTCCGAATCTACCCAAGAGAAAGGACAACATGTCCACACAAAAAGCTGCACACGAATGTTTACAGTAACATTATTCCTAATAGCCCCCACATGCAAACCCCCCCAAAGCCTGTCCACAGATGACTGGCTATGTCACCTGGGGTATATCCGTCCGCTAGGATATGGGGCAATATAAAGGAATGAAGCTCGAACTTCCCACCTCGAACGTCAACCTTGAAAACACGCTGAGTGAAAGGAGCCAGTCACAAAAGACCAGAGTGTCTGACTCCATTTTTATGAAATATCCCCATGAGGCCAGGCCGGTCCGCAGAGACACAAAATAGATGAGTGGTAGCCTTGGGCTGGGGGGAGGGGTTGGAAGGAAATGGAGGGCTGGGGTCAGGGTTGCTTCCTGGAGTAATGAAATGTTCTGAGAGCGATCGCTGTGGTGGTTACACAATTGGATGACTATCCCAAACCCCGCTGACTTGTACGCGTTAGGTAGGTGAACTGTATGGTATGTGAATTATTTCTCAATAAAGCTGGTATTTAAAAAAAAAAAAAAAGAACAAATAAGACTGCGAATTGTGGACTGAACTAAGGGAAAAAAAATCCCAGTGTTGAAATAGAAGGCTAGCCCAAGGCTGTTTACCAGAAAGCAGGAAAAGAACAAAGATAAACATAGAAAGATGATGACTAGATCACAGATATTAGAACAGTTTCCAAACTCAAAAGATAAAGAAGAGAATCTACCAGCATCTAGGAAAATAATCAGATTGACTACAAAGGAAAAAAAAACACACGCAAAACTGGGGTGGCCTAAGGCTTCTGTGCGAAACCCAATGCTAGAGCCTCACCCGAGTCCCTGCAGGGCAGACGCTGGCGCCCAGGCGGCTCAGGGAGACCGTGGAAGTGTGGCTGCAGGCCTCCCACGACTCCCAGCAGCCACAGCTGATGGGAGCCCACACCACGGTCAAAAGAGCTACGACGCGGCTCACAGAAAGTGCTCCCTTTTCTCCAGAGCTCACCAGTTCTCCCCCAAACTTCCTCCTTCCACTCAGTGGATCAATATTTATTGAGCACCTACCCTGTGCAGCACAAGGCAGACACCGTTCCTGCCCTCGTGTGAGCCGGAACCCTTCCCAGGGCCTGGAAACCTGGGATGGTCCTGGACGCTTGTCTTCTTCTCAGTTATCACTTCCATCCCTTCCCCACACGTCGGGCCCCAGCATCCGGCCCAGTTCCTACCACAGGGCGGGCTGGCACAAACACGTGTACAAATGAGTAAACGGCCTGCAAATCCACACATTCCTCTTGCACGCACTGCTGCTGGCACGTTCCAGATGGCCTCACCTGACCAGGCCCCTGCGAGCACCTCCCCCTGCTCTCCCTTCTCCAGCCTGTCCCTCTACCTCACCCCAACAAAACCACTCTCCACGCCAGCTGGGGTGACCTTTCTGCAATTCAAATCTGACCTCATTCCCAGCTAGCACTTCAGGCGATGGTGGCCTAGCTTGTTTCAGAACAACCCTCCAGGGAGAGCAACTAGAAAAGCCAGACAGAAAAGAAAATTTTTAAATCGGCTTGATATTATCATAGAGCTACAAGGCAGAGAGGCCGTGAGGGGCCAAGGTCTTGGAGGAAAGGGAAGCCCAAAGAGGGGAACCTGGAATATGGCATCATTTCTCCCTTTGGGGTTTTGTTGCTTTGAAAGTGGAAGTTAAAAGGATGAGAAGCTGGGGGTGGGGGAGATGCGTGAAGGTGGTCAAAGGGTACCAAATCCCAGTGATAAGATAAATAAGTCTTGGGACGCCTGGGTGGCTCAGTCAGTGAAGCGTCTGCCTTCGGCTCAGGTCATGATCCCAGGGTCCTGGGATCGAGTCCCGGCATTGGGCTTCCTGCTCAGCGGGGAGTGGGCTTCTCCCTCTTCCCCTCCCCCCGACTCATGCTCTCTCTCTCTCAAATAAATAAAATCTTGAAAGGAAGGAAGGAAGGAGGGAGGGAGGGAGGGAGAGAGAGAGAGAGGGAGAGAGAGAAAGAAAGAAAGAAAGAAAGAAAGAAAGAAAGAAAGAAAGAAAGAAAGAAAGTAAGTTAGTTGCTGAGAGATTAGATCTTAAAAGTTCTCCTCACAAGAAAAAAAATGTGTAACTATGGGAGGTGGCAGATGTAAACTTATCTTAGTCAATGGTTTGTAATATTCAGGCTCACCAAACCATCACGTTGCAGTCCTGCAGCTAACACACTGTTACATGCCAATGATATCTCAATAAAATGGGGGGCGGGGTGGGGGAAGAGAAGCCAAGCAGGAAGCAGGGACTGAGTGGACAGAAGCCGGGCCGAGCTGGCAACAATCCTGGGCTGAGGGGACAAAAAGAGGCTTGGGCCCACGAGGTTTTCCCTCAGAACCTTACAGGCCACATTCTAGGAGAAGGAGGAAGACCTCAACATTGAGTGGCCTCTACAAAGACCGAAACGCAGCTTTGCAACTGCTCTATCCCTGAGTAGACTATGGTAACCCACCCCAACTGGCTGCCTAAAGCAAAAGTTAATCCTCTGGAGAGAGAGAACATTTACTCGGGCCTAAATTACCTCCAGTAGTGTTCATCCAAAGAGCTGGCCCCCAATCAAAAGTTGGGAGTGTAACCAAAATACATCAAGAATTCCTAAAAATCACCAAGAAAAAGGCAGACAATCCAACAGCGGAAGAAAAAGAACGAAAGATCTCACAAAAGATATCCAAATGGCCAGGAAACAAAGTAAAAAACTGCCATAATTAAAACAGTGCAATACCATAAGTCATACTTAATATAAAAGCAGGTGAAACAAATCAACAGGGAAAAGATAGACGGGTGGTTATAGGTAATGAGTTAACTGGGGAGAGATCAGTTTTAAGGCTTATGTTGGAATGGCCAAAAGAAATTCTGGTTGGTCGAGATAGTTAAATTCAAAAGAAGGGAAGAAAGGAAGGATGGGGGAGGAGGGATCCAATCCCTGAAAAACTGAAGAAAAGTGAAGCAGAGAGATCCCCCAGGGCCTCAGCACAGTTGCCCTGGCTGAGCTCAGCCGAGCCCAGGAGCACGGGGCAGCGGAGGGTGGGGACAGGGAGCACCGAGCAGCAGAGGGCAGGGACAGTGATTACCGCGTCAATCTCGTTGAGGACCTTCCACTGCTCATAGGGCACACCCAGGGCCTCGGCTGTCTGGATGGTCCTCTTCATCTGGCTCGTCCAGACTTTCAGGTCCTTGATGTTCTGATCACGGATGAACTGAGCCAGACTCCTGGCAAACTGAAACACATCAGAAGCAAATTCAGACCCGCAGATCCAAGGCTGCCCTCAAAGGACCACGGAGCCACAGGGCACAATGGCGTCGTGCCCACCCAGCCTCGGAACACAGAGAACTGACCTCTTGAGAACACCCACACTCTCAAGTGCTGTCCTTATGCATTCTCTCCAGACCCTCCATGTAGTTCCAGTGGATCCTTACGTCCCCTGCCATTGCCCACCTCCCGGCCATGTGTCCTGGACCATACGACCTCCCTACAAAGGCCTCAGTGTCTCCCCCGGACTATGGTGCAGCCATCAGCTGCGTTGCAGGGATTTGGGTCACTCCCATAATGGCATGCCTCTCCAGGGAAAGGGGCTCAGCTGGTGACTGCACACATGGAAGCCAGAGATCCAAGCCTGGTGCTTGGTGACTTTCCCTACATGACAGGAACATTCCAGACTGATTACACATGAGCTACAAGAGCTGGAGACCGGGCCCATTGGACACACGCCTACATGTGCCCAGCTGCCCAGAAGTGCCAATGCACAGCTCCCCCCACCACGCCCGAGCACGCCAGCGCACGCGCGCGCGCACACACACACACACACACACACACACACTGACCTCCCTGCCCCGGGGGGACAGTCCCGGGTCCCCGCCAATCCGGCCCTTGAGGTTGAGCTCACTCTCCCCGTGCCGGCAAAGGTAGATGGAGCGGGGGGTCACGTGGATGTTCATGAGGTAATAGACGATGCGGCTCTGGATGTGATCGGCCACCCGGTTCACCACGTAGCTCTGGCCCACGTCCATGATCTTGATGTAGGACAGATCCCTTTCCAGACAGCAGGTCGAGAGAGACTGTGAGTGTGACTTGGCCCGCAAGGGCTCATCCTGCCAGCCATCGGAAGTGGCCGCAGAGCTGTGCATTTCGGACCACAGGCTTGAGATCACAGCACACGGGAGGGGCAGCTGGTGTGCAAGTGACAGGGGTGAGGAGGGAGCAACACAACACGTGTGACAGCCAGACAAGGCAGACAGACCCTGTGAGCGGTGCTCAACACTTGTGTTTCCAAAAGGTGACATCCGAAGTACACATTGTGCTCTGTGGCCCCCGGCCCCCACTTGCCTACCTCTGAGCTCTCAACGCGCAGTCTGTAAGGTGAATAAGAGGTAGCTTTTTCCTGGACTGATCTGGGGGTAGCTGGCAAATGCTCCTCACCTCCGTGCCCCTGGCCAGCCACCCCTGGACCTGCCTTTCCCTCCCCCAGTAAGCCCTGCCCCTGTACCCCAGCTCAGCCACTTCCCTCGCCCGCTGGGCCTGGGCAGCATGGTGGTTGGGAGAACACGCTGGTCTGCTTATGTTTGCTGGGTGCTGGGAGGCAGCAGGAGGAAAGGCGGGGTTTCTCAGGCATCGTGCTCTGGGCTGGCCCGGGGAGGCCCACTGAAGGTTCTCATCTGAGTTCTCACGGTCCGGCCCGAGGGCCTGGGTTTAGGCTTAGGGATGTTACACAGGCACCAATAAAAATAGCAGCAAGGTTAACTGAGGAACCCAACAGGAGTGGCTCCAGTTAAGCCTCTCTTGTGCGGTCACATCACAGAACCATGAGAACCACTGTGCTGGGGTGACTGGAGAAACACGAAAAACCTGAGGGGTCCAGGCAGGGGGTGCCGACTGGCTTGGGATGGCCACTAAGCCCGGCCAGGGAGACTCGGCCAGTGTAGGAACTATTCTGTAAAGACCCCCAGAAATCATCCGTCTTACAGGCGCTTGTCCCCCTTGGTTTGTATGCAGTAGATGTTCTCACGTGATTATAAAGGACCTGCACCCAAGCTGATATTCCAGACTTTCACTTAATGCTACATAACTTACCTTGTCCCACGTGTCATGGCTATGATCTGTGACTATGCAATACTTTACCAAGGGGCCATAGTGTTACTTACTTAACCACTGCTCCCATGTATGCTGTTATACAGCAGTTGGCAAACTACGGCCAACAAGTCAAATTTGGCCCGCGGCCTGTTTTCATAAATAAAGTTTTATTGGAACACACTTATGCCCATTTATTGACATATTGTCTATGTTTCCTTTGCACTACAATGGCAGAATTAAGTAGCTCAACAGAGACTGTATGCCCCCAAAGCCTAAAATATTTGCTACCTGACCCTTTACAGGTAAAGTTTGCTACTGTAAGAGCCTCAGCTGAATGCCCCCTGTGGGCTTAAAGACCCCGCCCCACCCAACACTTAACTCCTGTGGGGTCTGCCATTCCACAAGGAGGCAGTGGAGCTAACCAGCATGGTCACTGCCAGCTGTGCGTAGGCGGGATCTGGGCACTCCTTCCCCCATCTCAAAACACAGACTGCGCACTTAAAGAACATGCAATGTTTGCAAATGCCTTGCGGGAAGACCCTCCGCGTAGCAACTGGGCTTGATTTTATAAGGGAATAACAGAAAATTCTTTTCCTTCTTCCTTTGTTTCTTCCTTCCTCCCTCCCTCCCTTCCTCCCTCCCTCCCTTCCTTTCTTTTTAGTAAGCTCTATGCCTAATGCAGGGCTTGAACTTACGACCCTGAGATCAAGAGCCATGTGGAATAACAGAAAATTCTGTCTTGCAGAGCCCCAGATGAGGTAATATGGGTTCTGCAAGTCACCTCTGGCCCACAATTTCTGCCCAAAGGAAAGAAACAAGGCCAGACCACCTCTGCCTATTGGGGTGGCCCCTCAGCCCCCACCATGGGAAGTCACAAGGAGGCGGCTGAGTGGGACCCGCAACCCCACTGCAGGACACGGGGCTCTCCTCACTCACCTGTCCAGGTCCTCATCCAGTGACTCGTACGAATTCTCGTAGCACTCAATGCGCCGCATGAAGTCTTCCGTGGCCTCATCACTATCGTGGTTCACATAGTCAGGGCTGCCCAGTTTCACTTGCTGCCGGACCAGGCACAGAGCAAGGACACATCAGGGTTGGAGGCCAGGCAGGGCCAGAGACCAAGGAAAATGCTGGCCAGGGGGTGAGGGGAGGCTGAGCCAGAGGCCAGGACAAGAGTAGGGGCATGAGGCTGGAGGCCAAGCCCAGAAGACTGGTTCCATTAGGAAGAGTCCAGCAGTACCCTGGTCTTGGTTCCCACGCTAGTGCCAAACAGAGTACCACTGGGCAGCCTAAGACGGGAGTCCTCATCTTTGTGGCACACGGGGAGGTGAGGCCAGAGGGGCAAAGGGCCTGAAAGCCCCTTCCCACCTGAACCCTCTCCCCCAACCCAGGTGCCCATTCCTTGGATAAACAGGGGGTAGGGGAGAGAGGTCAAATCTTTCTCTTTCAAAATATAAACATCACTTCCTACCCCCACGCCCTACCTCCAGGGGCTGAAGCTCCTCTCCCACTGTCCAGGGAATGATGAGGGGGAAAGGGAGGGGAAGGTAAGAGGAGGAAGCAAGAGTGAAGGCCACCCAGCTACACGGCCCTCCACACAAGTGGTGCCTAGGAGTCTCCGGTCACCTGACCTGGCATTGTACTGCCTCCCCTCCCCCATCCCAAAGTTTAAGAAGCCCAAATCAAGGCTGGCCCAGGCACCAGCCCAAACCTGGAGCCGGACCTCACTGTCACATGCCACCTCAGCTGTGTTACTGCCCCCACAAGGCCAGAGACACCACTCACCACGATGTTAGCAGCTATGACCTCAGGATCCACACAGATGGACTCCACAAAAAAGGTCTACAGCAAGGACAAGGGCCGGCAGGAGGGAAGGAACCACAGACACATTCAGCGCCCTGGGCCTGGCTCCACGGAGCTCCCACCTCCCTGAGGCCCAGGCTGACCCCAGGGTCCTTCTTCTGGAGGTGGGGACAGGATCGAGAAGCCACCCTATCCGGGACTCTCCCACGAGACGCCCACCTCCCTGGAAAGAAAAGCCCAGGCGGAGAGGAAATAGCACCCCTGTATCCCACATCCAGTCTGGAGCCCACCTGCCTGACACCCACGCATGTCAGGGGGCTGTGAGAGGGGCCCAGGACAGTTGGAACGCGCCACAGCCCAACCGAGGAGGTGAACCAAAGATGCCTCACCTTGTAGCCATTCTGTTCCCCAAAATTAAAGATGGTTGCTCTCCGTTCTCGGGTGGTATTCGTTGCATCAAAAACCTAGGACCAAACCAGGGTTAATTCGGACTCTGGCCCTGGAGCAGGGGGGACGCCAGCCAACCCTGGTGCACAGGGACCAGATTTCTCATGGGGACCAGCTGGTGCCCAGGCCACCCGCCTGGCCAGTCTCCTTTAGACCTGCGAGGGCTGGGCCGGGTCTCCCCTTCCTTGAGGAACACACCTCAAGAAAGCTGGAAGGAGTAGATGCCTGTGCTCTCAGCAGGCACTCAGTCCGTGCTTGGCCAACAGGACTTCCTATAAAACCAGTTAAACGTGGAATGCGGAACCCTTGTTTATTTCCACTCCATCCCGAGACTCGGCGAAGATGGGAAAAGAAGAATAAAGAGAACAGGAAAGGAGATGTCAACAAAATTCTGGGGACTGACTCAGAGAAATGGAGAAAACCAAACATAAGCCCTCAGCCAGCAGAGCACACCCACCTGTGCAGAGCGGGGAGCATCAGGAACAGGACCCAGGCGTCTCTGAGAAAAGGGACAGGTGTGCAGAGGAAAAGGGAGGACTTGCCTCGTGGTGCAACTAAGAGCACACGGAGCCCCAGACCCCCTCCCTGCCTCAGGCAGACGTGTCCTCAGGGGTAACCCGCTTACCCACGTGTCTAAAAGCAGCTTTTAGAGCACATTTTTTTTAAAAAGGCATTCAACCCCGGGCTCACGGGATGCTCCAGCAAAACCTCAAACGTGAAAAACAGAGACCACATTAAAAAGAATAAAAGGAACTTTGAGAAAATGAAGACAGGGCAGAGAAGAGAAAGAAATGTCAAAAAAAGCTTACAACTATTATCTAAAGAGAGCTACAAAATACTATAGTGACCCCGAAACAGAAACAGAGTTCTAAAAAACTGGAACACTCAGAGATAAGAAATTTAGAAATTTAAATACTTAATTTAGAAATTAAAATAGGATCACGGAAAGTCTTTAAAAATTCAACCAAATGCTTATGTGATAATGTTGAGAAAGTCTCCCTGAAAATAGGACAAAAGTGACAGAGATAGGAAATCAGGAGGGAAAAAAAGATAAAATTAGGGCTCAAGCCCAGCATGAAACCACCAGTTCTAGAAAAAGCAGCTCAGAAAACTGGGAGTGGGGCAGAGAATCAATTGTCAGAAACTGGTGGGGGTGGTTTATCAAAGTAATAACAGATGACGATTTCCCTGACCTGTTAGAAAAGAGTTTCGCTTGGAGAGGGCCACCCGGGAACCTGGCAAGGCAAAGAAGCCCCACCACAAGGCCCTAAAGTTCTCCCCAGGGAAAAGGGCATAAGCAGCCCCAGTTCCTTCCAAGAGATGAAACTTTGGGGAAGATCAGCAAATCAGAATGTCATCAGACTTCTCCACAGCTGCTCCAGAAGCCATACTACAACAGAGCGATGTTGTAGAAATTCTAAAGGAAAAATACTTCCCACCCAACCCAACCATCAAATATGAGGATAAACAAAGACACTGCCAGACACGCAAGATCTCTTTCAAGGTAATGCCCAAGAACCTTCCTCAGGAAGTTACTGGAACATGTGATCCACCAAAACAAGTCAGTAAACCCAGGATAGAGAAGACAGGGGGTCCGAGAGCAGGGCTGCAGCTGGGGGGTCAGGAGAAGGAAAGTCCCAGGGTTCCACAGACTGAGAAGGTGACGGGTCCAGATGGAGCAGGGGGACTCAGGGCTGCAGGAAGCACGCCTCCAAGAGGAAAAAGCAGCTGCTGTGTTTGACGGCTTAGCGTGAGGGGAGCGGCCTTTCCCAGAGGCACTCTGGCTCAACCTTGTCCCACCCAATCATAGGACGGGAGAGGCCAACACATCGTATTGGAATTCCATTGCCCAGGATTCACTGGGTTCCTGGAACAGCCACTAAATGTGGGACAGGATTCTCCCCAGCCCCAGAGAAATCATATTTGCTAAAGACTTAGGTAACACGATACCACATGTGGTGACCAACAATGGGAGTATTCAGAAGGAAGTCCTACCGGGTCAGGTGCAACCACAAGCCCAGAGGGAAATTCCCAGCACACATCCAGCCTCTCGCTTCCTCCTGTATAGTGGCTGAGACTTCCTCCCAGGGCCCCGCACCCGGCACCCAGGGAGCAGCTGTGGCCACACACACCCTCCCTTCCCTGCCAGGCAGCTGATGAGCAAAGGGCTAGATGTAGCTAGGCTCCCACATGTCACTCCCAGAAGTCACCGGGATGTCCCACTCACCGCCACATGGCCCCGTTCCTCACTGAGGAACCGCCGGACGTCACGGAGGGCTGCCAGCGCACACTGCCTTCAGAAGAGAAAACACAGGGTCAGCCCCGCACCTGACCCTGGCTGCAGGAGGGCCACAGATCAGAGACACATCTTACCCCAGATTAGAGGGCCCAGTCCCTGGGGCCCCTTCTCTTCTCAAGGTCTCTCTTTCCTGAGGTCATTTTCAGTGCTTTTGCTAACTCTGCTCCTGTAAGTGGAAGGCTATGTGCTCCTGGCCACTGCGGGTGTTTTTTAAAATACCACTTTTCTGCACCTCTTCTCATCTCATTGTGTACAAATCCAGGCTGCCATTCTGCCATATTCATGATTTCTAAAAGTCATGCATTTCCCCTGATTATCAAAATAAACACTTCTATTTTTTATTTATTTTTTAAAGATTTTATTTATTCATGTGAGTGAGAGAGAGAGAGACAGCACAAGCGGAGTGGGAGGCAAAGGGAAAAGGAGAAGCAGACTCCCCACTGAGCAGGGAGCCCGATGTGGGGCTTGATCCCAGGACCCTGAGATCATGACCTGAGCCGAAGGCAGGCGCTTAACCCACTGAGCCACCCAGGCGCCCCCAAATAAGCACTTTAAAAACAAGATGTTTCCTTGTGTGTGAGTGTTGGGGGCTGGTGGTGGGGAAAGAAAAGACACCGTGGCCCCCAGGGTGACATTACACTTACTATTCCATCTGCTTTCCTGGAAGAGAGAACCTGTGAAACTATCCCTTCTGGAGGAGGGTGCTGTTCCCTGCCTCTTGCACCCATGTCCACAGACCCACAGACCCTGCGGAAAGTGAAGCTTTCCCCATGACTGACTCTACTGCCTTCAGAACATCTCAGCCTTTTGGTTTATTGCTGCAGAATGGGCTGCTCTATATAAGGGTCTTCTGCGTTTTATCCCTTTCTCCTCTAAGATCTGGAGACAGAGCACTCTGGCCTTTTATCTATTACCTGCACTTTCTTGATGCAGGAGTGAAGTTAGATCTCCCTCCGTTTGTCTGATCTTCGGACTTGGAGCGCAAACCCCCAGCACACCCAAGGACTCTGCCGTCGGGCTTCCACCAGCCGGGCCGCGTGCCGAGCGCGGAGGCCCAGGCCCGGCAGAGCAGGGGGCAGCCCGCTGGGGTCAGGGCGAAACAGGACAGACCTGAGTCCAGGTCCCTAGAAGAGGCTCTGCTCCTATGCCTCTTTGTGACCTTTCTGCACACCCCCCCAGGGGGGTGGTCTCTCTGTTAAAACTTTAAAGAGCTTTCTTCTGCCAAAAACCCCCTGAATTCCGAGAGCCTGGGAAACCGGCATTGCTGGGGCCATTTCTGGCCGCGTGTGTGCCCCAGGTTCTGGGCTAGGATCTGCGGGGTTGCTCTGGCTGAGGCAGCACCAGGTAAGAGGGATCTCAGGGCTCCAGTGGAGACATAGGATGAACAGCCCAGGAGCCCGCGTGTACGGGGGTGTGGGTGAGAAGCGGGGGCAGTCTTATGGGACCGAGCCCTTCACCTGTGCAGACTGATGCGAACCCAGGTGGACAGCGTCAGAACAGATCTGAATGGAGTTGGTAGACACGTGGGCACATGCCCATGGGCGCGCGTGTGGGCTCATGTGCAGTAGGAGACTGAGTGCACGAGTACGAGTGCACCCGATGGCCTGTGTGTACGCGTGGCCTGCACATGCACATGTGACCCTGCTTGCCCTTTCCTGGACCTTCCACCGTGCCTGCTGTCAGGGACGGGCAGCAGCGTTGTGTAGCTCCAGGGACCTCAACAATATGTGATCACCCAGGTCTCTGGGAAATCTAGCCTTCTCTTCTCAGGCTTCCCATTTTAAAAAAGTCTGATCCTTCTGCATTGCCAATTACCTGTGGGACATTTGGGGCTGGTTATTGGGAAATGGCCCTAAGCTTGTCGGTGCCCACAGCTTGAGGCTGTTGTAGAATTTGCACGGTAGACAACCTCTGACCTGCTAATTGGGTAACACTAGAAAGCTGGACACCACAGTTTTTAGTGGTACGGGCTTAGAGTCAAGTCTGGGCTCTGGGAAGCACCTTGTTACCTTGTGTGAGATCCCTGAGCCTCAGCTTCCTCACCTGTAAAATGGGGAGGGGCAGTGACCACGGGCAGCAGGCACCCAACACACAGCAGTTCAAATATCAGTCCTCTCCCCTTTGTCTGAGTCACCAGAGAGTTCTACCCACAATTTGGCCACAGGCCTGAATGTCAGACACCCCTTCCCTTTCTTGGTGCAGCGGCCTGGCATGGCCTCACTGACCCAAGAGCAAACTCTAGGGAAGGGCCCGGCCCCACAGTGGGGAGCTCTTGCCCCCTGGTGGCCACAGATGGAGGGCGCAGCCTAGTAGCCAGGCCTGAGCAACAACCCAGTAGCTTCTGGCCTGGAGCTCTACTTGATTTGGGGAGGTCACTACAGCTGGGCCAACCTCTGCTAAATACCCTACCACAATGGCTGGACCCAGAGCAAGGGCAAGGAAGCTTCTTGATCCCTCAGCTGACAGCTGCCAAAAAGAGCACAGATCCTCAGACCACCAGTTGGTTTTCTTGGTTCAAGTTTGAATGGGGCAGGGAGGGGAGGAGGTAAGGTATCATATGCAAATTCCCATCTCATGAATGAGAACAGGAGGGTGAAGTCTGAGCCACATGAAAGCAAAGCCAAGGCCTGTCCTACCCATGCCAAGAACATGCCAAGCACACGCCAAACATCTTCCAAATATACAGTTTATCCCAGGCCAAGGGAAGGAAGGCACAGTTCTGGGCCCATTCCTTCTAGCTTTGTGAGAAGGTGCTAGGAGGTAGTCCTTCTCCCACTCTGCCCCATCCCAGAGGCCTGTGTGTCTGCACCCACTCGGGCACCCTGCCTTACCAGAGGCCATGCCCATGGAGGGCCTGGGGTAAACAAGTGAGAGGTCTCTGCAGCCAGCCGTGACCTGCCCTGGCTGTCTCCTCCATCTCTCTGAAGCCCCATCTTCCCCTCCCATAGGATGTCCCTACTAAGGGTTTGTGAACCCCAGGGCAGGGCCAGCCACCAAGAGGCCATACACCTGGGGCACCTGGGTGGCACATTCGGTTAAGTGTCTGCCTTTGGCTTGGGTCATGATCTCAAGAGTCCTGGGATCAAGCCCCACACCAGGCTTCTTGCTCAGCAGGGAGCCTGCTTCTCCTTCTCCCTCTGCCCCTCCCCACCGCTCATGCTCGCTCTCTTTCTCTCTCTGTCTCAAATAAACACATAAAATCTTTAAAAAAAAAAAGAGGCCCTACACCCTCTCCCATTGTCCCCAGATCTAATACATCCCCACCCCACCATATCCTGAGAGGTCAGGAGACCAGCCCTGTCAGAGCCCAATGCGGCAGAGCAAGGCCAGGGCTCAGGAGCAGCTGGGCATCTGGGCTCCAGGGTCTTCTCCGTAAACACACATAATCACACACATACACACACTCACTTCCTGATTTTCAGGCCCTCTTCATTATCTGGAAGGAAAAACTCAAAAGACTTGTAGGTCTTGACCATGTCCCGGCGATACTGGCCAACGTTGAATTCTGGGGGAAAGAAAGGCTCAGCTTTCATACAGCAGCAGCCCTCCCCAGTTCTTGACCTTGACCCACCCCAGGCCACCCTTCTGTCTTCCCCTTCCCTCCCCCACAATGCCCCAAGGCCCCCTTGGAAGGCGAGGCCAAGTCTCACCGCGAGTGGGCACGCCGATCCAGTTCAGGTATCGAGTCAGCTTCTTAGAGATGTAGGTCTTGCCCCTGGCAGGCAGGCCTACCATGACGATGAGCGTGGGGCAGTTGGTCATGCAAACTGAAAGGCAAGGAGCCGGTGTCAGATGAGGGCTGGGATGCCCCAGTGTGCCGCTCCCTTTGCTCCCGGCGCAGGACATCAGATGGGCCTTCCAAGCCTCCTGGCCTCAGGCCCTGGTCTCAAGCCACCAGTGGCATAACCCAGGCCTGTCTGGGCTCCGGGAGCTGTGGCAGAATCTCATCAGCCCCTTCTCCTGACGGGCACTGCGGATATAAAGCTGGGCCTGCCACACTCCTGAATGAACCTGCCAGACAGAGCCAAGGCCCAGGGGAGAGTCAACGCCCACCTGTCATCCGGGAATCCGCACCCCGCCCGCACAGCCTTGCAGCATTCCTGCTAGCACAGTTCCACTGCTTACCCTCCCTGCTGGGAATTATGCCTCATCCAGTACAAAGCCCAGCTCAAGAGCTGCTCCTTCAGTGAGCCCTTCCTCCCACCCACCCCTGTGCTACGCCGGCACACTCCTTCGATCCTGGCCCCCTCACCCATGAGTCTGCCCCCTGCACCTGATCGCTTGGAGAGGGAGCAGCCCTGCAGTGTCCGAGCCATTCGGGATCATGCGGTCTGGCAGAGTTGGTACTCAGAAATCATGGGGGGAGGGGGCATCTCGAAATCCCGTAGGGTGAACACCAAAAGGGGCTGAGACCAGAGAGCTAGACCAATGTCCACAAGGACTATCCCTCGGGCAGCCCACCCGCCACCATCCCACGTGCCGCCAGGTCAGTGCACCAGCCAGAGAAGTTGCCAAGGCCGGAGGCGGGGACAGGTCTGGACACAGCATCCCCAAACCCTGGCCCACTGGGACAGACACCAAGACAGCAGAACTACCAGCCTCACATGACCCGGCTCAGCTTTCAGTGTGGCCTCACCTCAGAAACCTTAGGAAGCTTCCCTTTTGTTATTCCCCAGCACCTGGGTTATGTGAAACCACAGCAGACAGACAGGTGGTCCATGTGGGGACCTGTCATTGCCCCTCCTTTGCTCCCAGGGCTCTGCAGGTGCTTTCTCCTGGTAGCCCGGCTTGGACAGACTGCTGGGCCCTACCCCTCAGCTTGTCTCCCTCACTGGAGCTGGAGCACAGAGGCCCCAGGGGCAGCCCCATGTGGGGCTCAGGAGTCACGTCTGGGTTCCTGTGTTGACTCTGACAATGACTGGCAACCCCGAGCCTCGGCGTCCTCACCTGTCAAATGGGCTGACAATCGCTCAGTGAGGCCTAGCACTATCTCCATGGAAAAGCCGGGCACCTCTGGGAAGCTGTGCCACCTGCCCAGCCCTGAGGACGCAGGCACACCGACTGCCCTCGGGACTCGGGGTGCAGAGGCACCTGTCTGTCTCCAGGCAGGCCCCGCAGAGGAGTAAAGGGCCCTGCCTGCCAGTGGGGGCTCCATCGCTCCTGCACCTGATCTTTGGGCAAATGTGACCCAAGCTGTGAGCCTCAGGGGAGGGAAGGAGCGGATCCCACGGAACACAGGCCGACAGTGAGCAAGAGTGAACTTGCAGAAAAACCTCCATTGGCTAAGGTGAGAGAAAAGCAAGTTAAGCAAGGCCCTGCATCCTGAGGGCCAGTGACACTGGGGCCTGGGCTGTTGGCACAACTGCTGGCCAGGCTCTCAAGCAACAAAAGGGCAATGAATCAGCTACTAAGCACGGGGGAAGCCTGCACACCCAGCCTGCTCCTCTCCTTCCCACTGCTCCCTGAAGGGCTCTCCCATGACCTCAGGAGTGGGGTTCTGCCTCCCCTTTGCACATTTCCAATCTTCCCCCAGAGAGCCCTGGCCTCCTCCCCCAGTGTTTGGGGACAGGATCCCCTCCCTGGCCCCAAGCACACCCACGGTAGGCAGGCAGAGTGGTCAACCAGGGCTGGGTGCAAAACGCGAGCAATAAATTACCTATCATCTCTGTTCCTCAAGATAAGCTCCCAAGGAAATGACCCAAAGAAAGCTCAAAGTACAAGTGTATTTGCAATAGCTCTGCTTACAACAGCAAAACATAAGCAAGCTAGCAGAAGAGGAATTACAAACAGGCCCACAAGAAGGAACACACTATGGGGCCTGAACGGAGAGCATATGCACCAGGGAACCTGGGGGTGCAGCCGGAGCTGTAGCTCTGGGCCCTCGAGAGCCTCGGCACTGAGTAATTAGACAGCAGAACATGAGGCTTATGTGCAGAAGATTTGCAGACATGTCCATTCAACTTACCTCACTGGTTCCTTTCCCTATATATTTGCTTAGGGCCGCAAGAACCCAAGGAATCAAGAGGCCCGAGATAAGCCTGGTGCTACCCTGTGCTGACTTTCTGGTGGGCCAACTCAGAGGCAGCTACAAGTCCTAGAGAAGGTTCCAGAACTGGTTCCTGAATTGCACCTGTCTCCACTTCCTTGGGCTAGGCTGGGGAAGGGAGAACTCTCTAAAAGAAAGCAACCCGGCATCACCGTCCTGTTCAGAGGGGACAGAAAGGCATCTCTCCCACTGTCCCGTGCATATTCTAGTCATGTCCTTAGCCAAGAAGTTCTTGCTACCTTTTTGCCAATAAAAGCCATCATAAGCACTGTCCTTTCTGGAACGCTCTGAGTCCTTTCTTCATCCCCTGCCCCACCTGCTCCCAGAGCTCCTCCGGGGCTTAGCAGCTTCCAGGCCCTCATGTGTAGCTCTGAATTTCACCAAAGGAAGAATTGCTAATGGAGAATAGGGGTGGGGCAGGCACAGCCAAGCAGCCTCTGGTGGCCTCAGGGGCCGGGGAATAGACACCAAAGACAACCCACGACACAGCACACACCAGCCATGGACTCCATATCCTCTTCTCTATATAGCTCTGTGATCAGGTCATTTTCCACCCATCCCCCACCCTCAGGTCCTCACCTGTCCTTGTGGTCTTCCACCGAGTTATAAATCTACCATGCAGGGGGTAAAACGCTACATGAACACAGGCTCTGGGGACTGGGAGTGCTGCCCAGACAGGTTCCATGTTCACTCCTGGCTTACTCCCTGCTGTGAACTCGGGGACCTCGCCTGGGGCCCAACCCCCCATACAATCTGCAGGTCTCATCTTTGGCTTCTTGGGTGCCTCCCCCTCCAGGAAGCCCTCCTGTGCTGGGCTAGTCCAGAGTCTCACCCACTGCAACACCCTGAGACAGTGCCACAGCACAAGCCCTTCTGCTCAGGCCAGAGCCATATTTTCACCGCATCCTTGGAGCTTGGAGAAACACAGGCCCCTCCCCAGTGGGCCTCAGCATCTTTGCCATCTGGAATGGGGGTTTGGCTCCAAGCTGATGCTTCAGTTCCCGACTGTGAGGTACTCAGAAGCAAAGAAGGGTGATGACGAAACGACAGCACCACCTGCCACCACTTATCAAGCATCCCCTCTCGAAGAGGCTCACAGCGGCTCCTTGGAGCAGGGATGATGACCGTCTCCATCCCACAGATGAGGAACCTGGGGCTTAGAGGGTCAGCTCCTTGCCCAAGGTCACACAGCTGAGCCACAACACGCCTTGAGTGTTCCTGCCTTCAAAGCCCAGGTTCTGACTTCTCCCCCTTTATGTAATAACAGCAACCACCCCCTTGTAAGCACAAGAGCAAGAGGCCTTGGCCTTGGTCCCTCCAGAAAAGTCTTAATGGAGGGCTGGCTAGGGGGTTGCCATTGCCTCTCAAGCCAGTACTGACTGGAAAGCCGTGGCCCTGGGGCTAAGAGCCTGGTCACCACCTCAGCATCCTACCAGGACCTACATCACTGTCAGAGCCATGACCCACTAGCATGCTCGGTCAAAACCATGGCCACCCCTACCAGGACCCAGTGTGGTAAGAGATACACACAGTGCACCCACAGGACTTACATCTTGGTCAAAGCCAGGGCCCCCAGGCTGGCCTCAAAGCAAAACAAGAACACAGCACTCTCCCCTCCCTTATCATGGCCAAGCAGAGGTCAAGGAGTAGAGAGAGACCTTAGCACATCACACAATCTCCTGATCTCCATTTCTATATCTGTATCACAAGTTGGACTAGATGTTCTCTGAGGTCCTTGCCAACTTGCAAATTCATTATAATGTTTCGGTTACTACTAAAACAACAACAACAAAATCCTTTGTTTTTCTTGGCAATACGAGGTTGCAGACTCATTTAAGGACAAGCAGAAAGTCAAGTAAAGTGGATTAAACACTGGGATCCCAGGAAAGGCAAGCCCCTAAACAATTCCTTAACAATTCCATGAATTTCAGCATGTCTCCTGGATGTTTCCCCTCCAGCGTTACCATTCACCCACGACCTCGCCTGGATGCATGTACCCCCATGGACACAAAGACAGGTCCATATGGGACAGTGTTACCTTCTCCATCCCCAACACACCTGCACTTCCCTGAAATTCCTCCCAAAGCTCAGGTTTTAGCCCAGAGGTGGGTAGTTCAGGCCAAGGGGCGCCCTTCCTCCCACCGGAGGACTGGCCCTCCTTTGGGCCTCTGAAAGTTCTGGGCTCAGAGAGGTCAAGCGACTTCCCTAAGGCCAACACAGCTCAGACCAGGTCCACGCTCTCCGGCCTGAAGTGAATGGCAGGAGGAAGCTCCGAATCCTCCCCTGGCCCGACCTGATGGGTACAGACTCGGGTGAGAAGGGGCCGGCACCCGGCCGGAGGGGATGGTAGCCGGACCTAGCCCCCCCTAGCGAGGGGGAGACGGGGCCACATACCTGTCTCCGCCCTCTGCTCTGCCACACCTGTGCCCGGCCCTCGACCTGTTCCTGCTCCCCTACCACCAGTCACTGCAGCCTCACCTGTCCCCGGTTTCCCGGGGCCCCCTTTCCCTGCGAGACCACTGCGCAGGCCGCCCTATCCACCCATTCCCGTGCACCGCCCTCCCCTTCTCCACGGACCCCGCCTCACCACCGCGCTGGCAAGCGTGCAGAGCAGGCCGCCCATTGCTGTACGGCATCCAGATCTTCTTCAAGGGGTTCTGGGTCAATTCCCGTGGGGACGCCATACCCGGGACGTGATGAGTCGGACTGCGCGGCTTCCGAACCAGCAGCAGCCAGTCCACCTCGGGCCACTCGAGGCCCCGCCCCCCGGCCCCGCCCCTCCTTGAGCCGCGGAGACGCGTATCCAACTCCTCGCAGGCCCCGCCCCAGAACCAGTAGGCCCTACCCCAACTGAAGAGGGCCCGGCCTGCGACCACGCATGCCCAACTCGCCTACCAGCCGGTTTTGGACCCCGCAGGCCCGCCCTTCACGCCGGGATCGAGGACGCGCATGCCCAACTCCCCACAGGTTCAAGGCCCGGATAGTGCCGACCCTGCCGGGGATGCACGAGCCCAGGACGCCCAACGGCACCGCGCAGACTTGCATCGGCCGCATCGACTACCTCGCCTTGCACAGCCTTGCCCCCAAGGCACCCGGGTTCCGCTCACTGCTACCGTTGATCTCAGGGCCCCCAGGAGGGAGGGATCTGCGTGCCAAGGGGCTGCACCTGCTTGAGCAGATCTCAGTTGGTCAGGACCTGTCTGGTGGCCCCTGCGTTATGCCAGTTGTCAACTGCTGCGCCCCCCAGCCGTGCGTCCCGACCCTCCCTCGAGCCCCAGGACTCTTCCTCGCCCACCGGAGCGACAGGCTCAACCACACTGGAAAATCTTTTACCTCATGGACAGGGACGCCTCAAAATTGTTTCCTCTCTTTACCTTGGCCGCTGGGGAACTCAGGCTAAACTCCAGCCCCCCCGGAGCACGTGAGCAGAACGTTTAAACCAAGCTCCCTGGAGACTCACTGAGCCCTGGCAGTATCTTTCTTCTTCCAGGATTTCATTTTTACCAATTAAATTGTAATTTGTAAATTTGCATATTTTTAAAATGACCCCCTGTCTCAGATGCGGGCATCATCAACCTTAGGGGATTCTGGTATAGATTAAATGTGTCGGTGTCTGAGAAATCCATTCTAAAGCACGTTAGTGATACCATTAAATTACTTACCTCCCTCTTGTCTCTAAGAATGCAGTGGAAGCAAAGGGCAGGGGAGAAATCCAGAAGTCCAGGAACCCTGGGTCATTCTCCTTTGTCTCCTCAGCCCAGCTTCTCCAAGTTCTGTACACTTTCTGTCCTGAGGCCCCCACTGACACTGCCCAAACCTGGGTCACACTGCCCTCTAGCGATGTCCTCCGCAAAACCCCCAGACAGGATCATGGCATCCTCAGGTTCTCTCTGCTCAAAGTGTGTCCA
Source organism: Ailuropoda melanoleuca (assembly GCF_002007445.2). Taxonomy (NCBI): domain Eukaryota; kingdom Metazoa; phylum Chordata; class Mammalia; order Carnivora; family Ursidae; genus Ailuropoda; species Ailuropoda melanoleuca. Next base: position 17,318,615 of record NC_048221.1, read on the forward strand.
GCCCTGAGCCAGGGCTAGGGGTATGGAGAACAAGGCTCCGCCCAGCGCCCCACAGGTGCAGCACCCCCGCCCTCTGACCTCCCTGCCACACACCCATCTCCACCCAGCACTTCAGAGCCTGGCAAGGACCGTTAAGATAACTCTGATACAGATGTCTTGCCCCGTTCACAGGACATGAAGTTTGGCGAGGCAGAAGCCCACCTAGATCCTCCCTGAAACCAGCTCTAGCTGCCTGCCCTGGGAGGAACGCCCTGCCCCAGACAGAGTTGAGCACTTCCTCCTTCATTCTTCCTCTGCAGCGTCCACCCCCCACCTCCTCCACGTCACGCAGAGGCCGCTCTGAGCACACCCGTGGGCAGCTCCTGATGAGTGGGATGCCCCTTGTGACAAGCCGCCCGCTTTCCTACTTCTCCAAAGCCACTCATTCTGTTTCTGACACAGCCAGCCTTCCTGTCTGTCTCCTAGCCATTGCCAAGGCCATCCTGGGGCCACCTTGACCTCAGAGACCTTGTCACCACCCGCCCACACCCTGTCCAACCCCCAGCACGTATTGCAAAAGCTACGTGCTCTAGCATCCACAGACACCCAGCACTTCCTCTGACCTGCCCATTCTCCTCCTCAGCCCTCCTGGGGTGTTAGTCAAAGGCTGGGGGTAGGGGTAGCCAGAGCAAGGCAGGATGCCAGGGCCATTTCGAGGAAACCGTCCCCACACCCAGACAGTCTGAGCCTAGCCTCCCAGGAAAAGCCGTGGCTCTACCTCCCACTCTTCCCCCGTCTGACCCTGGGCTGACTCAGACACACCTTCCCAAGTCCCCATATCCAGGGGGAGGCCACAGGTTGCCAGCAGGAGGAGCCTGGGGCTCCTCCCCAAGGCCAGAGTCTACCTCTGCTCTAAGAAGATTCTTCATCTCCCTGCCCATTTCTCGAGTAGGAAACTGAGGGAGGGCTGCAGGGCCCAGGGTCACAGAGTCAGCCCACAGTGCAGGATGGACTCAGACCAACTCCCACCCTTTAAAACCTCACCTCCCCCATCTTCCATGTCACCACATTTCTCCCCCCTACAGCTGGGCTCTGCTTTGTTCCCTCCAATGCTCTCTTGGCTTTCTGCTCCCCCAGCATCAGTAGACACCCGAAAGAACAGCCAGCCTTCATGGCTTTTCCCTCCTTGGGGCTATCCCAAAGTGATGGGGTGGAAAGTGTACTGGGAGGTCAACATGCACTGGTGGGTGAATATGTCCTGCTCAGCCTCCCCACGCCTCTATGAACCTGCCTGGCCTGGCCCAGGTCGGCTCCAGGAGTGCCCTCTGCGCTGACCACCGGACCTCTCTCCAGTGTCCCTGGCTACAAGCTATAGGGTGGCTGAAGTCCTAGATCCTCAGTTCTCACTGCTCAAACTCTTCCCCATCCCTGTATCTGCTGGTCAGTCCTGGCCAGACTTCGCAGCATAAAGGCCCAGGGACCTCAGCGGATGCTACACAGACCCACATGTCCACATCCCCATGCTTGGAAGCATGCACACAGAGCCACACGTGCACGCACACTAGCAACCCAGGCCTGCACAAAGACAGGGAGGCTGCAGCAGCCTGCTGCTCTCTACTGCCTCCCTGTCCCTTTATTTCCCTCCTCCTCTCCCCTCCACTACCACTGGGAGGTTCAGGGAGTTCCCAGGAGTTCCAGCTTCCTCTGGCCACTTCAAGCCAAGGATCAACCCCGGTATCTCCCTGGGCCCATAGCTCACAGAGGGTGTGAGGTTCCAACTTGGGGGTACAGAGCCATGTGACTGAGCAGCCTGTGAACTGTGGTCTGCACTTGCTGATTTCAGCTTGGCACAGGGCACACAGTAGGTGCTCAAAGTGACTCAGGGCTGGCCAAGGCACACAATAAGGGCTCAGAGAGGTTCATGACCAGGACAGAGCACACAGTAGGTGCTCAGAGCAGCCCAGGACCTGCACAAGGCACACAGTAGGTGCCCTAGAAATGCTGGTTTAAGGGCTAAAGCCACTTCATATGAAAAATTTCCCAAATGAGCCTCTGGGCCTTCCCAAAATGATGTGTGACCCCTGAGGGGGGACCTGGACAAACATGACCTCCTTGGAGGCCAGCAAAGGGCAGAGCAGGAGGGCCTCAGGCAGCTCCAGCTGGCTGTCCCTCTCCCTGGGCTGGAGGAAGAAGCTATTTATAGTTCCCCCTTGGCCCAGCCCCCCCACTCCCCTGCAAGGCGACAGTGTTCCCCCTCCTCCTTGCCACTGACAGGCTGATGCCCCCTCAGAACACCCCTACACTAGAGAGACCAACACCCTCGCACCTCTTCCAGCACCACCTCCACTGCGCGCTGGTCTCTCCCCAATCCCCCTCCCACCCTCTCCCCGCCGCCCGTGCCTACCCCGCCTGCTGCTCCCTGACCCGGGGTCCGTCAGGGCGCTGCCTCCCTCCTCGCTTCTGTCCATCCTGCAAGCGAACTGGCCCGGGCCACCGCCCCCTGCAGCCTGGAGCCGGGCAGCCCCGCCCTCCGGGCGCGGGAGGGAGCAGCGGTGTGCCCCGTGTGGCCCCGCCTTCCCAGCCCCGCCCTGGGCCCGCCCCCCAGGGCCGCTCACAACTTGAGAGATCAACAGTGCCCGCGCCCCAGGCAGTAATACTCCCGCCCGTGTGGCCTCCCTCTACAGCCAGAGCAGTCCATACTGCCCAGGGTCTGCCCTTGTCTCCAGCCAGAACTGTCTACACTACCTAGAGTTTCTGCTCCCTGGGCAGGCAAGCCTGTCCACACCGTTCGGAAGCGTCTGTCCCATCTCCAGCCCAGCAAAGGAGCTGGGGGTGTGAGATTAGGGAAAACCTATTCCTTCCACACCAAAGGGAGCAGGTCGGTGAAATGGGGCAGGGGTAGGGGGAGTGGGCAGAGGGGCACCGTAGCCAGCTATGACTTAGCCCTCGACTGTCACTGCCTGGGTGCACATGACAGTGATTCTCGTTCATCCCATTCTCCAGGCGCTACGTTTATTGAGCTCTTTCCTGCATGCCAGAACCCTCATGTACACTGTTGCTCAGTGCTCACAAGAAACCTGGTGGCATTGCTCTGCTCTACAGAGGAGGAAGCTGAGGCTTGGAAAGATGAGCACGTTTGCTCTGGACAGTTCGATGAAGGAGGTGCAGCGCTGGGCTGGAGCCTCAGCAGCCCGAGCCACGTGTGTCCGAGGGCCACGGCTGGGTGTGCAGGCGTGTGGGTAGGACAGTGCCTGGCTGTGCGTTGAGTGTGTTTCATGCTGGTTTGGGGAACAAGCCCCTGTTCCTTGCAGCCCCCTCACATGCCCTCACCTTGCCCACACACACTCACAGCTATCAGATACACTGAGACGCAGCCACCCAGGCACGCGTACACCTGCCACAAACCCAGGATGCCACAGCCACAGACTTCCCACATCCGGCCACCCATGCCTGGAAATGCCCCCGATGGCCCCCTTATCTAAGGGGGGTGCTGCTTTTGGGAGCACAAAACATGCATGTAACCCTCAGCCTGCACGTCCCTGTGTGGTGACCGTGGGGGGCAGGGCAGACCTGTAGATCCAGTCTTAGGCAGACTGGTCTCAGATAACATATCAGGCTCCGGTGTCGAGGCTCCTAAAAGTGGCCCAAGAGTAACCACATTGACTGTCCGGATGCTCTTTGACTGTGGGGCACCCAGACATGGCGAAACTTCACACAGTAGTGACATTCCACGGTAGTGTCCAAGCTGTCCAGACATATTGGAAGTCTGCAGGGCTCCAGGTGTGGCACGACTCCATTTGGCAGCCCCCCAGCCTGGCAACGTCCAGGCTGTCCAGACGCACCGTGGCTCTGAGAGGCACTCAGCTGTGACAGGACACCACCTGGCAGTGACCCCACAGGGCGGTGGCCAGGCGCACCATGCCCAGATGTAGTGCCGTCCTGCTCTGCCACCGCCTTCCAGGTCTCCTGACGCGGGGTGGCCCCATCATTGTGACCCCCATTCTGTGGCTCAGCGGCGGCCAACGTGGGCCAGGATGCGAGCATTGGTGGCGGCCTGCTCCCTCGCAGCTCTGGTGCGGGCCTGCTCCAGTAAGATCTGCAGGAGGCCAATGGGGACATCCAGCGAGAGGGTGATGCGGGGGCCCGGGCGGGGGCCGGGGCTCGGGTGGCCCCAAGCAGTGGAGGGGCCTGTGGTGCTGGCTGGGGTGCTCTCCAAGGCCACAGGGCGGGGAGTGGCCTGGGGAGGGTTCTGAGGGAAGAGCTGGAAGGCTGGGATAGGGGTCGCAGGGACAAGCAGGGCCCTGCGTGACGTCAGGACCATCAGCACCAGCAGAGGCCACCTGGTCATCGCGTGGTCAGGCTGCGAGGAGAAAAGAGGCTCAGGGTAGGGAGTCTGGGCAGCCATGGTGCATGGACAGAGACAGATGGGGAAGCAGACAGACAGGGAGACCGAGGGAAAGAGACAGAGAGATTAGAGAGGCCAGGCAAGGGACGCAGAGAGATAGAAGAGACAGAGATGAAAGGACAAGACAGCCAGAGTGAGACAGAAAAATCAAGACAGAGCTAGCCAGAGCAGGGGCCAGGGAGATAAAGAGAGCACAGCCAGATCTAGATACAGAGAGAGAAACACTTGGGGAGGGGAAGGAGAAGAGAGAGAAGGAGGAGAGGGAGGAGGCAAACCAAAATAGAGGGAGACTGGAAGAAAAAGGCTGGAACCTAGACACAGACAGCATGATAAAAATAGGGACGCAAAGGGGCGCCTGGGTGGCTCAGTCGGTGAAGCGTCTGCCTTCAGCCCAGGTCATGATCCCAGGGTCCTGGGATCAAGTCCCACATCAGGCTCCCAGCTCAGCGGGAAGCCTGCTTCTCCCTCTCCCTTTGCCCCTCCCCCTGCTCATGCTTTCTCTCTCTCTCTCAAATAAATAAATAAAATCTTTTTAAAAAAATAGGGATGCAAAGACACAGAGAGAACACGGAGGGACAAAAGGGGAGCATGAGTTCTGAGGGAGCTTGCAATAGACCGAGAACAAGCAAGAACAGGAGCAGGGTCCTCAAGGTGGAGAAGCAGCCGGAGACTCCAAGGCCCCCCAAGTCCAGAGACCTCCACCAACCCAAATCCCAGATCCACTTAGCCCTCAAGGCCCTGCCCATCCCACCCAGAGCCACCCCAGTCCTACCAGCAGCAGCCTCCTCTGGGGCACGGTGGGGCTGCCGGGGCTGCCCGTGGCTGGCGCCAGGCAGTGTGCTGCTGTGCTCTGGCCCTCTGCCCCCTTCACGGCCCCTTTATCTCTCTCGGCCCCCTGAGGTAGGAGCTGGGGCATGGCTCCTGGCATGAAGCAGCACCCCATCTCTGACTCATCCCCTCCTGGGGGGCAGTGAACACATGTCCTCAGCCCCCACTCGGTCTACTCCTTTTGGGGGGCAAGTTGAGGACTGAGGGTCACAGGACAGTGACCAAGGCTGGACAGAGGGACTCCCCACCCATGTGGGATAGTACTGACCTTCCAGGGAAAACCTGGCCCCCTGCCAGCCCCATCTCCCCAAACAGTCACAACAGGGGCCTTTTAAAACAGCAGCTTTAATGCCCCCCAGAATCAGCACCATGTCATCACAGGCTTGGGTCAAGGGGCGGGTCAGATGCAGTCACATCCGCTCCCTGCCCACAACCACCCCCACACTGAGTCATCTGCTGGGGAGGCAGGAGCCACAATGGGGGTTTGTCCACAGGGGGAAGACTAGACCCATGGGACCAAGTCACTGAAATAACGGACACGCTCATGCACGCTCACGTGCACACAGGCCTCTAGCACCAAGGGGAGGGACAGCAGGACTCCTCCAGGGGATGCTGAACTTCAGCTGGTCATCTGGACCTCAGCTCCGGGCAGCACCTGGGGCGGGTGGCAAGTGGGGAGCTGTCTTCAGCCATCTGGCCTTACCCAGCATGTAGGCCCCAGAGGAGCACTGGGCCAGCTGGGGGCACAACAGGAGTGGGGCTCCGCCCTCAGAGAGGGGATCTTCACTCAGGTCCTTGGAGGAGGGAGCACTGAGGGGACTCCACAGCTAGGATTCTCTGTTCAGCTCCTTGGTCCAGGAGTCTGTCCCAGGCCCCCAGTCTGAGGGTGCTCCTGACCTGGGACCCCGACCAGGACCTGATCTGGGTAGGCTCAGCGTCCAGGCTCCTGTTGGGGTGGAGGGGTAGGCCCATACCTGTTCCCTGGTTCTGGACCACGCCGGGCAGGCAGCGGCGCTCACAGGCCTCACGGGTCCCAAAACGGTTGGCATTCCCTCCACAGCCGCCATAGACAAAGGGGTGACAGGCCTCTGTGCCACCTGCCGCAGCCCGATGGTACCAGCGCAGGGTGTAGGCAGTACAGGTGCCCTCGTCCAGCGGAAGCAAACAGGGGTCTAGGGCCAGTGGGGGTCAGGAGGTCAGCAGGGGCGGTGGCCATCACAGAGGGACTAGGGTCTGCCGCCCCTCCCTGAGCCCTTCTAGGCCAGCCCCCGCTCTCACCATCGCCAACCCGAGGAGCTTCGGGGTCCCGGTATTCCTCCACGGAGTACTCAGAGTATTCATACTCGTCGTCCTCAGGAGGCACCCGGCCTGCACACAGGGTGGGGTGTACTGTGAGCGAGGCCGCCACAGGGCTACGTTCATGCTGCCCAGCCCTGGCCCTGGGGGCAGGGCAGGCGGCACTATCTCCCACGTGTGCACAGTGTTCGAGCTGTGCCCTCCATGCTGCCCCTACGCATGTGGCATTGCCCTGCACTCAGGAGCAACGTCACATGGGTCTGTACCCCACCACAGCCACTGCCCGCCCCCCGCCAGTGTAGCTAGCCTCACCTTCCTCCTCTGCGTGAGAAACCCGGAGCACAGGCACAGGGTGGAGCTGGGGGCTGGCAGTGTCTGCAGCATAACTAGGGAGGGGTCCTGGAGCAAAGGGCAGGGGCACAGGGCCTTGGGGTCATAATGGTGGCCACTCAGCCAAGCCCCTGCTGAGTGGACCCAGGGGATGGGCACAGTAGGGCCTGGGATGAGGAAAGTTCCGGGAGCAGAAAATACCAGAAAACTACTCACGTGATCCAGATGCGATGAACTGGCCCTGGCAGGCTGGAGAGGGCAGAGAAGGGCAGGGAGAGAGACAAGGATGGAGAGCAAGAGACAAAGATGGAAAGCGGCAGGGGGAGAGACAGAGGGACACACACAGGGGGGCAGAGATGGACAGAGAAGGACCACAGGAGAGACCGACAGAGAGACCGATGGAGGGAGAGAAAGAATGGGTGGGCAGCAGAGAGAGAGGAAGGGAGAGAGAGAGGGTCAGAAACAGGCGGGCGTGGAGAAGGTGTGGAAGCGGTCAGACAGAGAGGAAGGAGGAGACAGAGCTTCATTCTCTGATACCCACCGGGCTGTTCCCACTTCCACCCCTCCATACACAGCCACACTGGGCTGCTAGGAACACTACGGGAAAGTCCTGTCAGCACGTCTGTCCTGAAGCACACGCGTCCTTCTGCGTATCTATCCATGTCCGCCCATCTCCTTGACTGCTTGATCCCCGTAAGTTCTGGGGACTCTGCCTGCCCCTGTCTAGGGGAGCTGGGGTGGAGTGGGAATGGGACCCAAGAGGCTCTGGGGTGGGCCGCACTCACCGCAATGCTGACTCATCTCCTGACGCACAAAACCTCGAATGTCATCCTCCTGGGAGCACAAGACCACAAAGGATCACGAAGCACCCGTGGATCACGGGAGAAACAGAAGGCATATGATGCAGGGATCGTGGAGGGACAGCACTGAGTCAGGGGCCCAGGCCCAGGGGGTCAGGATCCTGGGTGCGGGAGGTGGGGCCCAGCCCACCCAGGCCCACACTTACTGTCAGTGCAGCTTCTCCCTTCTCCCCACGGGGGCCGGCGGGCCCTGGCCGCCCCTACACACAGTGGATGGGACCGGGCTGTGACCTCTGATCTTAGGGACGCCAGAGGTCACCCCAGTCTCCAACAATAAGCCCAGGAATCCCCACTCACCTGCTCTCCTCTCTCTCCAGGGGTCCCAGGGGCTCCAGGGGCACCCACCACTCTCTCTCCGGGGGGGCCTCGCTCACCCTATCAGACGCAAGGACGAAGTGAGCAGTCAGAGGCAGTGGAGGTCAGAAGTCGGGAAAGTTGGAGATCATAGGTTCAGAGATTGGTGCAGGGGTACTGGGGATAGGTTGCAGGGTCAGAGGTCAGTGAGGTTGGAAGGTTCAGGGAGGTTCAGGGGTCAGGAGTTAGAGTCAGAGTTCTTTACCTTCTGCCCCTGAAGTCCTTCAGGGCCTTTGGGACCAACACTGCCAGGTGGCCCAGGGGGACCAGTAGCACCATCACTGCCCCTAGGACCTGGGAAGCCCCCCGTTCCTGGGAGCCCCTGTGGAGATACAGGTCAGGATCAGTGATCAAAGCCCCCAAAGGTGGACACACTTCCAGCAAGTATAATCTCCTTAGCTTGCCATGACCTTGGTCTCAACTTACCCGCTCCCCTTTCTCGCCCTGGTCACCCTTGGATCCTGGCTGCCCATCAAAGCCTCGATCACCCTGAGAATGGAAAGGAGCATGAGAGACTGTCTGTCTTGGCCTCCTCAGCTCAGTGGCCATGAGCCCCTTGGCCTAATGGCCACAATCTTCCATGACCCAAGCACCTATGACCCTACCATACCAGGACCCTCCTTCTGCCGTACTCCCCATGACCCCGACCTTACTGTCATACCCCTTGCCCTGAGTCCACTGACACTCCAGCCTCCCTCACTGACCCCTTAGCCCTGATGCACATCTCCCCACTTCTCCACCTATCATTCTTTAATCCTAAATCCCCACTGTGACCCCAACCCACCCTGAAACCTCAAGACCTACCTCACTGTACCCCCCAATGTCCCAGCCTTCCACAACCCTTTTGACATGAAACCCCCATCACCCCACCATGATCTTCCCTACCCCATTCTGACCCCTTATATCCACTGTTGAGAGACCCCATACCTTGGGACCGATCAGGCCCTCCTTCCCAGGGGCCCCCGACTGGCCCGGCACCCCCGGCTCCCCCTAGAGAAGAGAAAACATGAGTTGGGCCCTGGCCCACCTATCCTCTCCCCGTCCCGGGTGCCCCACACTCACCATATCTCCCTTGCGTCCTGCCAGCCCAGGGCGGCCTGGGGGACCAGCTTCTCCCTACAGGCATCAGGTGGAAGGGTTAGATGTAGGCCCAAGCCCCACAGCTGCCTACATGCCCATCACCTCCTTACCTTATCTCCCTTCTCTCCGTCGAGGCCACAGGCTCCCTTTACCCCTCGTTCACCCTGCAGGGGGAAAAAGCAGGAAAAGTGACTTCCAGATACCTCACCCTATAACTCCTTGACCAGATAACCACTTTCCAAATCGTCCTCCGACACTCTAATCTCTGACCTTCCAACCCCTAACCTACACCCCTCATTCAACCCCGTATGCCTCAACATCTGACCCCAGATACCTTGCCCTCCAACATTAGCCACCCCCCCCAACCAGGAAAAACCCCCAGCCCCTTCCCACCTTGAGGCCCCGTGGACCCATGAAGCCAACATCTCCTTTGTCTCCTCGGACACCAGGGGCTCCGTCCTTTCCTGGGAATCCCTAGTGGGGAGAGGGGTCAATATGAAGTCAAGGAAGTCAGGGGGATCCAGGGGGAATCACTCTGGATGAGAGGAACAAGGAACATCATGGGGTGAGAGTCACTGTTGGAGGCCAGAGCCACCGGAAGGGCAGGGCTTTCCAGGGGTGGGGTCACCATGGGGATGGGATCATCACAGCAGTTACTGGGAAGGTGGGGGCCCCAGGCAGCATGAGGACACCATGAGAACACCAGTCACTATAAGGTTAAAGGCCACCACAAGAGGACGGGGGCCGCACGGGACAGGGCATCTCTGTGGGAGTAGGGGCATCTTACCGGGTCACCTGGGATCCCTGCGGCACCAGGCTCACCCTGTGGGAAGCACAGATGGGGGAGCCCCTCAGTGTGACTGTCCCCCCATGCCACTCGGGGACTCTCAGGCCGCACACAGATCCCATGTGAACACACACGTGGCCAAGAGTGAGGGAGGCTGGAAACCCTCCAACGTTCAGAGGACACCCACAAGACAGATGTGTGGTTCTGGGTCTGTGCCTGGGGTGGGGCTGACCTTGGGTCCCGTAAGTCCACGAGCTCCCAGCAACCCGGCTGAACCCTTGTCACCAGGCTCTCCTTTGGGGCCCTGTGGGTGTGACCGGGAGAGGGACACAATCAGGACCAGACAGGGCTGGAGGCTTGGAGTATGACTGGAACATGCCTGGTGAGGAGAGCCAGCCAGTGCGGCTCCCACCCACCACTCCCAATGTGGCTCATTTTTCACCCCAGGCCCTCAGATCCCTGCCTCTCCCTCCTACCACAGGGTCCCTAAACCTACTTGGAGTACCCCTGACACCTGAAAAGCCCCTTGTCTGTTGTTTCCAGAGGCCCTCTCCTTGAGCTACATTCCACAGAGCTCCCTGGTGACCTCACATGGAGGTCCTCAAGCCCTCCGGAGAGCCCGCATCCTCTCAGCCATCCCACAGAGTCACTACAGCCTACTGAACCCCCTCCTCTCTGGCCCCCCCAAAAGCCCCCCATCCTCCCCTCCTATCCTCACAGACCCTCAGTAGAGCCCCCATAGCCCACAGAAGTCGTCTCCTGACCCCATACAGAGCACCCCACCCTCTTCCCTGTACCTTCTCTCCAGGGTTCCCACTCTCTCCACGAGGTCCTTTGTCACCATCTATGCCTGGAGGCCCTCGTTCACCCTGGGTCAAGTGTCAGAAGTCAGGCTCAGGGGCTGGAGGGCCCTCACCATCTGAGTTTGAGCTCTCAGATCCCCTGGCCCAGCCCCCAGAGGAGCCCCTCCCACACCCAAGAGAGACCCGGTCTGTATACGTGGGCCAGATCTACTCACCATGTCCCCCTTGGCACCGCGTGGCCCTGGAGGCCCCACAGCTATGGCTGCATCACCCTGAGTGGACAGGGGGCAGTCAGAGGAGTCAGGAGCACCCTTAGTCCCTGCCTCTGCCCTTCCCTGTACCCACACTCACCTTGTCACCCTTCAGCCCTGAGGCTCCGGTGTCACCCTGTTGGGTGGAAGAGTGTGAATTTCTCCAAACCAGAGGAGTTCTGAGTCCTGAATTATAAGATCTAGCCCCACCCCACTCACCCCAGGGGTCTTTTCCCCCATGTTCTTACCTTCTCCCCACGCTCCCCCCGACTGCCCGGGGGCCCCTGTATGAGAGAAGACAATAGTGAGCTAAGGGAATTTGGGGCCATTAGTGGGGAGACCGCTCAGGGGGCAGGGGAGGACCAAGGAGCCCCAGGGGGATAGGAGAGCGGAAGGACCAGAGAGTACAGAAGAAGACCCAGAGGGCTACAAAGAGTGTCCCAAGGGCACAGAGGGGACAGGCAAGGGACCAACGTCACACCACTGGCGCTTTTCCCAAGGGGACCCACCGTGAGTCCTCGGGGTCCTTCCTGGCCGGGACGGCCATCTTCACCCTGGATGGTGACATTAAGTTCATTGACTCAGAAGTCAGAAATTAGAGGTGAGAGCTGTGATAAAGGGAGCCGCGGCTGCAGAGCAGGACATACATACCCGGACACCTGGCTCCCCACGCTCGCCACGGGCCCCAGGCAGACCTGCTCCAGGGTCTCCCTGGAGATCAACAGGATACCAGGGTTATGCGAGAGGAATCAGTGGGGGACAGAAGGTCAAGGAAGGTCAGAGGGGGACAGATAGGGTGACGGGGGTCAGCGGAGGTGGGAGGGGGTGACAGGGATCAGTGGAGGTGGGGCGTAGTGACGGATACAGGAGAGCCAGCAGCTTGTCCCATCTACCTTGTCTCCTTTGAGTCCAGAGGCCCCGGGTACTCCCTGTGGGCAGAGTAAGGTGAGGGTACTGTGCCCCTCAAAGGCACACACACATACCCAGCTACGCAGTGTGTCCCAGTCCCCACATGGACAGACTCCAACACACAGCAATCAGACACCTGGGATGTTAGGGCACTTCTACTCACCGTTGACCCTGGTGGTCCAGGTGGCCCTGAGGGACCTGGGGCTCCCTCTCTCCCTGGGAGACCTGCCAGACCCTACCAGAACAATGAAGCAAAAGAGGCAGAGGGTGACTTGGGGACCTTCCTCCCCTTTGGCTCCTCCAACACTGGGAGCCCCCGAGGCAGGGCCTGGGCCCCCTTCTCCTCCTCACCCGCTTGCCCACTACCAGAGTCAGAGGTCCTGAAGTCACAAAGTCCCCACATGCTGCTTTCAGCACGCTTACCCGCTCTCCACTGGGGCCTGGCTGACCCATCTCTCCTCGAGGGCCTGTCTGACCAGGGAATCCGACAACACCAGGAGCACCGGGGGGACCAGGGGGACCCACATCTCCCTGGAACCGAGATAGCAAAGGGAGGAATAGTGCCAATGGGACTCCTTCCCAGAACTAGCCCCCGAATGCCCTCTTTTTCACCTTTCCAGGGACTTCCCTGCCCACCGCCCACAGCCCACCACCGGTGATGGGGCATTGACTTACCTTCAGACCTAGAGGACCAGCTGGCCCAGGGGGGCCCTGGACCCCAACTCCTGCGTCACCCTTCAAGGGAATGAGGGGTCAGCTGAGGCCTGGGGAGTCTCAGGAGCGTAGCCTCCCGCAGGGGCACCTTAGGTACACATACCTTACTCCCCTTGAGTCCCGGAGTCCCTTTGTGACCCTATAAAAGCAAAGTAAACAGTACTTGAAGGGAGGAACATGAATCCAGAGCTGAGACATGGCCCACGGCCCCTCAGATGTGCTCATGGAGACGTGGGACTCAGACAGGTACAGAAGGATTGAATCCTAGGAGCTCAGAGGTGACCACAGACTCGTGAGGGCACAGACGGAGGGAAGCTCAGATGTGACCACAGATACAGGGGAGTTCAGGCGTGACTACAGACACGTAGGCTCACACAGGAGCACAGGCTTAGGGACCTCGGATGTGAGCACAGACTCACGGGAGATCCCAGGATCACCCCAATGCAGGAACTCAGAGCCACCCCAGCCCCGGGAGCTGAGACCTGGAACTCGGAGGGACGGGGGACAGGGGAAGCATGGCAGGTGAGCAAGGAGAAGCCCCCAGGAACTGTGCTGTGTCCTGAGACCGGGGGCCGTGGACAGGCAACCACACACATGTGCTCAGGCACACTGAGGAGCAGGAGACGGGGAAGAGGCACCAGAAAGCAAAGACGTGCCCCACTCCCTGCAGGAGCATGGAAGCCAAGAGGCTTAATCCCTGTGTGCTCCCAGGAGCAGGAGCCTGAATGCTGGAAGGGGCACAGGCCTGGGAATGGTGCCTCTGGTCCACAGCTGCATTCCTCCTCCCAAGGTCAGACTTGCCCGGACCCCAGACTCACATCTTCCCCAGGGTCTCCAGGCTCCCCTGCACGGCCAGCTTCACCCTGCACAGAAAGGGCGGTAAGGGGGTCTAGCCACCCAACCTGGCGCCCCTTGACCCAGCCCTCTGGCCCTTGGGCCGGGCCCACCTCACCTTCTCACCCCGAGGCCCTGGCAGTCCTCGGTCACCTTTGGCCCCCTGTAGAGACAGGGGACAGGCGGCAACATGGGCATTAGGGTCATAGAAAGACGACACTCAAGGAAGGAGGCATGAGGCCCGGGGTCAAATGTGACACATATTATGGAAGCCGAGGGTCACGAGGATGAGTGAACAGTGCTGTCGGAGGCTCCACACTCACCGGCTCTCCCACCAGGTCTCCCGCGAGGCCTCCGGGCGCTCCCTGATGTGGGACAAGGGTCAGTGGGATGCCTTGGCCTCCAGCACTTGGCCCCTCCCCCCAGACCTCCTGCACACTCACCTTCTCTCCCTTTGCTCCAGGGAGCCCGACTACAGCCTGTGGGGAATGCCCAGTGAGTCATCTCACCTCCTGCCTTCTCCCCGGCCCCACCCTGCCATCCTGGATGGGGGCCGGCATAGACACAGTGAGGTACAGAGGGGCAGGGGCACGATCACCTGTCCAGGAGCCCCCATGGGTCCAGGCTCTCCTTTAGGTCCAACAGGGCCAGGCAGACCTGGTGACCCCTGCGACAGAGCAGTGTGAAGATCTCAGGGCCTCCCCACCGCCCTGGCCCTGCTGTCCTCACCCTTCGGGCGCAGGACAGGGCCCCATCACAGGCCTGAAGCAAACTCCCCCAGGACACACACCGGCACGCCAGGAGCTCCTCTGTCTCCATCTTTTCCACCGGCACCATCACGACCTGGGGCTCCTGGCTTTCCCGTCTCCCCCTGAGAGGGAGGAGCTCTGTCAGGGGCCTGCCCACAGACTCCTGACCCCTGGAGCACGGCCTCGACCCCCAGGACTCACCACTTGTCCAGGCAAACCTGGCGCCCCCTGAGGACCCTGAGGGAGACAAGTCAGAGGTGAGGGGGACATGGGAGAACGTGGGACCCAGAGGGCAGGACGTGGTGTCCCCGCAGGATCCTCACTCACCACCAAGCCTGAAGGCCCAGGAGGGCCAGGAAGTCCCACAGCTCCAGTGGGTCCAGGCAGACCCTGGGAGAAGAAAGAGCTCACGGCAGGGCCAGCCAACCCCACCTGGCTCCCTGTGGCTCTCACCCAGGAGCTGGGCCACTCACCCGTCCCGGTGGTCCCGTCTCTCCAGGTTCCCCCTGCCAAAAACCCAGAGACTGCATCACCCTCAGAAGGACAAGAGGCTCCTCAGCCCCTGTCCCTAAGCAAAGCCCCATGGATGGGACACCGTGGTGCTCAGCCCCACTGCAGAGTGACAACATCCCAGGGCACTGGCAGATGTTACCCTGGTGTGGACACGGCCCGCACACACCCACACTCACCTTCAGGCCAGAAGGACCCTGGGGTCCTGCGGGGCCAGCAAGACCCTAGAAAAAAGTATTAAGAGCAGGGGGCAGGGGTCAGAGTTATCTGCCCGGGCTCGGGGATTCACACAAACAAGGCCTGGCTCATCAGTGGGGACCAAGCCCAGCCCACCCCCAACAGGCTGTAGTCTCCTGTGACTCACCGGGGCACCGGGTGGCCCAGGGTCTCCATGGCCACCCTGATGGAGAGAGAAAGAGTCTGATGAGGGGGAGCCAGTCCCACCCGACCAGGGAAACTAAGGCACTACTGCCCCCTGTGGGATGGGGTAGGATGGGGGCAGGAGTGGGGGGAGGAGGAGTCTAAGATACTCACCACTGGGCCAGGGGTTCCCCTCGGACCTTGCAAACCCTGGATAGAAAAGGGGGCTGCTGAGCCTCAATCTGGGCCTCACTTGGGCCTGTCCCCACCCTCTGGAGGCCTTTGTCTAGGGAGCTCACTTGCAGGCCACCCCCCCCAACACCCAGGCATAGATCACCCCGCACCCAGGGACTGCCCCTCAGGGATAACACATACTGGCCTAAACACACACACACACACACACACACACACACACACACACAGATGTCACGCATCTTCACTCACCCCCCGGGCTCGCAGGCACGACACCCTTGTCACTAGTGACACGCGCCTGGAGCGGCCAGCACACGGCAAAGAGGAGCTATTCCCAGCGGCCTGGGCCAGGCTGCGCCCGCCACCACTTACCGGCTTCCCTTCGGGTCCCGCCACACCACGCTCTCCTGGTAGGCCCTGGAGAGAACAGATTTAAGGCTATGCTGTCCCTCTTTGTTCCCCCATCCCAGCTTCCCCCAGACAGTCCCAGGCAGTGCAGACTTCAGTCAGACCACACTGTAAGCGCCCCGGGCTGGCCCAGGGGTGGCCTGTGGTGCAGACTCACCAAGCTGCCATCGAGACCCCTCTGGCCAGGCTCTCCCCGGTCTCCCTTGAGGCCTGGCACACCCTGTGAGCAGAAAGGCATGTCCTGAGCCCCCCGTCACTGCTGTGTGCCCACGTACACACCACCCCTCGGGTGCTCCCAAAAAGGAGGGGGAAGCACGGTGGTGGGGGAGGCCTCACCCTGTCTCCCTTGGGGCCTTGGTCGCCGTCACTGCCTGGCTCCCCCTGTAGGGATGACAGGTCAAGCCAGGCCTCGGTGCCAGGGCAGGGGGTGGCTCCCCGACTGATCCCATGCACTGACCTTTGCGCCCTTGAATCCAGGGGGTCCTTGCACTCCAGAGAGTCCAGGACCTGGTTCCTCCACGGTCACCTACACACACAAGGTCACAAGGGAGAGAGGCATCTGTCACAGAGGCATGGAGGGGTCATCGTCGCTCACAAGATCCCACAGGAGTTTGGGTCAGTGACACCACATGGAGTTTCTGGGGCCTGAGTTAATGGTGGCCTCCTGGTAACAAGAGTTACAGGCCTAGGGTAGGGCTGGGCTGATCACCTTGGGGCCAGGGGGGCCGGGAGGTCCAGGGAGGCCAGGAGTGCCGTCTCTGCCCTGTGGAGAAGAAGGAAATGGCAGGGCTGCCCCAGCAGATTGCCCAGGCAGTCCCACCGCTAGAAGCCATCCCAGCTCACCTGTTCTCCACGTTCTCCTTTCTCTCCCCGTTCTCCCTGAGATGCAAATAGCAGGTTGGGAGCCATGTCCGTGGGAAGTCCAGCTCCTCCTGGGCCCGCACCCCCAGCCCTCCCGGTTAGCCCCACTCACCCTCTCTCCTGGCCTGCCTGCCTCCCCCGTGCCCCCAGCCGGGCCTGGGAGCCCAGGAATGCCAGGCTTTCCAGGCTCCCCAGCAAGGCCCGGAGGTCCAGGGGGGCCCCTTTCCCCAAGGGCCAGGCCTGGTGGCCCCTGAGGGCCAGGGTCTCCGCGATCTCCCTTCAGCCCACGTTCTCCAGAAAAGCCGATACGGCCCTGGAGGAACAGAAGAGTGAATGTCGCTAGCTCTGCAAGGACGCTGTCCCCAGGGCGCCCCCGCCAAGCCGTGGACACACACCTCCTTGCCCGGGGGGCCCCGCTCGCCTGGCTCCCCCTTAGGGCCACGGCGTCGTTCAGGCATGGGCAGGAAGCTGCCGGAGCTCTCATCCCAGGTCTCCACGATCTCCCGCAGGGCAGACGTCTGAGTGATAGCAAGGTGTTGGGGAAACAGGGTCTGTCCCTACAGCCACCCAGGCCTCCCGCTCAGCCAAGTGGGCCCTACTAACCCTGTGGGGCTCCCACCTGCCCCCACTCCCAGCCCCCAAACAACCTACCTTGATGCCAATAGTTTCCAGCAACCGCTCCACATTCTGGGGACACAAGCTGGGGTGAGGGGCAGCCCTCAGAGAAGCCTCCATACCCTCTTCCTCTGGCCCACAGGACCCTTTAGCACGGGTTGAGGCAGCCCGAGGCCCTGAAAGCCCCTCCCTGGCATGTTCCCATTGCCTGGCTTTCCGAATCCCAGCAGAGCAGGGGACTGAGGGCAGGGGACAGAACCCATGGGGCCTCGTGGCAAGGGGGAGGGGAGAGAGGCGGCTTCCTCATGCATGTGGATAAGTCAAGGACCAGGTCCTGAGCTTCACTCACCCCCACGCTCCCAGGATCTCCTCTCAGGCCACGCTCTCCAGGGAGGCCCTGGAGACACCGAGAGATAAGCTGCTGGACCCCGTTTCTGGGGGGACTGTGTGTACGTAGGTGGGAGCTATGGCTACCTGGCACGTGAAAAAGGTGGGGACCTCACCTGTTCCCCTTTGGGTCCAGTCTCCCCACGGTCACCCTGAGAACAAAGAATGATCAGGTGGGAGGAGTGCCCCAACCCCGCTCAGCCCTCATCACACCCCCGACCCACCAAATGCACACTCACCTTGGGGCCCATGTTTCCCGGAACCCCAGGAAAACCCTGAGATAGGACAGAACACAAAGTGGTCACACAGGACCATGGCATCCCAGGGCAGTATCAGGTGGGAACATAACGGTCCCTGTTGCGCCCAAGTCCTAGAACACCCCTTCTGCATACTCACCTGGCCGGAGGGGCCCACTTGCCCTGGGAGGCCTGGGGGGCCCTGGAGTCCAGGGCTACCAGGAGCTCCACGCTCACCCTTGGGACCATCGTGACCCTGTGGAGGAGGCAGCCAGGATCAGGACCCTGAGACCCCAGAAAAGAGTGGAGCCGTATACCGCAGAGTCAGGGTCAGGCATCAGATTGCAGAATACTCCAGCACTCACTTCTCTCCCAGGGGCGCCAGAGTCTCCCTTCTCTCCCTAAGGAAGACAAGAGCACTTTAGACAGGGCCCTCATCTGAGGCCAGAACAGACTCCAAGTGAGGGGCCTTACCTTCCTTCCATCTTCTCCAGGGTCCCCGGGTTCTCCCTGTGGGCAGAAGATTCACATCAGCCCCAAGATTCCCTGGCTCGGCTGGCCTCCGATGACTGTATGTCTGTGCCTGTAGTTCCAAGCCTCTGTGGGCAGGGCCTGGGACCGTCTGCGTAAGCTGCAGCACAAGGGAGGGCGTGCCTACGGGGCCCTGCTCACCTCACAGGTAACTGCCCATGGCCTCTGTCTCTGGCTTTCTAGATGTAACTCCACATCTATGCGTCTCTGGGTGTGTGTGTGTGTGCGTGTGTGTGCGTGTGTGTGTGTTAGCACGTGTACCCACGCATGGGTCTGTGTGTCCTGGCAGGTGACACTTAGTAGGTGTCTCAGTCTGTCTGCATATCTTCACCCACGTCTCCACATGGGCATATACGTATATACACAGAATGGACGTGTGTCCGTATGTCCCAGTATCCACCAGCAAGTCTTGTGTGTGTCTCAGTATGTGTGACCATATGCGTGTGAATGACTGTGGACATAAATGCACGTGTCACACGCCAGGCCCTTAGACGTGAGTCTCACCATACTTCAACACAAGTCCTCATGTGGCCCAGGCTCCACAGATGTCTTCGCACGTTATCTGGGCTGGGTGGAGGTGTCTGCGTGTCAACACGGCTCCAAGTCTCCCTGAATGTGGCTTCATGCCAGTACGTCTACACCTCTCACTCTGTGTCCGTGGCTCCTCGCCTGTGCCCGTGGCTGTGCGTTTCAGTACGTCTGGGCATCGACTGTCAGTCCATTGGGGCACCAGTCTACACAGCCGCGTGGCTCACTGTGTCTGTGACCGGCTGGGCACCGGTTGGCGCAGCTGCAGGGCTCACGGTCTGCGAGGCTGTGTGCGTGTGCACACGGGCGTGTGCTTCAGAGAATACGTGTGGGTCCGGGCTAGGTATGTGGGTGTGGACACGTCTCAACAGCAGTCTGCGTGTGTGGCCCGTGGGTAGCTGCACATGTGTGTACGCGTGTGCTGGCGTTTCTCAGCACGTGTCCCTGCGTCTGCTCTGGACACTCACGTTTTTCCCATTCAGGCCAGGCTTGCCGTCCTCTCCTGGCTTTCCCTGTGGGAACAGATCATTGATCAGGAGTCAGGGCCCGGGAGAGGGCAGTAAGGGGGCACAAGGGTACCATAAGATAGAATATGCAACTCTTGAACTCAGGATCCTGCATTCGAGCCCCACATTGGGGGTAGAGGTGACTTAGATTACTTAAAAAAGTAAGTAAATAGGGGCGCCTGGGTGGCACAGTGGTTAAGCGTCTGCCTTCGGCTCAGGGCGTGATCCCGGCGTTATGGGATCGAACCCCACATCAGGCTCCTCTGCTATGAGCCTGCTTCTTCCTCTCCCACTCCCTGCTTGTGTTCCCTCTCTCGCTGGCTGTCTCTATCTCTGTCAAATAAATAAATAAAATCTTTAAAAAAAAAAAGTAAGTAAATAAATAAACTTAAAAAAAAGGTACCATGAAAGCTCAGTCTCACCTGGGCTCCAGGGGGGCCAGGTGGGCCAGGGGGGCCATGTTCTCCTCGGAGGCCCGGCAGGCCCTGGAAAAAGTCTTTGCTAGGACTGAGAGAGCCACTGAGAGAGCCCCTGAAGCCCACCCATGGACTGGGGAGGACCCCACTAAGATCCTCCTTGAGGGTAGAGACCCCCTAAATTTGGAGGTTTCATTGAGATCCCCTGAGGCAGAGACCCCATTGTTTAGGGGTCCCCTGCTAAAACTCCCCAGGGAAGAACCCCCAGGACTCGGGGGACCTACTAAGGCCCCCAAGGCAAAGAAGGTCAGAGAGCTGGACCCTGCTAAACCCTGTCTGCCAGGGACTGAGACCATCCCAAGCACCCGGCTGGACCAGCTCCCCTTGCTCCCACGGATGCTGCAGTGTGATGACCGGACTGCAGTTCACGCTGGATCCCTGAGCCACCCTCCAGCCCAACATCTCCCCTCACTTACGTCTCTCCCTGGGTCTCCAGCTTTGCCTGTAGCACCCTGAGGAGAGACTCAAAGTCAGGGAGTCTGCAGTGACCACGGGGTCGGGAGCACCGCCCACTGTCACGGCCACTAGTTCCTATGAACTCAGGGCCTGCAAGGCATTAACACCCTCCGCCCAGCCGGGTTCCCCGGGAGAAGATACAAACACCCCATCTAGCTCCAGAGCTCATCAAGACCAAGAAGACCCAGGTGAGGTGGGAGCCATGTGAAGAGGGAAGGGGAGGGCGGGAGCAGGCGTGACCATCACGACTCACATGCAGCCCAGGGGGGCCAGTGGCTCCTGGTTTCCCATCTAGCCCACCACGGCCGTCCAGACCAGGTGGACCCCGGTCACCCTGAGGAAGACAGAGAGGTAAGAGGCCTCATGAGGATAAGACAGACCTAAGAACCTGGCTCACGGCTGAAAAACCTCCCTGCCCTCTCACCTTCTCTCCTGCTGGGCCTCGGACACCTGGGTCCCCCTGGAGGGAACAAGGTCAGATGAGAGGTGAGGGTGGGGGTGGGACTGAGGTTGCTAGGGCAAAGAGCATCACTCACCTGAGGGCCTGCGGGCCCCTGAAGTCCGCTGACACCCTGAGGATAGGAGGAGAAGAAATCAGACCAGGCCTTCCCAGCCCTACACTTCCTCAGAGGACCAACCACACTCACCCTTTCCCCAGAGGCTCCAGGGGGGCCCGGGTCACCCTTGGGTCCTCGAGGACCTTCCTGTCCACGGTCCCCAGGCTCTCCCTGTGGCAGAGACAAGCTTGTTGAAGGAACAGCCCTAGGGCCGTAGGCATGCCTGTCATGGAGGCACTGGGATGTTCCTGTGCTCCGAGCCTCACTCCACCCACAGACCCTGATACCTTCTCTCCAGCTCTAAGTCCCGGGTCCACCTGTGGGGGGAATGGCCAGTGAATGACTCAACAAGGGGCAATGGGGCCAGTGAGGGGCTATGGGATCAATGGAGCTCTCAGGAGGCCATAGGAGAAATGGGAGTCAGTAGAAGGGATGAAGGGACACCACGTGGTGCCAACAGGGCCAGGCAAGGGAGATGCAGAGGACCAGACTCAGCTCAACCCTTACCAGCCGTCCAGGGAGTCCTGGGGGACCCTGGAGAAGGAAATGATTATGGTCAATAGGAGCCCTGAGGTCCCAGGGCATGACTCAGGTTTGCCCCAGGCTCAACTCTGCTCCCAGATTCCCTGAAGCACCCCAATGCCAACCCCCAGAAGGCAGGTCAGGCCCGGAGGTGGCCATCAGTGCTCCCCACCTTGACCCCCAGGCCCCTTGTGTGATCACTGACCAGACCAAACACTGGAAATCTGCATCCCTCCAGAGCCCAGGACACTGGCACTACTCACCGGCTCCCCACGGTCCCCCTTGGGTCCAGATGGTCCAGGGCTGCCCTGCAGAAAGTCAGGGCGTCAGGGTCACTCAAGATAGGTGGCAGTTTCAGGGAGTTTGGGAAACAAACTAAGGATCCGTGGGGATCCTGGTGGCCTTTGGGGGTTGTGATGAAGGGGTGACAGGGGATTGTGAGGATTTAGCATTGCAAGGTTGGGATGGCAGGAGCAGGGGCTGGGAACTGGATGGTCGAAGTTGGGGTTTGGGGTCGGGGTTAGGACTCACATTTCGTCCATCCTCTCCAGGATCTCCTTGGTCTCCCTTCTCACCTACAGGCCCCCGAGCTCCAGGTGCCCCCTGGGAAGAGCAGCTGGCCTAAGACAGGCCCTCCCAGCATTTTTCAGGTTTCCCATGACCCCCCCCCCAATACTGCCCCAGGTTCCTCATCACCTCCAAATCAGGCCAGAGTTTCTCATCACACCATGCCTCCCTCCAGACTCTCCAGCACCCCCTTACTTCACCCTGCCAGCCTCACCCGAAGGCCACGCTCGCCAGCTTTTCCAGGCAAACCTGGGTCACCCTGGTGATGGAGAGAAAGCCACACTGAGCAGGTGTGTTGGACTCAAACTGACTCAGGGAGAAGGGGCAGAGAAGGGCCTGGCACCAGCTGGACAGTAGGCGGGGGAATGGACCAGATGACCAGGTGGAGCCCCCAGGCCAGTGGGATCCCAGTTCAAGGCTAAAGGCTCAGAAATCACAGTGGGAAGGAGTCTCACCGGGGGGCCCTCGTCACCTTTCTCTCCAACTTCACCCTGTGAGACAGGACAGTCAGCCCTGGTTCCCAGATCCCCCAAGATGCCAACAACACCCTACTCCCCTGTCCCCCGTCAGGAACTCCCCCAAGTCCAGCTTTCTTACATCTCGTCCTCGGGGGCCAACAGGTCCAGAGGGGCCAGGCCGCCCAGAGTCCCCCTTCTCTCCAGGAGGCCCCGAGTCACCCTGTGGAGGAGACAGAAGTGAAGGGATCGGGATGCAGGTAGCAGCCAACCCTGGGGGCGGTAACCCCAGGAACCTCGAGGTTACTCAAGGTCACAGTTACTCACCGGGGGTCCTGCTCTGCCCGTGAGGCCAATGGGACCCTGCAGGGTGTGGGGGGGGTACAGGACTTAGTTGGGGCTCCCAGGTACTACCTTATCTCTTTCTGTCACCCTCCCTAGTCCCATTTATTCACCCGGTCTCCAGGATCTCCCTTGGGGCCAGGGTCTCCAGGAAGAACCAAGCCAGGTGGGCCCTGTGGTGGAAGGATCAGAAGTCAGGGAGCACAACCTTCACCTGCCCTACCCCCTAGACACTTTCCCTTCGCTTACCCTTTCCCCTTTGACTCCTGCAGCTCCTCTGGGCCCAGCAGGCCCCACATCTCCCTGGAGGTGACAAAGACCATCAACCATCAGCATCAGCCCCAGGCTCCATGACCCCTCCCCTGCGACCTAGCAATCATGCCACAACCCTTTGCCCCCCAGGGGCCTCCAGGCAGGCCCTGTGACCTTGACCTCAAGCCTATGTCAGCCTCCTTTCACTCTTGCCAGAATTACCTTCTCTCCTTTGGCCCCGGCACCGTCAGGTCCCTGAAAACAAACAGGACAGACACGCTTGGCCCCACCTGGGGACGGCAGTACTATGTGACTGACTGGGGATGGGGTAGTATCGTACTGCAAGTCATAGAGCTCGGTCTCTGTCCAGAGGTCCCAGAGTCATGGCTGGGAGCTGGGGCAGGGGTTACATGGAGCTCGTGACCTGTGTGACGGTCACAGGTGACAGCCAGGAGCCAAGAGATGTGTTATAGCATAACGAGAGTCACAGAGCTCTTAGCCTGCCCAGGGCCCCAAGGTTACAGGGTCCCAGCCCGGCACCCTGGTCTACAGGCAGGCCAGTGTGCAAGGAGCTGCACTGCGCCCAGAGCCCCATCCTCCCTTTGCTCACCACTGCAGGGTCCCCAGGGCGACCAGGCTCCCCCTGTGGAAAAAGAACAGAGGCAGGGATGGGTCAGAGACCCACCTGGGAACCAAGGGCCTGGTGTCCCACCTGCCACGATCCCTAGTACGGGGCTGTGGGGGGAGAGGACCAGCCCCCAGGCAATGACCCACCTTCTCTCCTCGGCGGCCAGCAGGTCCCGGTGGCCCCTGCGTGTGGAAAAGGTGTGAAGCCAGAGTGGAAGGAATACATGAAAAGCCCTCTCCCGGTCCCACTACAGTCACAGACTCACTTCAGGCCCCTCAGCTCCCGGACGTCCAGCCACTCCAGGCAGCCCCTGGGGAAGAAGAGAAATGCTGGTCCGAGGGAAGGGGGCAGGGAGATCATGGCAAACAAGGGCTAGAGGCTGTGAGGGTGCTGCAGAGAGGGCACGGAAGGCCAGGATTCAGGTGGCAGGGGTTGAAGTCAGCGGGACGCCAGGTCAGTGGCAGTCAAGGTCAGCTCAGCAGGGTCAGGAAGTTAAAAGCATGTACCGGGCTTGAGGGTTAGTCTGCACCAGCAGAAGTCATGTGAGGAGAGGTGGAGGGGCAGGGGGAGTCAAGCATGAGAAGTCAGAACCAGGAAGGGGCACGGACCTCGAATCAGCTGGGCACTGGCACTGGGGTCAGAGGGCTCACCTGGGGTCCCACTGGGCCAGCGGATCCACGTTCACCCTGATGGAACAGAACGGGTCAGAGCTGAGTCTGGTCCCAGACCCTCTGGGGCCCCGAGAGACCCCTCGGCTGCACTTACCTTCTCTCCAGTCTCACCCACAGCTCCTTTCAGTCCTCTGTCACCCTAAGGGGAGACAGATAGGAGAGGTGCCTTGACTGTCAAACCCCAGAGAGGGTGTCTCAACCTCTAGCCATCCTGCCCCTGAAACCAGAACCTCTGACCTGCTGAGAACCCTCATCTCCTGATCCCCCCACCTCCCCCAAACCTATAGCGGTCCCAGCGAGTCATGTCCCACACCTGACCCCCTAAAATGGCTCTTACTTTGGGGCCAATGTCTCCAGGAGGTCCTCGGAGGCCCTAGAAGGGGTTCAGAGGTTTGGGTTTGGGCATAAGGATAGCAAAGAGAGTGGAAGGCTGCGGGAGCTGTGGCCACCCCTCAGAACCCTCGCCCCCTATACTCACCCGCTCACCTGGGCTCCCAGGTTGTCCTGGGAGGCCTGGGGCTCCGTCCTCACAGTCACCCTGAAGGAGAAACAAATGAGTAGAAGACCCAGCCCCCACCCCACCCCTGCCCCAGTACTCGGGTCAGGCTTCCTACCTTTTCTCCTTTCTGTCCAGAGGGGCCAACAGGGCCTTGGGGTCCAGGGCTTCCAGGAAGACCCTTAGGGAAAGTGGGTAAAAATGTGAGCCCCAAACTGCAAGGCCCAGCACCCACCCACTTCCCAGCAGAGCCCCAGCCCCAGTATCCACACCCCTGGGCATGACCCCAAGTTCCCCAGCAGAGCCTCAGGGCTCCCTCACCGGCAGCCCAGGCTCCCCTGGAGCGGTGCCACCATCACCTGATCCTGGAGGGCCCTGAGAGAGAACAGCAGGTCAGGCGATGGCCAAAGGGAATCAGATTCCAAGCCACCCCAGGACACCTTGCCCCTCACTTACCCGCTCCCCACGATCGCCTTTGTCACCCTGAAAGACAGATCATGGCCCCATGTCCCTGGACTATACCTCTACTCCCCAATATATAGGGGAAAATGAAGGTCAGGGGGACAAATTGGATTACAAAGGTCATGGAGGAACTGAGGAGTCACAGGGGACTAAGGGGTCACATGGGGTCAGAGCGACCAGTAGGGGTTGTATGGGTTCAAATGGGGTCACTAGGTCACTGGATCACAAGGAAGTAATGAGACCACACGGGGGTCATGTTGTCACCTTCACAGCTGTTCCAGGAAGTCCTGGGGGACCACGGGGTCCTGGGTCCCCCAGTGGGCCACGGGATCCAGGGAGGCCCTGACAGAAGAGACCAAGTATAAAGTACACCCCCATAGACCCCTACTCCCACCCTGCCTCCCGCTGGTCCCCCACCACACATCCCTTGCCCACACATGTCCTGGAACTTACTGGAGGTCCAGGGTCCCCTTTCCGCCCAGGAAGCCCTGGGCCTTCGCCTCCAATGACTTGTCCAGGCTCTCCCTGCAGGACAGAAAGCAGTGGACAAGATTCAGGGTATGGGAGCCTTGAGGTGGGAGAAGCCCCTAGAGGGGCCTCAGTTATTCCTCATCATGCCACAGGCCCTGCACAGTGTCTGGCCTGCTCCTTCCTGGGCCATCCTGACTTCCTTCCTTCCCCCTGCACCTACCGGCTCCCCCTTCGGGCCTCGAGGTCCTCGCTCTCCCTGAGGACAAAATAGAGTAAAGGGTGATGCCTGGGCTCAAGCACCTCTATGCTGCTCCACCCCCGCCGGCCCCCGCCCCACAGAAAGAACTTTGGGAAGACACTGGATGAGCAAAGAAGGGAAAGCAACTTACTGGTTCTCCACGAGGACCAGGCCACCCTGGGGAGCCCTGTTAATGGAAGCGGTCAGGACAGTCAGACCACCCATCCACCCACTCAAGCAAAGAGTCCCACTGTGTGACCTGCAAGGGCAGCGCTTGCTTACCTTTGAGCCAGGGCTTCCGGGAGTCCCAGGGAGGCCAGGGATGCCTGGAGGCCCATCTGCCCCAGGGAAGCCCTGAGGAGGCAAAGAGTTCAGGGCAGGAAGGGACCCTCCCTCCATGCCCCTGGTTTGCTGGAGGAGCCCAGACCCCACAGGCCCCCCAGGTGTCGCTGGGGTGGAGCAATGGGGCAGAGCAGCAGCCCTTCTGAGATAAATGGGGCCTGATCCCAGGCACAAGGGCAATGATGAGGCAGAGGGCCTTCCCTGCCTCTGGGATTTAGAACTTACACCCAGGTTCTCTGGGGGAATTTCAAAACTCCCCTGGCTGCTCTGCTTTAGGCCCTTTCCCAAAATATAGTGTGGTTTATAATGCCCACTTAGGCTTCTGGGAATACCCTGTGGTTCTACCCGTGCTCTTTCCTTCCGTTTCTTGAAAACCCTGAGGACACTTGCAGGAGTGTCTTAGGGGAACCTCAATGGTTTCCACTCACCCTCTCACCCTTTGCAGCGGTACTTCCTGGGGGCCCTTGGGGGCCAGGAACACCAATCCTGCCCTGAGAGGAGAAAGCAGGTAAGGAGGCAGTGTGCCAGTCAGGGAGCAGAGGACAGGTGTGGGGAGGCACTCACCGGAAGGCCAGGGGGGCCAGGAGGCCCAGCTTGTCCTTTCACACCCTAGGAAGGATAATCAGTGAGCCCTGTGCCACCACCAGCTCCCCCCAGCCCCACTGACCTCCAACCATTCTCTGCCTCCAACTAGGGCCACTCACCATCTCTCCAGGTTCCCCCTTCTGGCCCTGGAGAAAGATATGTCGAATGAGGGTCAGAGTGGCCAGCCCCAGGTGTGGCCCTCGCCCGCCCTCTCAACCCTGGACATTTACCTTTGGACAATGCACAGTGCAAGGCTCTGGTTGTGGCTGTGGACATAAGGTCTCCTTGAGGCCAGGCTCTTCTACCAAGAGTCCCCAGACCCCCTCTCCCCTGCCAGCTACCCCTCACTGAGAGGCCCCTTGCAAACCTGGGTGGCCGAACCAATCCGACACAGGGATGTTGCCAAACTACTGACTGCCCGTTCCAAGCTTGGACCATCATCCACAGCAAAGAAAGTCTGGACGGGGTCCGTGCCTGGCACCAAGCGACGCAACTGTTCTGGGTCAGCTCCGGCCTGGCCCAAGATCATCACTTTGAGCCCTATGGAGGGGTCCAGAAGTCTGCATGACAACCCCGCTGGAGCCGGCCCGATTCCCAGGTCCCATCCCCACCAGCCCTACTCCTCACCAGCAGCCTGGGCCTCACGGATAGGGTTGAAGATGTCACCTCTCAAGGGCTCATCTACTAGCAAAACCATTATCCCTGGTACGTGCTGGCGGCGCCCAGGAGCATCCGGCGCTAACAGGTGTCTGTGAGCAGTAACCACAGCGGTGCCTGGGAGAAAGAACATGTCAGAACTCAGGGGCAACCAGCTCCCCGCAGGGAAGCCCCGAGAGTCCATGTCCAGTGCAGTTCCTTACCCAGGTTGTTCCCACTTGGGTCCACGTAGGGGATGTTGCGGATCTTCTGCAGGATGACGCCAGGATCATAGGAGCTGTTCAGCGGGAACAGTGGGGAGGGCCGATGGCTGTAGGACAGGAGGCCAACCTGGGGTGGAGGGGGACAAAGAGCCTGGGGAGGATGGCAAAGCAAGGATGACAGAGCCTGTGGGGGGAGATACGGACCTCAGGGTGTGGGACTAAACTTGAACGCTAGGGAGTCAGCAGTGATGGTAGGATAGGGAGCCAACCAGCAGATGGGGGAGATCTGGAGCCTGGGGGCGGGAGGTGGTGGGAGACAGCCTGGATCGCTGGTAGAGGAGGGAAATGGTAGCTGCTATAAAGCCTGGGACAGGGAAGGGCTGGGATAGGAAGGGGTCTGGCTGCATCTGGGGCCAAACCTGGACCGCCTGTGGCCCAAGAGGCCCAAGTGCAGACACCAGACGCTCCAGGGCTCGCTTTACAGCCTCTGCACGATGAGCATTGTCCTGAGTGGTGTGCAGCAGGAACACCACATCCATCAGGCCATGGGGACACACTGCCAGAAGGGGGCTGAGTTACTGAAGCAACTGGCCCATCTAGCTACCCCCTTAGGCCCCTCCCACTGTGCCCATCATACCTGGGATCTGCGTGACAGAGGCCTCAGGACCCCGTACACCCTCCCGGATGGGTATCAGCGAGAAGGTGTAGGAGATGCCAGGCTCTAGCCCTGTCACCTGCTGGGAGCTCGTGATCCCTGGAAGTGTCTGTGAGGCCCCAGGGATGTCTGCAGAGGATAAAACCTGGTTAAACGGGAGGCCTTCCATGGAGCCCTAACTGCCATCCCACCCCAACCCTGGCCTCCCCTTCACCTTGGCCAGGCCGTCTGAATGGCCGCCAGGACAGGATGTAGCTGGATACTCCAGATACTGGAGTCCAGGCCAGAGTCACTGAGTCAACTGAAGTGTCCACCACACGCAGTTCAGTGCTTGGAACACGGGGTGACTCTGAAGAAGGAATCAAAGACCAGGGATCAGAGTCTATGTCTTGAGAACCCAGAGATCATCTGAGGAGGTTCTGGGGTAGGATCATCTTAGTGAAAGAAGTGTCATAGGAGATCATGCCGGGGTCCCCCCAGGGGCAGGAGTGGTGGTGGTGGGGGGTACAGGAGGAGTCACTAAGGGTCATGGGGTGCAGGAAACCAGGGTGGGTCATCAGTGGGGGAAAGGTCACACCAGGGAAGAGCGGACTCTCTGGGCTAACCAGTGTGTGCAGTCACTTCTGTGGGGGGCCCTTCTCCAGTCGACCCCAAAACACTCAGCCATATGCGGTATAGGGTGGCTGGTTCTAGCCCATCCAGTTCATAGCTGTTGAGATCGGGCCCCAGGATCCGGGACTGTTCCTGGCCACCTGGGGCTGGCATGAGAGTAGGGACCCAAGACACATGGGAGGATGCTACAGACCAGCATTAATGAACTTGCCCACCTCACTGACTGACCCTGCTGACCAGATCCACCCTCCTAATTGATCTTCCCCATTCTCGCTGATCCTGTTCACTTTACTGACCCTGCACGACTGACCCTTATTGATCCCACCCATCTCACTGACTGATTCCGCACACTGTCACTGATCCAGCAGAACCCCCCCCCCACCCCGTCCACTGACAGACTCTGCCCACTCACTGACCTCGCCCATCTCGCCAACCCCGCCCCCACTGGTCCCTGAACTCGCCACCCCATCGGGAGACACCTCTCACCCTCGGGTCGCCAACGCAGACGGAAGCCCTGTGCCCCAGGCACCGGCTGCCACCGCAACCTCAGCGAGTGCTCCCCTCGCTGCAGGACGCGAAGGGTCTCCAGGGCTGGCGGAGCCTCAGGCGCTACAGAGAAAGCACTGGAGTCAGGGAGGCTCCGCCCCCACTGGCTCCTGAGCCAATCCCAGACCAATCCTGGAACGCGCACCTCCCCAACCGACTCCTCTGCCTATCCCAGCCTTCATCCCTCCTTTCCCCTCTTAGCCCGCCGTACATATACCCCGCCCCCAAACCATGCAGGCGACCAATCCAAGGCTCGCCCCAGCCCGAGCTCCGCCTACGTGTAGTGACGACAATGGAGACCGGCGCGCCCTCACGGTCCCCGACAAGTGCAGTCACTCGCACAGAGTAGCTGACTCCGCCTTCGAGGCCCCGTATTTCTGCGGAGTCCGTGTTTCCCGGGAGCACCTGCTGTCTCGTGGGGCCACCTGGGCAGGCAAACATGGGGCAACAGTCGGGGTGGGGGTGGCTTACCAGAGAGGAAATCCCAGCCGTGAGGGACAAGGGCTCGTCAGGGAACCATACCCTCGCTGCGGCCCCAGGCCAGTCTGTAGGCTGTGGCTCCAGTGACCCCCACCCAGGTGACCCGCAGAACATCACTGGAAGCATTGAGGATCTGCAGCTTCGACACACTGCCCACGGGCGCAGGGTCTGGGGGCAGAGGCAGGGTAAGGGGTCAGGGGCCACTGGATGGCTGGCAGAGAACAGGGTGGCAGTGCAAACATGGTCAATGCAGGGAGGTCTGAAGGTCAGCGTGAGGTTAGTATGGACAGGTCAGTGTAGGCAACCTCTGAGAGGGAGGAGGTCAGTGCCCCAGAGTGGGCAGTGTGGAGCAGCCAGGAGGTCGCTGAGGGTGGACCCTTAGTCAATGTGGAGAAGCCACTGAGCAGTGACGGAGAGGGCAGCTGAAGCAGTCAGGAATACACAGTGGGGTGGGGCAGCCAATGACATGTGGTTGCCGGCTGGCCAGGGTCCACTCACCTGTCCTCACAACCACAGAGGCGGGGGTCCCATCCACACCAGCCACATGGGCCCACACACGCACTGTGTACTCAGTATCTGGCTCCAGCCCATCCAGCTCAGCCACTGTGGCCTCTCCGGAAACCAACTGGGATTTCTCTGGACCTGGGAGTGGGAATGGAGGCAGCTCCAGGGCTAGCTAGACTCTGCCCTCCAATGCCCCACCTGGACCCCTAATAAGCCCCCATCCCCCATTCCACCCAGGCCTGCCCCACCCAAAACCCTCCAAAACCTCCAGTCCCCTCCAAAACCCCTGGTCCCCACCATGGCCTGCGTGCCAGGAGATCCTGTATCCTGTTGCACCAGGAACTCTGTTCCAGGCAATGGTGACAGATGAGCTGCTGGTCTGCGTCACATGGACAGTCCTCACTGGGCCCAGTGGGTCTGGGGGGAGAGGCAATGGAGAGTCTAATGGAGGAGGCAGTGGAGGGTCTGATGGGGGAGGATTGGGGGACCATCTAATAGAAGGCTGTGGGAGTCTAGAAGGAGACAGGGATCTGATGGTAGAGGTAGTGAATGGGTCAGATGGGGGAAGAAGTGGGGGTTCTGACAGGAGATAGTGCAGTCTGAGTATGGCAGGTGATAGAAATCTGAGAGAGAAGAGGGTCTGACAGAGAAGATAATAGGGTTCTGATGGAGGTATGAGGAGGCAGTGAGGGGGTCTGACAAAGGGAAAAGTGTAAGCGTAAATCTTAGAGGAGAGTCAGGTGGAGCAGAAAAGGCAGCGGGAGCCTGAGAGACAAGGTAGAAGAAATCTAAGGGCAAAGAGAGTGGGATCTTAGAGGAGACGCAGAGGAATCTGAAGAAGGTGGGGGCTTAAGAGGAGGCAAGGGAGGCCAAAGCAGAAAGCAGGACTCTGAGGGAGAAGGCAGCAGGAATCTGAAGAGGGAGACTGTTCTGAGGCGAAGCAAGGGTCTGAGAGGGGAAGCATGGGGGTCCAAAGGGGCACTAGAGATACATAGTCGAGGGGCTCGTTGAGGCCCTGACCAGTCTGAGCCACGACGACCACAGGGGGACCCTCCTCTCTTCCTCGCAGTGCTGACACAGCCACCTGGTAGGAAGTTCCAGGCCGCAGCCCCAGGATATCTGTGGCAGTGGATTCTGGGGGCAATGTCTGGCTGGACTCCGGACCTAGGGTCAGAGGGAAGTGTTGACATGGCTCTTGCCTGTCCCTTCAATCCCCTATACCCTGATTGTTCCTCTCCATAACCCTCCCACACACCCCACACTGACCACTGTCTGTCCTCCAGCTAATCCGAAATCCGCTGGCTCCAGGAACAGGTCCCCAAGCCACCCTCACTCGTGTTGCATCTGATGCCACGACTCGTAGCCCTGGGATGGCAAGTGGGGTTTCCAGTTCTGGGGGTGAGAGATAGAGGTCAAAGGTCAAACCAGGACCGGAGTAAGCCAGGCAGCTGTCCCCCCACAGCCTTCCTGCAGCGCTCACCGCGGCGGACCGTGAGGATGCTGGCGCCACCCTCACGGGTGCCCACTCGAGCAGACACCTGCACGGTGTAGCTTAGCCCAGCCCGGACATCATCCAAGTCAAAGGCTGTCTGACTTCCAGGAAGCACCAGGGTCCGTTCAACCCCTAAGAGAGAAGGCAGGGTAGGTGGGCAGGGGTCAGTGAGGCACAGGGATGCGGGACGATGCTGGTCAGTGAAGACAGGGACACAGGATAATGGACCAGTGATGAATGGAGACCCAAGATGATAGGGGTCAGTGGACAGGGTCATGGAATGTAGGATGAGAGAGGTCAGTGAACAGTGATAGGAATTGACAGGTCATTGATAGACAGTGACATGGGGTGACAGGGGCCAGTGTTGGGTGGGGATAGGGGCTAAGAGATCAGCATGGGCAGTGGTTCCAGCCAGGGTCACTGAAGGGCAGGGACTGGGCTTGTGCTTGTGGAGAAGGGATGTGGGGAAGTGAGTGGAGACAGACCCCGGTGAGAAGATGGGCTGAGGCAGGGCTGAGAGCAGACAGCCTCCATGACAGATCTGGGCTCAGTTGCCCCCTTGAGGATAGATGGACACGGAGACAGGAGGAGGCTGTAGAAACCCAGGAGTGGAAAGATGGGGTGAAGGTGCCATGAGACCCCAAGAACTGGATCTTTAATGTGTGTGTGGGTGTGGCTGTGTCCCCCTCACCCTGGGTACTGCGCACAGCAATGCGGTACTCGGTGGCACCAGGAACTGGGCTCCAGGACACTCGTACTCGCTGCCCAGGCAGCTCAATTGCCTGCAGGTCTGTCACAGGCCCCACGGGCAGCTCTGGCCCTGTTGGAGAGCACAGCATGAAAGGCTGCCCAGGGGCCCCGTCCCTTCCCCTGACACGTGGCCAGGCCCACAGAGCCCTCACCAGTGGGGACCACGGCTGCAGGTGTGGCCACCTCGCGGCCCTCCAGCAGCGTGTAGAGCGTGAGGCGGTACTCGGTACCCGGTTGCAGCCCGTCCAACTGGTAGCGGGTCACATCAGAGGGCAGCACCACCTTCTGTGGTGCCCCCAAGCCTGCAAGATGACAGGGTCAGGCTAGCTGAAGCCAAGCCTGACCCTGCCTGCCCACCCCTCTCCCCTGCACTGACCGCTCTCACGCCGCCATTCCAGCCGGTAGCCACGGGCCTCAGGCACCAAGTTCCAGGAAATGAGAATGGACGTGGGGCCCAGGATGACTGGGCGCAGGATCTGTTCAACGGAGGCGTCTGCCCAGGGCACACGGGATGTCAGTGGCCTTGGTGCCCTGTCTGCCTGCCCACCCAGCCCGAAGAAAGCACCCGGCCTTCTCACCAGTGCGGGCAGTCAGGGAGGTGGCAGCCCCGACGCTCCGGCCAAGCAGGCTGCTCACAGTCACCTCGTAATCTGTGCCAGGCTCCAGGTCACGCAGCAACACTGACCCCTGCGCGGGGCCCAGCTCCTGCTGCTGTGTGACACCACCTGCACAGGGGCGGGGGCGGGGTTGTTCCCGGGCGGTCAGTGTGCCTTATAGACTCAGAACCCTACAATCCTGTCTGAGGTGCAGGGATCCCCCTCACTCACCCCTGAGGACCCTCCATGTCACACGGTAGCCAGTGGCACCCGGCACACTCCGCCAAGCCACCAGGAGGCTGTGGGTCGTGGTATTCTGGATGGTCAGCTCCGGCCCCTCCAGGGCAGCTGGGGGAAGGTGCACGAGGGGTTAGCGGAGTCAGGCAGGGGGAGGGGTTACTGGGCAGTTAGGTGAGCGGGGTCAGAAGTTAGCAGAATTGCTCACTGGTCCGAGCTGTCCCACTCACGGCCTCCCCGATGCTATTGGCGTAGAGGGCTACCACAGTCACTTGGTACTCGGTCAGTGGCCGGAGACCTTGCAGCTGCGTGCTGGTCTCACCAGCGGGGACGCTCACCTGCCCAAGGTCAGAGGTCACTTTACCTTGCCCAGCCAAATCCCCAACCCTCCACCTACCATCCCAGACATCCTTACCTCCCGCCGCTCGCTCGGCAGTGGCTGTCCCAGCCCTGTCAGAGGAGTGTACTGGACCTTGTAGCCAGTCACAGGGCCACTGGCTGCAGTCCACTGTACCCTCAGGGATTGACTGCCTGCTTCAGACAGCACCAGGTCTCGGGGACCAGAGGTCAAGTCATCAGCTGGGAAGGGTGGGGAATCAGGCAATCAGGCAGGAGGATTGGGGGTCAGACTTAAAGTGTAGCATTGGGGTCAAGGGTCAGGACCCATGGGGTAGGGTCAGCATCTCGAGGGCAGGATCAGAGGGCAGTACCCCCAGCTTGGTGTAGGGAGCACATAGGATGGCATCAGCACTCCCAGGTGGGGGCGCGGGGGCAGAGGTCCAGGTCAGCACACAAGTGTGGGCAGGAACTCACTGGGCAGGGTCACGGGCACGCCACCAGCAGTTGTGCACACTCTCCGGGAAACAAGGGGCAGCAGCGTCCTCAAGATACTGAAGTCGTTGACGAAGAAGAAGAAATCACTGGTGGGCTGTGAGGCAACTCGCTTCAGCTCCTCGGGGTCGGCATTCTTGATCCCTGAGGTGATGCCCAATCAGAGCTCAGGGGCTCATGTGCCCTCGCCCGGCCCCCGCCGCAACCCACATGTCCCCCTCAGCTTGGAACTCACCCACAGCAAACAGCTTGACCCCCTGCCCCTTCAGCCGCTGGGCAGCTGTGTCCACCAGGTCCTGGGACTTCCCGTCTGTGATGAGGATGCAGACCTGGGGCAGGCGCAGGGGGTCAATCAGTGTGCCTCAGACAGCTAACTTGGGGGGCATGGTGGGGTGAGAGATCACCTTGGGGACACCGGGTCGGGCCAGCTGGGGTAGGAAGACGTGGTCAGCCACGTGGAGAATCGCAGCCCCTGTGCGCGTGTTGCCCCCCTTGTAGCTGAGCTCACGGATGGCTCGGATCACGTCACCCCCTGAGCCAAGGGCATCGAGGCCAAACTCTGTCCTGTGCAGGGGAGGGAAGATGGCAGCAGGCTAGGGGCCAGGATCTCTTCTGGCCCTGGCCTCTAGGAAGCCTCTGGGGTGAGGTTTGTGAGTATCAGTCCCCTTGAGTGGTCTCCTAGTTCCGTGACTCCTGTCCTCCATCTCTGAAGCCGTTAACAAGCTCCTCTGGTACCCCTCTGTGTCCTGCCTGTGGCTGGAGCCCTTGGGGCTCCCTGCCTCGGGGAGCAGGATGTCTGGTTAATTAAGTAATTGTGGGAGGAAGGGTCCGGTTGTAGGGAGGTGGCCGTTGGCCAGACAGGGAGGCCCTGTGGGAGGGGAGAGTCCAAAGGCATCAGGAGGCTGAAACATGGAGAGTCCGGGAGGCTGGGGGTAGAAGGTAGGCTGCATTCTCCATCTCCAGATCGGAAAACACAGTGCTGTCTTTGGCAGGACCCCAGCCTGGAGGTGTGCGAGATCCCTGCCTCTGTCTCCAGAGGAGGTCCTGGCTCAGGGCAGAGGGGTCTGGGTTCCCCAAAGCCTGTCCTAGGAGCTTCTGGACTCCCTGCTCCTGTGAGGGAAGAACCCTGGTGAGAACTCTGAGTCCCCAGCTCCAGGGACCACCACTCACCGGGGATCGTCGCTGTACTGCACGGCCGCGAAGCGCACGCCCTGTGCACTGGCTGCCCCAGAGAAGGGCAGCACCAGTCCCTCCAGGAAACCTCGCACTTCGCGGAAGTTGCCACGGCCGATGGACGAAGAGCCGTCAAGTAGGAACACGATGTCAGCCGCATAAAGGCGTGTGCAGGTCACTGAGGCAGGGAGGAGCCATCAGGCTCTCCTCCTGGAGCCCACCCACCCCTCCGTGCACTGTGGTCCCTTGGCACTAGGGGCTGGGGAGGATGGAGTAGGCCTCAGCGGCTAAGCAAACCGGCCCAGGCCGGCTGGGGCCTGGGAAACTCAGAGGGAGGGACAGAGGGGCCCAGAGCTGACTCTCCGCGGAGGATTGGTGCGTGCAAAGAAGAGAGTGCCACCGACGCGGGTGTGGATCTGGGACTGAGGCTGGCCTCAGGGGGCCAGAGTGGAGTGACAAAGAGTAGGTGACCCAGCGCGCATTTGGGGAGCCAGAGTGTGGGACCCAATAGGATAGGATGCAGTTTGGGAGACTCAGCAGGGGTGGCGGAGGGTTTTGGGGAGCCCGGGGAGAGTTAGCAGGGATGCAGGCAGGGTCGTGGGGGTGGGAGGGTCCCAGATGAAGGCCACAGGTGACAGGGTGCAACGCCCTGGATGGAGTCCTTCCCGGGGTGCCCACCTCTCTCCCGGTGCTGGGCCCGCACGCGGAGCGCCCCTGCCAGGATCCCGGCGCAGAGCGCGGCCGCCAGGAGCGGCAGCCTCATCCTGGGTGGGGGAGACGGTCAGCCAGGCCCCCCGTCTCTATTTCTCGGCCCCCGCAGTTGTGGCGGGTCCGAGCCTAGCGCACCCCCACCCCCAGTCCCGGTCTTGCCTGCCCGTCCACCGGCTCCGCCGCCCAGCCGTTGCTGCAGTTCCCGCCGCCA